>NC_054486.1:109362244-109678494 GCF_017639515.1 Carcharodon carcharias
GAAGAGAGAATGAAGGAAAGAGACAGAGAATATCGGCTTAAAAAGCTGGATTTTAAAAAGGAAACATCCGATGCTGAGGAAAGTTCTGATGACGAGAAAATCTTTGACCTGAAACCAAGGACAGAATTTTGCCCTCGATGGGCAGGTGGGCAGCCGATTGCCGCCGCTGAAACCGGCCCTGCCGCCATTTTATGTGGGCGGGCCAATTAAGACCCGCCCAGCGGGCCACCTGACGGGAAGCGCTATGTGCTCCCTGTGCGCGGGGGTGAGGGGGGGGGATTCCCCAACTGTCAAAGTGCGCTCTTTCGTACATGCCCACACACCTCCCTGAGGCTCAGTGCTGTCTCAGGGAGATCAGTGAAAGTCTGTGAGACATTAAAAATAGAAAAATAAAAAAATCATTAACATGTTTCCCTCCCCCCCCATGTGAAAATGTCACACGAGATGAGACATGTTAATGAAGAACACAAACACTTTATTGAACTTTTTTAAAACCGAAATCAAACCTCATCCCGCCACTGGATGACGTTTGTGAAAAATCACTTGCTCACGCCTGCCCGTTGGGTCCATGCACCGACCCAAAGTTCGCACGGGCCCCTCAAAATCCTGGTCGATTGGTCATTTAATGGCCTTAACGAGGCCTTTAATTAATGGCGGACGCGCGTCCTGCTGCAGAGCGCGCCCGCCGACCGAAACATCGTGATGCTGTGTGCTGACGTCGGGACACTCGCGCGGCATTTTAAGCACTTACATGCGGGCTTCACCACCCACACATCAGCCAGAGGATTCAGCCCCTCGTGGGGAAATGTTTAAATTTGTACCAGCTCTTCCGAAGTTTGAGGAAAGAGATGTTGAAACATTCTTTATTTCATTCGAGAAGATAACTAAACAGATGAAATGACCACAGGAAAACTGGACATTGTTGTTACAATCCAGGCTGATGGTTAGAGCACATGAGGTTTATGCTTCACTGTCTGAAGAAATGTTGGTCAACTATGATGTGGTAAAAAGGCTACTTTGAGTGCATATGAGTTGGTTCCTGAGGTATATGGTCAGAAATTTAGCAATATGAGAAAACGGCCTGGGCAAACTTATATTGAGTTTGAGAAAGTAAAACAAAGTAATTTTGACTGGTGGACATGGACATTGCAGATAGAGACAACATATTCAGCTGTTAGAGAAGTAGTTAGAACTCATGCGGAGGAACAGAGGGTTAAAACGGTAAGACAAGCAGCAGAGATGGCCGATGATTATGAGTTAGCTCATAGATCTAAACCTTTTTGTCGTCACCATTTTAAATCAGAGAAGCATAGAAAGTGGGAAGGTGAAAGGAAGGTGGGTCTTCAGGGAAGAGGAGTATCTAGAAATTCCCAGGAAGGTTTTTTCTCAGAATAAAAGATAAGGGGCTGAGGGTAGATGTGACACTCGAAAATTGAGGTGTTTTCATTGTAATAAATTTGGACACATGGAGTTAGTGTGTTGGAAATTACAGGGAAAATCTATTGGAGTGCAGAAAAGTTCTGGAAGTAAAGGTCCTGTGGGTTCTGAAGTTCTGCCACTGTTTTGTGTACAGGTAAAACAGGGAGAATCAGTGATAGATAAAGAAGTGGGAATGTGTTCACAATTTACCCAAGGGACTTCGGAGGAGCAGTTTGTGGAAATGTTTAAAGATTTTGTGCGTGAAGGGGAAGTCTTTCCATGTGTACAAGGTGGAGTAGGTAAAGATGTTAAAATTTTAAGAGACACAGGGGCTAGTCAATCCTTAGTGTTGTGGGGTAGTGACATTTGTTGTTTAGAGGGAATATTGCAAGAACAGATGATAATAAGTGGGGTTCATGGAGATATGAAACCTATTCCATTGTGGATGGTAGACTTAAAGAGCAAGCAGAAAACAGGTGAGGTGATTGTTGGAGTAGTGGAAAAATTGCCCATTGCAGGGGTTCAATTTATTCTGGGTAATGAAATAGCTGGATCAAATATGTGGTGATGCCTATGGTAGTTGAGCAGACTTTAGATGTGTTTTCCACAGAAGTGTTGCAGAGAGAGCATCATGGATTGTTTCCAGATTGTGTGATAACAAGATCACAGGCTCACAGGTCAAAACAAGAAGAACAGGAAGTTAAAAGGCAGGGAGAAGCTGCGGAAGTCCAATTAGCTGACATTGTTTTTGACTGCATTGTTCCGGAAGAAAAAATGGAGGAGTGCAGAGGAGATTCACCAGGATGTTGCCTGGGATGAAACATTTAAGTTATGAAGAGAGGTTGGATAGACTTGGGTTGTTTTCGTTGGAGCAGAGAAGACTGAGCGGTGACCTGATCGAGGTGTACAAGATTATGAGGGACATGGACAGGGTGGATAGGGAGCAGCACCACTTAGTTGAAGGGTCAGTCACAAGGGGGCATAAGTTCAAGGTGAGGGGCAGGAGGTTTAGTGGGATGTGAGGAAAAGCTTTTTTACCCAGAGGGTGGTGACAGTCTGGAATGCGCTGCCTGGGAGGGTGGTGGAGGTGGGTTGCCTCACATCCTTTTATAATTACCTGGATGAGCACTTGGCACATCATAACATTCAAGGCTATGGGCCAAGTGCTGGTAAATGGGATTAGGTAGGTGTTTCTCTTGTGTTGGTGCAGACTCGATGGGCCGAAGGGCCTCTTCTGCATTATGTGATTCTGTGATAATGCAACTGAGGCATTTAGCTCAAGGCAGTTGGTGGAGTTATAGAAAAAGGATATGCAAATAAGACAGTTTTATCAAACAGCTTATTCAGAAACAGAGGCAGAATTTGCTCCAGAATGTTATTACCTTAAGGGTAATGTTTTATGAGACAATGGCAGCCATATCATGGTTCAGAAAATGAAAGCTGGAGGGAGGTACATCAGATTGTTATACCATTTGGATATAGAAATGAAATTCTGAGAATTGCCCATGAAATTCCATTGGGGGGACATTTAGGAATTAGAAAGACACTGACGAAAATACAAAAACATTTTTATTGACTTGGGTTGCATAGAGATGTAGTCAAATTCTGTAGAACATGTCACACATGTCAGGTGACAGCGAAACCACAAGCAGCGATTAAGCCAGCACCTTTGATTCCAATTCCAGCACTTAAAAAGCCTTTTACTAGGGTCATCATTGATTGTGTAGGACTCCTCCTCAAGACTAAAAATGGAAATCAGCACTTACTGACAATAATAGATGAGTCTACAAGGTTTCCTGAAGCGATATCTTTGAGAAATATTACAACAAAGAGAGTTGTGGAAGAGATAACTGAATTTTTTTTTACAAGATATGGTTTACCAAAAGAAATACAATCAGATCAGGGGTCAAATTTCATCTCACAGCTGCTTAAGGAAGTAATGAACAGTTTGGGGATGAAACAGTTTATGTCAACAGCTTATCATTTAGAGTCACAAGGGGCTTTGGAAAGATGGTATCAAACTTTAAAAACTATGATGAGGTTGTATAGTCAGGATTGTCCACTGGATTGGGATATAGGAATTCCATTTTTGTTATTTGCTATTAGAGACGCTCCTAATGCATCAACTGGCTTTAGTCCTTTTGAACTACTTTATGGCCATGAGGTAAGGGGACCCCTGATATTGATTCATGAGAAATTAGTGGGTCAAAATTCAGGAACTATTCTCCTGGGTTATGTATCGTGCTTCAGAGAAAGATTGGACAGAGCATATGAGGTAGCTAGGGAACATTTAAAGATATCACAGCAAGTGATGAAAGTGAAGGCAGACAGATAAGCTACAACTCATAGTTTTGTTGCTGGATAGAAAGTGCTAGTTCTGTTACCAGGACTGGAAAAGGCAAGCTTTATAGGGCCTTACAAAGATGAAAAGAAACTGAGTGGAGTAATTTATTTAATAAATACTCCAGATAGAAGAACAAAGCAGAGGGTATGTCACGTAAATGTGCTTAAAAAGTACTTTGACAGGTAAGAGACTAAAAGAAGGTATTAGTGGTGGTAGATAAAGAGAAAGAGGCAGAAATGCAGGATTCTAAAATTGATTTTTCTCTAATCAAATTGGACAATGAGGAGGCACTTGAAAATTTAAACGTAGTATCGAGTTACCTTAAGATAAGTATCAAAGTGATTTGAAGAAGCTATTGCAGTCATGCAAAGCTACTTGCGGGAATAAGCTGGGGAGGACACATTTAGCTATACATGATGTATGTGTAGGAGTTTCATAATTGATAAAGCAATATCGATATAGATTAAATCTTGCAAAGTTATCACAAGTACAGAAATACATTGAATTTCTGCTTCAAAGTAACATAATTGAGTCTAGTTTCAGTAACTGGAGTTCCCCTATTGTGCAGATACTGAAACTGGATGTAACACAAAGTTTGTGTGTGTGGATTATCGAAAGGTGAATGCAGTGACGAAAGGGGATTCATATCCTATACCACGGTTGGAAGATTGCATTAAGAAAGTGGGACAATCAAAATTTATCACAAAGATTGACTTGCTGAGAGGATATTGGCAAGTACCATTATCAGAGAGAACAAAGGAGATATCAGCTTTTGTGACACCAGATGGATTATATCAGTTTAAAGTCATGCCTTTTGGGTATGAAAAATGCACTTGCAATATTTCAAAGACTGACAAACAAAGTAATTGAAGGGCTGAGCAAATGTGCTGTTTATATTGACAACTTAATAGTTTTCAGTCAAATGTGGGAAGAGCATTTACAACATCTGGAAAAATTGTCTGGAATAATTTTTTCGTCGATTACAAGGAGTTAATCTGGTGATGAGCTTGGCTAAAAGTGAATTTGCAAAAGCGCAAGTTACATATCTAGACCATACTATTGGACATGGTAAGTTGGCTCCGACAGATGCGAAAGTCAAAGCTATCGTGGATTTCCCCATGCCTATAACAAAACGAGAAATTTTGAGATCTTTGGACATGGGTGGGTTTTACCGAAAATTTGTACCAACTTTTAGTCATTAGTTCCGTTGACTGAACTATTAAAAAAGAACAAGAGGTTTCAATGGACAGAGGAGTGTCAGAAGGCATTGACAGTTTGAAAACTGTATTGACTACAACACCAGTTTTGGCAGTATCCAATTATGCCAAGCAATTTAAGTTGGCCATTGACGCATCGGGGCTGTATCGTTACAAGAAGATGACACTGCAATTGAGAAACCAGTAGGGTATTTTTCATGCAAGTTGAATGTACAACAGAGAAGATATTCAATGATCGAAAAGGAGACTCTGGGTCTGGTGTTAGCACTGCAGAGTTTTGAGTTTTACGTTGCAAACAATTCGTCAGAAGCAATTGTTTATAGAGACCACAATCCTTTAAAGTTTCCGGACAAATTTCGAGACAAAAGTGCAAGGGTATGGAGTTTATTACTGCAACCACTTACTCTATAGGTTATACATGTGGCTGGATGAGAAAATCTGATTGCAGGTGCATTGTCAAGAGTTTGAAGCTTAAAGGGAAAATTGGACATTTAAAAACCTGGACACTGGACTAGAATGATTTGTGTTGAAACCAAGGATTTTTATGTATATTGTTACGTTAATGCATGCATCTGCTCACGTAATAGTGTGAAAATATATAGAGAAGCATATGAGTTAATGAAGGTGGGTTAAGAAAATGAAGCCATCTTTTTAAATTATGACAGTTCATTTTCCAGTAAGGAGGGGGGTGTCATGAAAATATAATAATTTTCGTAATATTATTCTGATTTATTGTAAAGGTAGGTTAATAGGTGGGGTTTGGATTAGTTTCTCTGGGTGAGGTTGTTTGTGTGTGGGTAGTTTTAATTGAATTGTAGACAGCTAGTCTGGAGCTTTTGAGTTACCAAAGAGAAACTAGGTTTAAAATGCTAAATACGTAAACATGGTTAAAATTTTAGAATGTGAGGTGTGAGGAGCATTTTCATTTTTAAATTAACCAGAATCATGAAGTTCAATGAGATGGTAAGATGTTAACCTAGCCAACAGAGGCTATGCCAGTGTGTTTATTTTTCCCAAAGATTACTGATAATATGAGTACCGTAAAAGATTTATATTATGGATAAAGTAAAGTTGCAAAGACACATTGGTACAATGGAATTTACATTAAAAAGGGAGAAACCTGTATAAAGGAGATGAGGTTATGTGTAAGGAGAAGGCATTCTAAGATCTAACAAGTGTGAAAAGCCTCCAGCCTCTACGTACCAAGCTGCTGTCTACAGGAACTGAAGCTGAGAGAATTGACTTTGAATGTCTGTGTCCAGGGTATCGTGTGCTTTGCCTGGGTTTCTTGAAATCTATGTTGTTTTACTGTTGCCTTAACGGAGGAATAGCCAGGATCTAGATTAATTATGGGATTTAGGAGTTATTATAGTAGTAATTTGTAGACCTTAAAATCTTTTCTTCTATTAATAATGTTTAATTTAGTTTTGTAAAAAAAACCTCTAAATCGTGGTGGGCTCATTACTACTGAATGCATCTGGAAATAAAGTAGAAATTGCAATCATCTGTGGCATCTGTTTTAAACTTCCCTCTGGGATTTTAAACTTCCCTCTGGGATTTTAAACTTCCCTCTGGGATTTGAGCAGCTCAGCATTTACCATCAGCTGTGCCATAACGCCCTGCCTGCCACACCCGGCTGTCATTACCAAAATCGCTACCCTGCTCTATTACCTCAAATATTTCCCTCTGATTTACCACATCTCCTCTCGCATGATCCCTTCCCTGCACTATTTAGTTTAAAGACCTTTCTACTGCCGTAGTTATACAACTCAGCAGAACACTGGTCCCAGAACTGTTCAGTGACGGCTCCAGGGAAGGCACAGCCCCCACTTTCCCCAGTACAGATACTAGTGCTTCATGAATCAAAACCCATTTCTCCCACGTCAGTCTTGGAGCCATGTGTTCATCGATCTCCATGCAAGATCAAGGTATTTTCCCTCGCAATTTGTTGAAGGTTGTCAATTGTCTGTCCTATTGGTGAAATGGGTTATTTTCTATGTGCGCCGTCATATTGTGAAAAACAGTAGAGTTTATTTATTGTTCCAGGTGAAGCCTGAGGAAAAGTTGGGAGCAGGGAAAAGGTGTGGGGGCTGGGAAAAGGTTTGGGAGCTGGGAAAAGGTGTGGGGGCAGGGAAAAGGTGCGGGAGCTGGGAAAAGGTGTGGGGGCAGGGAAAAGGTGTGGGAGCTGGGAAAAGGTGTGGGAGCTGAGAAAAGGTGTGGGAGCTGAGAAAAGGTTTGGGAGCTGGGAAAAGGTGTGGGAGCTGGGAAAAGGTAGGGGAGCTGGGAAAAGGTGTGGGAGCTGAGAAAAGGTTTGGGAGCTGGGAAAAGGTGTGGGAGCTGGGAAAAGGTAGAGGAGCTGGGAAAAGGTGTGGGAGCTGAGAAAAGGTAGGGGAGCTGGGAAAAGGTGTGGGAGCTGAGAAAAGGTTTGGGAGCTGGGAAAAGGTGTGGGAGCTGGTAAAAGGTGTGGGAGCTGGGAAAAGGTAGGGGAGCTGGGAAAAGGTGTGGGAGCAGGGGAAAGGTGTGGGAGCTGGGAAAAGGTGTGGGAGCTGAGAAAAGGTGTGGGAGCTGGGAAAAGGTGTGGGAGCTGAGAAAAGGTGTGGGAGCTGGGAAAAGGTAGGGGAGCAGGGAAAAGGTAGGGGAGCTGGGAAAAGGTGTGGGAGCTGGGAAAAGATGTGGGAGCTGGGAAAAGGTGTGGGAGCTGGGAAAAGGTAGGGGAGCTGGGAAAAGATGTGGGAGCTGGGAAAAGGTAGGGGAGCTGGGAAAAGGTGTGGGAGCTGGGAAAATGTGTGGGAGCAGGGGAAAAGGTGTGGGAGCTGGGAAAAGGTGTGGGGGCAGGGAAAAGGTGTAGGAGCTGGGAAAAGGTGTGGGAGCTGGGAAAAGGTGTGGGAGCTGGGAAAAGGTGTGGGGGCAGGGAAAAGGTGTAGGAGCTGGGAAAAGGTGTGGGAGCTGGGAAAAGGTGTGGGAGCAGGGGAAAGGTGTGGGAGCTGGGAAAAGGTAGGGGAGCTGGGAAAAGGTGTGGGAGCAGGGGAAAAGGTGTGGGAGCTGGGAAAAGGTGTGGGAGCTGGGAAAAGGTGTGGGAGCAGGGGAAAGGTGTGGGAGCTGGGAAAAGGTAGGGGAGCTGGGAAAAGGTGTGGGAGCTGGGAAAAGGTGTGGGAGCAGGGGAAAGGTGTGGGAGCTGGGAAAAGGTAGGGGAGCTGGGAAAAGGTGTGGGAGCAGGGGAAAAGGTGTGGGAGCTGGGAAAAGGTGTGGGGGCAGGGAAAAGGTGTAGGAGCTGGGAAAAGGTGTGGGAGCTGGGAAAAGGTGTGGGAGCAGGGGAAAGGTGTGGGAGCTGGGAAAAGGTAGGGGAGCTGGGAAAAGGTGTGGGAGCAGGGGAAAGGTGTGGGAGCTGGGAAAAGGTAGGGGAGCTGGGAAAAGGTGTGGGGGCAGGGGAAAGGTGTGGGAGCTGGGAAAAGGTGTAGGAGCTGGGAAAAGGTGTGGGAGCAGGGGAAAGGTGTGGGAGCTGGGAAAAGGTAGGGGAGCTGGGAAAAGGTGTGGGAGCTGGGAAAAGCTGTGGGAGCTGGGAAAAGGTAGGGGAGCTGGGAAAAGGTGTGGGAGCAGGGGAAAGGTGTGGGAGCTGGGAAAAGGTAGGGGAGCTGGGAAAAGGTGTGGGAGCTGGGAAAAGGTGTGGGAGCTGGGAAAACGTGTGGGAGCTGGGAAAAGGTGTGGGAGCTGGGAAAAGGTGTGGGAGCTGGGAAAAGGTGTGGGAGCTGGGAAAAGGTGTGGGAGCTGGGAAAAGGTGTGGGAGCTGGGAAAAGGTAGGGGAGCTGGGAAAAGGTGTGGGAGCTGGGAAAAGGTGTGGGAGCTGGGAAAAGGTGTGGGAGCTGGGAAAAGGTGTGGGAGCTGGGAAAAGATGTGGGAGCTGGGAAAAGGTGTGGGAGCTGGGAAAAGGTGTGGGGGCAGGGAAAAGGTGTGGGAGCAGGGGAAAGGTGTGGGAGCTGGGAAAAGGTGTGGGAGCTGGGAAAAGGTGCGGGAGCTGGGAAAAGGTGCGGGAGCTGGGAAAAGGTGTGGGGGCTGGGAAAAGGTGCGGGAGCTGGGAAAAGGTGCGGGAGCTGGGAAAAGGTGTGGGGGCTGGGAAAAGGTGTAGGAGCTGGGAAAAGGTGTGGGAGCTGGGAAAAGGTAGGGGAGCTGGGAAAAGGTGTGGGGGCTGGGAAAAGGTGTAGGAGCTGGGAAAAGGTGTGGGAGCTGGGAAAAGGTGTAGGAGCTGGGAAAAGGTGTGGGAGCTGGGAAAAGGTAGGGGAGCTGGGAAAAGGTGTGGGAGCTGGGAAAAGGTGTAGGAGCTGGGAAAAGGTAGGGGAGCTGGGAAAAGGTAGGGGAGCTGGGAAAAGGTAGGGGAGCTGGGAAAAGGTAGGGGAGCTGGGAAAAGGTGTGGGGGCTGGGAAAAGGTGTAGGAGCTGGGAAAAGATGTGGGAGCTGGGAAAAGGTGTGGGAGCTGGGAAAAGGTAGGGGAGCTGGGAAAAGATGTGGGAGCTGGGAAAAGGTGTGGGAGCTGGGAAAAGGTAGGGGAGCTGGGAAAAGGTGTGGGGGCTGGGAAAAGGTGTAGGAGCTGGGAAAAGCTGTGGGAGCTGGGAAAAGGTGTGGGAGCTGGGAAAAGGTGTGGGAGCTGGGAAAAGGTGTGGGAGCTGGGAAAAGGTGTGGGAGCTGGGAAAAGGTAGGGGAGCTGGGAAAAGGTTTGGGAGCTGGGAAAAGGTGTGGGAGCTGAGAAAAGGTGTGGGAGCTGGGAAAAGGTGTGGGAGCTGGGAAAAGGTGTGGGAGCAGGGGAAAGGTGTGGGGGCAGGGAAAACGTGTGGGAGCTGGGAAAACGTGTGGGAGCTGGGAAAAGGTGTGGGGGCTGGGAAAAGGTGTAGGAGCTGGGAAAAGGTGTGGGAGCTGGGAAAAGGTAGGGGAGCTGGGAAAAGGTGTGGGGGCTGGGAAAAGGTGTAGGAGCTGGGAAAAGGTGTGGGAGCTGGGAAAAGGTGTAGGAGCTGGGAAAAGGTGTGGGAGCTGGGAAAAGGTAGGGGAGCTGGGAAAAGGTGTGGGAGCTGGGAAAAGGTGTAGGAGCTGGGAAAAGGTAGGGGAGCTGGGAAAAGGTAGGGGAGCTGGGAAAAGGTAGGGGAGCTGGGAAAAGGTAGGGGAGCTGGGAAAAGGTGTGGGAGCTGGGAAAAGGTAGGGGAGCTGGGAAAAGGTGTGGGAGCTGGGAAAAGGTGTGGGAGCAGGGGAAAGGTGTGGGGGCAGGGAAAAGGTGTGGGAGCTGGGAAAAGGTAGGGGAGCTGGGAAAAGGTGTGGGAGCTGGGAAAAGGTGTGGGAGCAGGGGAAAGGTGTGGGGGCAGGGAAAAGGTGTGGGAGCTGGGAAAAGGTAGGGGAGCTGGGAAAAGGTGTGGGAGCTGGGAAAAGGTGTGGGAGCTGGGAAAAGGTGCGGGAGCTGAGAAAAGGTAGGGGAGCTGGGAAAAGGTAGAGGAGCTGGGAAAAGGTGTGGGAGCTGAGAAAAGGTGTGGGAGCTGGGAAAAGGTGTGGGAGCTGGGAAAAGGTAGAGGAGCTGGGAAAAGGTGCGGGAGCAGGGGAAAGGTGTGGGAGCTGGGAAAAGGTGCGGGAGCTGAGAAAAGGTAGGGGAGCTGGGAAAAGGTAGAGGAGCTGGGAAAAGGTGTGGGAGCTGAGAAAAGGTAGAGGAGCTGGGAAAAGGTGCGGGAGCAGGGGAAAGGTGTGGGAGCTGGGAAAAGGTGTGGGAGCTGGGAAAAGGTGTGGGAGCTGGGAAAAGGTGTGGGAGCTGGGAAAAGGTGTAGGAGCTGGGAAAAGGTGTGGGAGCTGGGAAAAGGTGTGGGAGCTGGGAAAAGGTGTGGGAGCTGGGAAAAGGTGTGGGAGCTGGGAAAAGGTGTGGGAGCAGGGGAAAGGTGTGGGAGCTGGGAAAAGGTAGGGGAGCTGGGAAAAGGTGTGGGGGCTGGGAAAAGGTGTAGGAGCTGGGAAAAGGTGTGGGAGCTGGGAAAAGGTGTAGGAGCTGGGAAAAGGTGTGGGAGCTGGGAAAAGGTAGGGGAGCTGGGAAAAGGTGTGGGAGCTGGGAAAAGGTGTAGGAGCTGGGAAAAGGTAGGGGAGCTGGGAAAAGGTAGGGGAGCTGGGAAAAGGTAGGGGAGCTGGGAAAAGGTAGGGGAGCTGGGAAAAGGTGTGGGAGCTGGGAAAAGGTTGGGGAGCTGGGAAAAGGTGTGGGAGCTGGGAAAAGGTGTGGGAGCAGGGGAAAGGTGTGGGGGCAGGGAAAAGGTGTGGGAGCTGGGAAAAGGTAGGGGAGCTGGGAAAAGGTGTGGGAGCTGGGAAAAGGTGTGGGAGCAGGGGAAAGGTGTGGGGGCAGGGAAAAGGTGTGGGAGCTGGGAAAAGGTAGGGGAGCTGGGAAAAGGTGTGGGAGCTGGGAAAAGGTGTGGGAGCTGGGAAAAGGTGCGGGAGCTGAGAAAAGGTAGGGGAGCTGGGAAAAGGTAGAGGAGCTGGGAAAAGGTGTGGGAGCTGAGAAAAGGTGTGGGAGCTGGGAAAAGGTGTGGGAGCTGGGAAAAGGTAGAGGAGCTGGGAAAAGGTGCGGGAGCAGGGGAAAGGTGTGGGAGCTGGGAAAAGGTGCGGGAGCTGAGAAAAGGTAGGGGAGCTGGGAAAAGGTAGAGGAGCTGGGAAAAGGTGTGGGAGCTGAGAAAAGGTAGAGGAGCTGGGAAAAGGTGCGGGAGCAGGGGAAAGGTGTGGGAGCTGGGAAAAGGTGTGGGAGCTGGGAAAAGGTGTGGGAGCTGGGAAAAGGTGTGGGAGCTGGGAAAAGGTGTAGGAGCTGGGAAAAGGTGTGGGAGCTGGGAAAAGGTGTGGGAGCTGGGAAAAGGTGTGGGAGCTGGGAAAAGGTGTGGGAGCTGGGAAAAGGTGTGGGAGCTGGGAAAAGGTAGGGGAGCTGGGAAAGGTGTGGGGGCAGGGAAAACGTGTGGGAGCTGGGAAAAGGTGTGGGAGCTGGGAAAAGGTGTGGGAGCTGGGAAAAGGTAGGGGAGCTGGGAAAAGGTGTAGGAGCTGGGAAAAGGTGTGGGAGCTGGGAAAAGGTGTGGGAGCTGGGAAAAGGTGTGGGAGCTGGGAAAAGGTGCGGGAGCTGAGAAAAGGTAGGGGAGCTGGGAAAAGGTGTGGGAGCTGGGAAAAGGTGTGGGAGCTGGGAAAAGGTGTGGGGGCAGGGAAAACGTGTGGGAGCTGGGAAAAGGTGTGGGAGCTGGGAAAAGGTGTGGGAGCTGGGAAAACGTGTAGGAGCTGGGAAAAGGTGTGGGAGCTGGGGAAAAGGTGTGGGAGCTGGGAAAAGGTGTGGGAGCTGGGAAAAGGTGTGGGAGCTGGGAAAAGGTGTGGGAGCTGGGAAAGGTGTGGGAGCTGGGAAAAGGTGTGGGAGCTGGGAAAAGGTAGAGGAGCTGGGAAAAGGTGTGGGGAGCTGGGAAAAGGTGTGGGAGCTGGGAAAGGTGTGGGAGCTGGGAAAAGGTGTGGGAGCTGGGAAAAGGTGTGGGAGCAGGGGAAAGGTGTGGGAGCTGGGAAAAGGTGTGGGAGCTGGGAAAAGGTAGGGGAGCTGGGAAAAGGTGTGGGAGCTGGGAAAAGGTGTGGGAGCTGGGAAAAGGTAGGGGAGCTGGGAAAAGGTGTGGGAGCTGGGAAAAGGTGTGGGAGCTGGGAAAAGGTGTGGGAGCTGGGAAAAGGTGTAGGAGCTGGGAAAAGGTGTGGGAGCTGGGAAAAGGTAGGGGAGCTGGGAAAAGGTGTGGGAGCTGGGAAAAGGTGTGGGAGCTGGGAAAAGGTGTGGGAGCTGGGAAAAGATGTGGGAGCTGGGAAAAGGTAGGGGAGCTGGGAAAAGGTGTGGGAGCTGGGAAAAGGTGTGGGGGCAGGGAAAAGGTGTAGGAGCTGGGAAAAGGTGTGGGAGCTGGGAAAAGGTGTGGGAGCTGGGAAAAGGTGTGGGAGCAGGGGAAAGGTGTGGGAGCTGGGAAAAGGTGTGGGAGCTGGGAAAAGGTGTGGGAGCTGAGAAAAGGTGTGGGAGCTGGGAAAAGGTGGGGGAACTGGGAAAAGGTGTGGGAGCTGGGAAAAGGTGTGGGAGCTGGGAAAAGGTGCGGGAGCTGGGAAAAGGTAGGGGAGCTGGGAAAAGGTGTGGGAGCTGGGAAAAGGTGCGGGAGCAGGGGAAAGGTGTGGGGGCTGGGAAAAGGTGCGGGAGCAGGGGAAAGGTGTGGGAGCTGGGAAAAGGTGCGGGAGCAGGGGAAAAGGTGTGGGAGCTGGGAAAAGGTGTGGGAGCAGGGGAAAGGTGTGGGAGCTGGGAAAAGGTGCGGGAGCAGGGGAAAAGGTGCGGGAGCTGGGAAAAGGTAGAGGAGCTGGGAAAAGGTGTGGGAGCAGGGGAAAGGTGTGGGAGCTGGGAAAAGGTGTGGGAGCAGGGAAAAGGTGTGGGAGCTGGGAAAAGGTGTAGGAGCTGGGAAAAGGTGTGGGAGCTGGGAAAAGGTGTGGGAGCTGGGAAAAGGTGTGGGAGCTGGGGAAAGGTGTGGGAGCAGGGGAAAGGTGTGGGAGCTGGGAAAAGGTGTGGGAGCTGGGAAAAGGTGTGGGAGCTGGGAAAAGGTGTGGGAGCTGGGAAAAGGTGTGGGAGCAGGGGAAAGGTAGGGGAGCTGGGAAAAGGTGTGGGAGCAGGGGAAAGGTGTGGGAGCTGGGAAAAGGTAGGGGAGCTGGGAAAAGGTAGAGGAGCTGGGAAAAGGTGTGGGAGCTGGGAAAAGGTAGAGGAGCTGGGAAAAGGTGTGGGAGCTGGGAAAAGGTGTAGGAGCTGGGAAAAGGTGTGGGAGCTGGGAAAAGGTAGAGGAGCTGGGAAAAGGTAGGGGAGCTGGGAAAAGGTGTGGGAGCTGGGAAAAGGTGTGGGAGCTGGGAAAAGGTAGGGGAGCTGGGAAAAGGTTTGGGAGCTGGGAAAAGGTGTGGGAGCTGGGAAAAGGTGTGGGAGCTGAGAAAAGGTGTGGGAGCTGGGAAAAGGTGTGGGAGCTGGGAAAAGGTAGAGGAGCTGGGAAAAGGTGTGGGAGCTGAGAAAAGGTGTGGGAGCTGGGAAAAGGTGTGGGAGCAGGGGAAAGGTGTGGGAGCTGGGAAAAGGTGTGGGAGCTGGGAAAAGGTGTGGGAGCTGGGAAAAGGTGTGGGAGCTGGGAAAAGGTGTGGGAGCTGGGAAAAGGTGTGGGAGCTGGGAAAAGGTGTGGGAGCAGGGGAAAGGTGTGGGAGCTGGGAAAAGGTGTGGGAGCTGGGAAAAGGTGTGGGAGCAGGGAAAAGGTGTGGGGGCTGGGAAAAGGTGTGGGAGCTGGGAAAAGGTGTGGGAGCTGGGAAAAGGTGTGGGAGCTGGGAAAAGGTGTGGGAGCTGGGAAAATGTGTGGGAGCTGGGAAAAGTTGGGGAGCTGGGAGAAGGTGTGGGAGCTGGGAAAAGGTGTGGGAGCTGGGAAAGGTGTGGGAGCTGGGAAAAGGTGTGGGAGCTGGGAAAAGGTAGGGGAGCTGGGAAAAGGTAGAGGAGCTGGGAAAAGGTGTGGGAGCTGGGAAAAGGTAGGGGAGCTGGGAAAAGGTAGAGGAGCTGGGAAAAGGTGTGGGAGCTGGGAAAGGTGTGGGAGCTGGGAAAAGGTGTGGGAGCTGGGAAAAGGTGGGGGAACTGGGAAAAGGTGTGGGAGCAGGGAAAAGGTGGGGGAACTGGGAAAAGGTGTGGGAGCAGGGGAAAGGTGTGGGAGCTGGGAAAAGGTAGAGGAGCTGGGAAAAGGTGTGGGAGCTGGGAAAAGGTAGAGGAGCTGGGAAAAGGTGTGGGAGCTGGGAAAAGGTAGGGGAGCTGGGAAAAGGTGTGGGAGCTGGGAAAAGGTAGAGGAGCTGGGAAAAGGTGTGGGAGCTGGGAAAAGGTAGGGGAGCTGGGAAAAGGTAGGGGAGCTGGGAAAAGGTGTGGGAGCTGGGAAAAGGTAGGGGAGCTGGGAAAAGGTGTGGGAGCAGGGAAAAGGTGGGGGAACTGGGAAAAGGTGTGGGAGCAGGGGAAAGGTGTGGGAGCTGGGAAAAGGTAGAGGAGCTGGGAAAAGGTGTGGGAGCTGGGAAAACGTGTGGGAGCTGGGAAAAGGTAGGGGAGCTGGGAAAAGGTAGGGGAGCTGGGAAAAGGTGTGGGAGCTGGGAAAAGGTGTGGGAGCTGGGAAAAGGTGTGGGAGCTGGGAAAAGGTGTGGGAGCTGGGAAAAGGTGTGGGAGCTGGGAAAAGGTGTGGGAGCTGGGAAAAGGTGGGGGAACTGGGAAAAGGTGTGGGAGCTGGGAAAAGGTGGGGGAACTGGGAAAAGGTGTGGGAGCTGGGAAAAGGTGGGGGAACTGGGAAAAGGTGTGGGAGCTGGGAAAAGGTGTGGGAGCTGGGAAAAGGTGTGGGAGCTGGGAAAAGGTAGGGGAGCTGGGAAAAGGTGTGAAGAGGACTGGGAGCAACATAAGGACAAGGAGAAGGCCATCAGTTCTTTGAACCTGATCCACCTTTCAATTAGATTATGGCTGCACTGTACCTGAACCCCAAAGACACTATCCTTTTACATAACAACATCTATCCATCACAGACCTGAGATCTTGATTGACACTCACCATCAAAATCCTTTTGGTAAAGTGTGCTCCAGATTTCCGTGACTTTGTGTTAAAAAGTATTTCTGGATTTTACTGCTGGATGACCTAGCTGCATTGTTAAAATTGTGCCCCCTTATTGTGGATCCCCCTGCTGCAGGAAACAGTTTTTCGGTATCTACCCTGTTGAATAATTTGATGACTTTAAATTCCTCAGTTAAATCACCCCACCTTAACCTTCTGGTTTCAGCCAATTCCAGCCACGATTATGCCTGCCAGACTTCATAATTTAACCCTTTCCATCCTGGTATCATTTTGCGCTGTACCCCCTCCAATGTATCCTCCCTGAGCCCTGATACCCCGAACTGAACACAGTATTTCCCTTTGCTTTCTATTCCAGCCTCCTTCAAATAAAGGCCAACATTTCATCAGCCTTTTGAATCAGTTTTTGTTCCTCTGTACTAGCTTTTAGAGATTTGTGTACGTGGTTATCTAACTTCACGTCCTCCTCCATATTCACTAACTTCTCGCCATTACTCCAGTTTGTCTCTCTTAGATCGAGAGTGGGTGATCCCAGGCCATCTCCTGTTGAATTCATGAATTAATTAAAATAACCAGAGGCAAGATAAGGAGAAATTGATTTTCACAGCAAGTTGTTGTGATTGGGAATGCGCTGCCTGACTGGGCGGCGGGAGCAGATTCAATTAACTTTCAAAAGATAAGTACGTAAAGAGGAAAAATTTGCAGGGCTATGAGTGAAGATCAGGGGAGTGAGGCTAATTGGAGACCTCTTCCAAAGAGCTGCCATGGACACTGGGCCAAATTCACTCCTCCTTTCCATGATTCTGGAACTCTATCTGCCACAATTTTTCCACTCATTTACTATGTCTCATATCAGTCCATCTACATTATTTTTTATTCATTCAAGGGATGAAGGCATCGCTGGCGAGGCCAACATTTATTACCCAACCCTAACTGCCCTTGAGAAGGTGGTGGTGAGCTGCCTTCTTGAACCGCTGCAGTCCGTGTGGTGTAGGTACACCCACAGTGCTGTTAGGGAAGGAGTTCCAGGATTTTGACCCAACGACAGTGAAGAAACAGCGATATATTTCCAAGTCAGGATGGTGAGTGGCTTGGAAGGGTATTTCCAGGTGGTGGGGTTCCCATGTGTCTGCTGCCCTTGTCCTTCTAGATGGTAGTGGTCGTGGGTTTGGATGGTGCTGTTGAAGGAGCCTTGGCGATTTCCTGCAGTGCATCTTGTAGATGGTACACACTGCTGCTACTGTGCGTCGGTGGTGGAGGGAGTGAATGTTTGTGGATGTGGCGCCAATCAAGTGGGCTGCTTTGTCCTGGATGGCGTCAAACTTCTTGAGTGTTGTTGGAGCTGCACTCATCTAGGCAAGTGGACAGTATTCCATCACACTCCTGACTTGTGCCTTGTAGATGGTGGACAGGCTTTGGGGAGTCGGAAGGTGAGTTACTCACCACAGGATTCCTAGCTTCTGACCAGCTTTCATATACTGCCACAGTATTTATATGGCTAATTCAATTCAGTTTCTGGTCAATGGTAACCCCCCAGGGTGGTGATAGTGGGGGATTCAGTGATGGTAATATCATTGAATGTCAAGGGGATAATGGGTAGATTCTCTCTTGTTGGAGAAGATCATTGGCTGACACTTGTGTGGCACAAATGTTACTTGCCACTTGTCAGCCCAAGCCTGGATATTATCCAGGTCTTGCTGCATTTGAACATGGACTGCTTCAGTATCTGAGGAGTCGCGAATGATGCTGAACATTGTGCAATCATCAGCGAACATCCCCACTTCTGACCTTATGATGGAAAGAAGGTCATTGATGAAGCAGCTGAAGATGGTAACATAGCTTACTGTTCCATCTATCTTCGTGCCATCTACAAATACAAGAAAGAAATCTAGTTCCTCATCTGAGTCAATGACAAGGTACAACTTTGTAACACGTTGATGAGCAGAGAGACTTTGGTGTCTATATACACGAATCCTTAAAGGTAACAGGCAAATTGATACAGTGGTTTTAAAAAGCATAAGGATTTTCAGACTATGGGGATGGTGGATAATGTTACTCAACAAGAAATCCAGAGGCCTGGGCCGATACTCTGCTGACGTGAGAGAATTTAAATTCAATTAATTAGTAAATGTGGAATTTAATACCTAGTCTCATCAATAAAGATCATGAAATCACTGGTTTGTCATAAAAACCCATCTGGTTCACTCATATCCTAAGAAAATTTGCCATCCTTACCTGGCCCAGCCTATATGTGGCTCCGGACCCACAACAATGTGGTTGAATCTTAATTTCCCCCTGAAATGGTCACTCGGTTGTATACAACAGCTATAGAAAATAGCATTCATGGACTGCAGAAGTTCAAGAAGATGATAATAAGAAATAGGAACAAGAATAGGCCATTTGGCTCATCAAGCCTGCTCCACCACTCAACAAGATCATGGTTAATCTGAACGTGGCCTAAGCTTCACTTTCCTTCCTGTCGCCCATAACCCTTCACTCCCTTGTCGATTAAAAATCAAACTAAGCCTTGAACATATTCAATGACCAAGTCTCCACGATTCTCTGGCTCACCACCACTTTCTCAAGGGCAATTAAGGATGTGCAGAAAATGCTGGCCTTGCCGAAGATGTTCACATAATTTGAACAAATAAAAACAAAATAATACATTTATAAATCACTGGTTAGGCTTCAGCTGGAATACTGTGGACAATTCTGGGCTCCACACTTCAGGAAGGATGTAAAGACCTTGGAATAGGAGCAGGGGAGGTTTCCCAGGATGCTACCAGGGTGAGGGATTCAGTTATGAGGAGAGGTTGGAAAATTCAAGACTATTCTTCTTGGAAAGAAAAGGTGAAGAGGTGACCAAATAGAAGTTTACAAGGGGCATGAGTAATTTTGATAGAGGAGAGAGAAGTGTGGAGCCCGGAATTGTATTTCCTCCAGGGAATGGTCAATAAGCAGAGGTCATAGATTTAAAATCACTGGAAAATGACCTGGAGGGAAAATGAGGAGAACTTTGTCACTCAGAAAGTTGTCAGGATCGGGAACATTCTACTGGAAAAGGTGATGGAAGCTACTTCAATAAATAAGTTGCAAAGAGAGTTGGTCAGGTTCTTGAGGATGAGAAACTTACAGGGCAATGGAATCCAATAACTTCCTCCCCTTATTATGTTTAGTTTCCATTGTACCACTGCCAATATTCTTCCTCTTCTGTGAAGCCCTCAGTTAACAAGTTGCCATTTCCCTATTGTCCATGACAGTTTTCCCCTGGGTTTGACTTTAATGGGTTTACACTTCCCTGAGTCTCTCTCTCTCTCTCTCTCTCTCAATGGATTTGTTAAATTTGTGCTGTTAGCTTTGATACCCTGCAAATTATTTTTTTTGTGTATTCTCTTTTTAAACACCTTACTGCTTTCTTTGTATCCCTTGCTTTCTACCCAGTCCATTGGATTATGCATATATTCGTTTTCATTCACTTGTTATTGTAACTTAAACCATCATTGCTTAACTACACAGTTAATTACTTTTTTATGTAATGTATTGGTTTCGTACTGAATCGAGTACTGCTTCTAAGACCTTTCGCTCTTTCTGTAGATGTGTATATTAGTGGTCTTGCTTGGTAAACTGCGGTCACTTCATGTCTCATCCTTTCAGACTCAGTCTTACTTAGATTGCATTTTTGGTTTGTGGCTCTCCCTTCTCCAACCCCCCCTCCCCCAACAACAAACAGCCGACACTAACAACAACAACAACAACTTGTATTTATATAAAACAAAAACAGGAAGACCTGGAAAAACTCAGCAGGTCTGGCATCATCGGCGGAGAAGAGCAAAATTGACATTTCGAGTCCTCATGACCCTTCAACAGAACTAAGTAGAAATGCCTCAAGGGAGCATTATCAAACAAAATTTGACACTGAGCCACAGCAGGAGCTACTAGGACAGATGAGCAAACACTTGGTCAATAGGTTTTAAGGAGCTTCATGAAGAAGGAAATTAGAGGGAGAGGTTTAGGGAGGGAATTCCGGAGCTTAGGGCCCAGGCAACTGAAGGCACAGATGCCAATGGTGAAGCAATTAAAATCTAGAATGCTCAAGAGGCCGGAATTGGAGGAACGCAGGGATCTCAGAGGGTTGCAGGGCTGGATGGGATTACAGAGACAGGAAGGGCCAAGACCATGGAGATATTTGAAAACAAGGATGAAAATTTTAAAATTGAAGTGTTGCTTAACCAAGAGCCAAGGTAGGTCAGCAAGCACAGGACTTGGTGTAACAATGTGGACAGTAAAGTTATTTTTATTGGAATAGACAAGTTTAGAGGTAACATGCATGTGGGTTTCACCAGTAGATGAGCTGAGGCAGGGATGGAGTTGGGTGATGTTGCAGAGGTGGATATAGGCAATCTTATTGATAGTGTAGATAAGTGATTGATAACACACCTAAGGATCAAATACAACACCAACTTTACCATGCTATGTTCACAAGATGCTCCTTTGCCATCAGATTATTAGCTATTGCTTGAAACTGCATGCACTATTGTTAGAAAGTTGCTAAAGTCCCAGAGCACCACAGGATGCTCTCTCATTAGAGAGAGGTGATGATGATAAGTTTAACCCGAGAGTCACCAAACCTCAGGTGAGGGATGAGGTTGAGAGGACAAGGATGACCTCAGCCAGTGTGGGAATTGAACCCATGCTGCTATCATCACTCTGCATCACAAGCCAGCTGTCCAGGCGACTGAGCTAACCAACCCCTTTAACTACTGCAGATAGTAACTAATTTTGGCTCAATAGTCATCATTAACTCTAGCGTGGCCAGTTTCCTTGTCAGTTCTAAAACATACCATAGAATCAGAGGAAGATACAGTACAGATAGAGGACAATCTTTCTTTGAAAGCTATCCTGCTTTCTTTGAATGGTACAGCACAGGTGGTGGCCATTTGGCCCATCTTGTTTGTGCCAGCCCTTTTGTAGAGCTTTCCAAATAATCCCACTCCCCTGCTCTTTCCCCATACCCAGCAAATGTTTCTCCTTCAGGTATTTATCCAATTTGCTTTGAAGGTTGACATTGAGTCTATATCCACCACCCTATCAGGCTGTGTATTCCAGATCCTCACCAATTGCTGTGTGGAAAAGCTTTTCCTCGTGGCACTTCTAGTTCTTTGTCAATCACATTAACTCTGTGCCTTCTGATAACTGACCCTTGCGCTGGTGGAAAGAGTTTGCGGGTATTTGAGGCAATGATGTGAAATTGAGGGCATTAAACTGGCCATTGACTTCAATAGGACTCTAAATCCATTGTGCGCAGCAGGTGACAAATTTAATATCACCCATCTGATACTATCGCCCACATTTCAAATTACTCCTATTCTTCCAGAAAACCTAGCTGGACGCACTCTGGAAAGTTGCTGCCTTTATAACTTCTTGAGTTACTATGCTTCTTATAGTCAATATTAACGTTAAGATTCCCCATTATAATATAAGAGAAAGGAGCAGTAGGCCATTCGGCCCCTCAAGCCTGCTCCACGCACTTTACCTTTGCTGCACACTTCTCTAATCTCTGCAGGTCTGGCAGCATCGGCGGAGAAGAGCAAAGTTGACGTTCCAAGTCCTCATGACCCTTCAACAGAACTAAGTAGAAATAGGAAAGGGGTGAAATATAAGCTGATTTAAAGGGGTGGGGGGGGGGGAAGAAGGGGACTGGTGGAGTTGTTGGGACAAGCAAGCAGTGATAGAACAAGGCAAAAGAGAGATTTGAAAATCCTGACGGAGAGTAGTACAAAACTTCTTCAAGGTAGGCATTTCTTGAAGAGAAGTGACAGTCAATTAAACACAGAGATAAAAATAAAAAAACTGCGGATGCTGGAAATCCAAAACAAAAACAGAAACAGAAATACCTGGAAATCTGTTTCTGTTTTTGTTTTGGATTTCCAGCATCTGCAGTTTTTTGTTTTTATCTCTAATCTCTATGTTTACCACTGTTGTCAGGCAGTCTGTAGGTAACTTTCATTAGACTTGTTTTTTAATTCTGCACAGAATGTCCCACTGCCTGATCACACTCACATAATATGCCTCCTCTCAGCTGCGATAAATAACCTCATACTGCGTTGTGTTTTTAGTATATCACACAAGAAATCAGCAAGGGCTTTATGTCAAGTTATCATCGAATTATGAAGGTGTTCGATAGGGTAGATGCAGAGAAGATGTTTTCACTTGTTGGGAAGATCAGAAGTAGGGATCATAAATATAAAGGTGCAACCAATAAATCCAATTGGGAATTCAGGAGAAAATGTTCCTTCCCAGAGAATTATTAAATTGTGGAACTCGCTGCCCAAGGAGTGGCTAAAACAGATAGTGTGGGTGTGTGCTTAGAGGATACGGTTATGTAACTGGACTTTTAATCCACAGACCTCAGCTAACAAACTGGATACGTGAGTTCAAACCTTGACATCCTGTCCAATGAACCCTGCAAAGTCCTTCACTAACATCTTGGTACTTGTGCCAAAATTGGGAGAGCTGTCCCACAGGCTAGACAAGCAACAGCCTGACATAATCATCCTCACGGAATCATAACTTGCAGCCAATATCTCAAACTCCTGCATCACCATCCCTGGGTATCTCCTGTCCCACCAGCAGGACAGACCGAGCAGAGGTGGCAGCACAGTGGGATACAGTCAGGAGGGAGTTACCCTGGTCGTCCTCAACATTGACTCTGGACCCCATGAAATCACCAGGTCAAAATTGAGCAGGGAAACCTCCTACTGATTGTTACACACTGTCCCCCCTCAGCTGATGAATCAGTGCTCCTCCATGTTGAACACCATTTGGAAGAAGCACTGAGGGTGGCAAGGGCGCAGAATGTACTCTGGGCGGGGGAACTTCAATCTCCATCACCAAGTGTGACTCAGTAACATCACTACTGACAAGCTGGCTGAGTCCTGAAGGGCACATCAGCGAGACGGGGCTTATAACAGGTGACGAGGGAACCAACACAAAGGAAAGACCTGCTTTGCTAATTTACCTATCACAGATGCAGCTATCTATGACAGTATTGGTAGGAGTGACTATCAGACAGTCTTTGAGGAGATATATGAACATACAAAATAGGAGCAGGTGTAGGCCATTCGGCCCCTCAAGTCTGCTGCGCCATTCAATAAGATCATGGCTAATCTGTTTGTGATTTGAATCCCACATTCCCATCTACCCCCGATAACCCTCGATTCCCTTGCCTAACAAGAATCTATCCACCACAAAAGATATCCACGCAATGAGGATACCCTCCATCGCACATTGTGACACTTCCACTGTGCTAAATGGGATAGATTCAGAGCAGGTTTAGCAGCTTCACTTGGCACACATGAGGCTCTGTGAGCCAGCAGGAGCTGAATTTTATTCAACCACAATCTGTCACCTCATGGCCCAGCCTGCTCCTCACTCTACCATTACCATCCAAACAGGGGACCAACTCTGGTTCAATGAGGAACGTAAGGGAGCATGCCAAACCTACGCCAGCACCGACGCTAGTTGCCATGAATTCCTCAGAATTTACAACCAAGTGTTGAGGAACTTTGTTATTTTTCTAGAAACCAACAGCACCTCCAGCTCCTTATGTCCCCCACACCTCCCCTACCCCTCCCAACCCTTCCCCAGTCCCCATGGCTAGGGTATCTTTGCACCACTATCAGTGTCAGCTGTGTTCAGTGGGTCATACTCTTGATATCCTTGTAGGTCACTAAAAGCAGATTATCTGGTCATTATCACCTTACTGTTTGTGGGAGCTTGCTGTGCATAAATTAGTTGCTGCTTTTCCTACATTACAACAGTAACTACACTTCAAAAATGCTTCTTTGACTGTGGGACATCTTGCGGCTGTGAAAGGCGCTTTAGAAATGCAAATTCTTACTTCCTTCTTTTTTAATTAGCTGTTTACTCCTCCTGTAGGTGCTGGGATGCAGTTTCACCAGGCAGTAATGTACCAGATTCACTACTATGAGTGTCTGCAAACTGTTTAACTACATGCAGCACAGAGTCACAGAATTGTTACAGTGTACAAAGTGGCCATTCAGCCCATTATGTCTGCGCCGGCCCTCTTGAGCATTTCAACTTGGTGCCAATCGCCTGTCTTTTCCCATAACCATGCACATTGTTTCTATTTAAATAATCATCCAATTCCCTCTTGAATGTCTCAATCAAACCTGCCTCCACCACACTTCCAGGCAGCGCATTCCAGACCCTAACTACTCGCTGTGTGAAATAGTTTTTTCTCACCTCGCGTTTTGCTTCTTTTGCAAAACACTTTAAAACTGTGCCCTCTGGTTCTCGATCCGTTTACGGACGGGGACAGTTTCACCCTACCTACTCTGTTCCAGGCCCCTGCATCACAGGGAGGGTGGAGAGGGAGGGGGTTGGTGGCTGGGAGGTGGGGAATGATCATGAACCAGAATCTAAAGGATCCTGAGTCTTGTCCTGGGTCCTGTCAACTGCCGCTCTCACCACAGAGTGAGCAGGAACCCCAGCCTGGGGCCCAGCGACTCTGGATGACTCAGTATCAGATGATAATGGCGGGGCAGTGGTTCAGTTTCTGGATTAACTGGCAATTTGTGAACGTGAATTCAGTTTGAAAAGGTATGGAAACTAAAATGCTGCTTCTAGTAAACATTCTAGAAATGACACTGTCCAGGCTGTTGTTTAAAAAAAGATCCAACTGATTCACTCATGAGCAATTAGAGAAGGAAATCTGTCATCCTCACCTGGTCTGGACCATACGTGACTCCAGCCCCCTTGCCCAACCTCCTTAACTCCGAGCTGCCCTTGCACGTAGCCTAGCACGTTATTCAGTCATACCAAAGCCCTGACTGAAAGCAACTGAGAACGCGGTAAAAGAGGCTCAGCCTCCTACATTTGCCTAATACTTTGAATGTCCTTGAGTTTCAGTCAGCAGACCTGTCTCAACACAAGTAACGAGAGGACAAGCAGCAGCACGATTGAGGCGGCCACTGATTCCTTTTTGCATAGCATGTCAGTCAAACAAACCACAGGCAGATGCTCTTTCACAGGTTTTATTTTTTGCATGTTGACTGCTTTTTTCTCTCCCTCTCTCTCTCATGCAAATAGTCCCCGTCAGGGATAAGGGGTCCCAGTTGCAAGGTCACCCCCCAACTCAGCCAGGGGCCTTGTGCCTGCAGGGCTGCACCAGGAACGTGAGGCGTATAACACCAGAAGTTTTGCTGCGGTGTCTGTTGCAGCTCGCACCCTCACCTCTGAAGCAGGAGATGTCTGGGCTTAAGTCCCACTGGCCAGAGTTGTGCGGTGCGAGAGCTGCACTGTCAAACGTCAGATGCTAAACCGAGGCCCTGTCTGCTCCATCAGGTAGACATAATCCCACTATTTCCCAGTAAAAGCGCTGAGTTCTCCCCCAGAGTCCCGGCCAATATTTATCCCTCAATCAACATCACAAAAAAAACAGATTATTTATCATTTGTCACGCTGTTGTGTGTGGGATCTTGCTCTGCACAGACTATTTCATTTCCTATATCAGTGACTACACTTCAAAAAGTACCTCACTGTGTCTAAAGCACTTAGAGACATGCAGAGGGGGAGAGGGCTGTTACAGAAATGCAAATGCTTTCTGTTATATCCCCATCCTGCCCAACTACCCTCCCACTCCACTCCCCCACACTGCTCCCACCCCCCAGCCCCACCCCTCACATTGGCTCCGTGGGGAAGCTCCATTCCCAGTTTAAGATGCTGACACTTGAGCTCCACCAACTGGGAAGCTTTGGGCAACACAATGGATTGTGTTTCCAGCTGTGGTTGGCTGACCTGGAACCTGCTGGGTTTGCCATGTCCTTCACTGGAATAGCTCACAACTGGCAACAAGGCTTTCACATGAGTAACAGGAGGGCTGAGAATCCCCTGTAGCCTTTCCACAGTACAATGTGCAACACACTCAGGATTCCAGCAAGGACAGAGTGTGGGGACTGGCGATGTTGCGCAAGGGTGGAGTGGGGGGTGCTGAATCAAACTCAAGAAGGTTAAGAAGACCCATCAAGGAACCTCCCCCCACCCAACTTCCTCCCTTTCTTCACACCCATTCCACCACCACCCCCCTCCCACCACCACCCCACAACCCCCATTCATCAGACTGTCCCAGTGAAAGCATTCAGTCTGAAGCAGACTCTCTACATGTTAGTCCTGTGAGCAGAAACAGCAGAAAAACACCAGCCTCTCATTGTCCTTCTCATTCCAACTTGAGATGAAGGCCTGAACACTCTCAGTTTCACCGCTGGAACTTCCACTGTGTTTTTGTTAGTATTTTTCCATGACAGCTGTGTTTTATCGGTGTGTGTACAGCATCATTGTGTAGCATGTAACAATATTTACATGATGCAGGGAAATGTGAGGTGGAGCATTTTTTATGAAGGAAGAGGGAGAGGCAACATAGATTAAATGGCACAATGCAGAGAGACAGAGGGACCTGTGGGTTCATGTGTAATCGATCTTTGAAGGTGACAGGACATATTGAGAGAGCAATTAGGAAAGCATATGGGATTTTGGGCTTCATAAACAGAGGTCTGGTGTGGAAAAGCAGGGCTCACACTAGGCCCCAATGAGAGTATTGTGTCCAGTTCTGGTCACCACACTTTAGCAAGGGTGTGAGGGTCCTTGAGAGGGTGCGGAGGAGATTTACCAGATTGGTTCCAGGGCTGGGGGATTTTAGCTACAAGGTTAGGTGGGAGAGGCTGGGGTTGTTCTCCTTGGAGCAAAGGAGATTGAGGGGAGATTTGATAGAGGTGTGCACATGACAGGTGACAGGTTCAGATGGGGTAGATTTAATGTTTTGGGCAAGAGGGGGGATGTGAGGAAGAACTTTTTCTCACAGCCAAGTGGTAACAACTGGATTTCACTGCCCACAAGGGTAGCAGAAGCAGAGATGATAAATGACTTCAAGAGAGAATTGGGCTGGCACTTAAGTGAAATAAACTTGCAGGGGCCACATGAAAAGAGTGTAGGGATGGAACTGATCAGACTGCTGTACAGAAAGCCAGCATGAGCTCTCTTCTTTATTCATTCATGGGATGTGGGTGTCGTTGGCTGGGCCAGCATTTATTGCCCATCCCTAGTTGCCCTTGAGAAGGTGGGGGTGAGCTGCCTTCTTGAACCGCTGCAGTCCATGTGGTGTAGGTACACCCACAGTGCTGTTAGGAAGGAAGATCCAGGATTTGGACCCAGCAACAGTGAAGGAACAGTGATATATTTCCAAGTCAGGATGGTGAGTGACTTGGGGGGGAACTTCCAGATGGTGCTGTTCCCACCTATCTGTTGCTCTTGTCCTTCTAGGTGGTAGTGGCGAGTTTGGAAGGCGCTGTCTAAGGAGCCTTGCTGAATTGCTGCAGTGCATCTTGTAGATGGTGCACATTGCTGCTATTGTGCGTCAGTGGTGGAGGGAGTGAGTATTTGTGGATGGGGTGTCAATCAAGTGGGTTGCTTTGTCCTGGATGGTGTCAAGCTTCTTGAGTGTTGTTGGAGCTGCACTCATCCAGGCAAGTGGAGAGTATTCCATCACATTCCTGACTTGTGCCTTGTAAATGGTGGACAGGCTTTGGGGAGTCAGGAGGTGAGATACTTACTGCAGGATTCCTGGCCTCTGACCTGCTCTTGTAGCCACATTATTTATATGGCTAGTCCAGTTCATTTTCTGGTCAATGGTAACCCCGAGGATGTTGATAGTGGGGGACTCAGTGATGGTAATGCCATTGAATGTCAAGGGGCAATGATTAGATTCTCTCTTATTGGAGATGGTCATTGCCTGGCACTTGTGTGGCATGAATGTTACTTACCACTTGTCAGCCCAAGCCTGGATATTGTCCAGGTCTTGCTGCATTTGGACTTGGACTGCTTCAGTACCTGAGGAGTCACGAATGGTGCTGAACATTGTGCAATCATCAGCGAACATCCCCACTTCTGACCTTATGAGGGAAGGAAGGTCATTGATGAGGAAGCTGAAGATGGTTGGGCCGAGGACACGACCCTGAGGAACTCCTGCAGTGATGTCCTGGAACAATGGGCCAAAAGGCCTCCTTTTGTGTTGTAATGACTTGATGAATCTATGACTATTAGAGTCAAGAACACCTGCGATCACAGGGGATTGTGGCTGCTACAGCGCAAACAAAGAAGGAAGTGAGAGAAGAAAAAAAAGAACTTGTGTTTGTTTAGTACTTTTCCCAACCACAGGATGTCCCAGAGCACTTCATTGTCAATGAAATAGTTTTGAGATGCAGCAAGAAATTTACACACCTTGAGGTCCCACAACCAGCAATATAATAATGATCAGATAATCTATTATTAGTGCTATTGTTTGAGGGATTAACATTGGCCAGAACATGGACACAACACATTAATTAAATGCACAACTGAACTGAACCAGATGAGAAACAGTGTGGAAGATGAGGAACAAATGTCACCACCCTCTCAGCTAGGCCTGGGAAGTAAATGCCAGCCTTGCCAACGATGACCACATCCTGAGAATTACTATATATACAACCTAGTGACAAAGTGCCCCATGTGAGCACAATGCTTCAAAGGAAATTTAGGGATTTAGGAGCATAGAAACAGCAGGAGGCCATTCAGCCCCTCAAGCCTCTTTTGTCACTCAAGTCAATGACAATTAATCTGTATTTTAACTCCATCTTGGTTCCAAATCCTTAATAACCTTAACAAAAATCCTGCAATCTTATTTTGAAACTTTCATTTGACCTCCAGTCCTCATTAGCTTTTTGGGTGAGAGAGTTTCAGATTAGCACCACCCTTTGTGTGAGGAAGTGCTTCCCGACATCACTCCTAAATGGTCTAACTCTAATCTTAAGATTCTGTCCTATTGTTATAGAATACATATCGGAAATAGTTTATCTCTCTATCTACCCTACCAAATCTTTTTTTAACATTTCAAGTTCTTCAATCAGATCTTGCAATGCTTAATCTTCTCACCTGGAGGAAATACAAACCAAGTTCACATATTTCGATCCCTTCCCCCCACCCCACCCCCACCAGGGCTATCTGTCGCTTGCTCATTCTGCTTTCTACTATTAATGTCCCATTAGCACTTCCTTTGGCTAATATCACCACCATCAACACCCCTTTAACCTTTTGTCTATGACATCTTTTGCAATCTCTCCTTTGCCTCCACCTATTGCTGCCCTTCTACCCAGCTCCACCTGTCCCACCGCCCCCCCCCACCTTAAACAGCTTCTATTTTACCTCATTTCTATTTCTCTTTAGTTTTGAGGAAGAGTCACATGGACTCGAAACATCAATTCTATCTTCCTCTCCCAGATGCCGTCAGACCTGCTGAATTTTTCCAGCTATTTTTGTCTTTGTTCCAAGTTTACACAACCTGTCCTCAACCTCTAAGCCCTGGTAACGTCCTGGTAAATTGTACTGTGCGCACTGAAAACCTAATATAACCTTCCTAAGCTGTGGTGCCCAGAACTGAACACAGCACTGTCAGTGAGGTCTGACACCTTCCTCATTTTGGTATATCTACCCTTTGTGACAGAGCTCAGCATTCCATTAGCCTTTGGCTTACTTAATATGACTGTTGACAGGTTTTTAATGATCCGTGTACATGATCAACCAAATCTCTCTGCTCCTCCACATTTGCTAATCTCCTACCATCAAGAAAATATTCCTGCTTCTCTCTCAGAGGCAACACTGAACTCCATGTGCCACAGTTTCAATCACTCCGTGGAGATTATGTGGACTTTGTACAGTGGTGTACAACAGCTGGTAGCGAATGGACTATTTCTGCTCCTAATTGTTGTGTTTATGTTCTTGTGAGTCAGCAGCTACCCTGTTTTACAGCTCTCCCAACTTCTACTTTCATAAAAGTCAAAGTTGTGCCCCCACTTAGTTTATGTCCCATGTAGAAGATAATAGCTTGCATTTCTATAGCACCTTTACAACATCCCAAAGAGCTTTAGACAATGAAGTATTTTTTGAAGTGTAGTCACTGCTGTAATGTAGCAAACGTGGCAGCCAATTTACACACAGCAAGTTCCCAAAAACAGCAAGGTGACAGAGACCAGATCGTTTGTGCTTCGTGGTGTTAGAATAAATATTGCCCATGACACTAGGAATTCCCCCTACTCTTCTTGGAAAAAAAACAATGGGACTTTGGATGTCAACCCAGAGAGCCAACAGGCCCTCAGTTTCAAATCATACCTGAAAGATGGCACCTCTGACAGCCCAGCACTCAACTGGATTGTTAGTCTAGGTTTGTGCTTGAGTCCCTGAACCCACAAGCACCTGACTCGGAGGTGAGAGTGCCACATACTGAGCCATGCCCCTGCTCCATCTACACAACTCTAGACGTGGCTGTCGAAACTGGTCTATCAGGCTCAGTCCAATATTGGACAGAGCATCTATAAACTGGGGCATCAAGAACGCTTGAAAGCTCATACTTTACAAAAGGAACCTTTCAGGATTTAAAAACAGGATTTCTGCCTAATGTACATCATGGGGAGATTTGCCATCTCTGGTTGTATATAATTCTGGAGGAATCATCACATGTCCTCCAACCATCCCACCCAAAAACTTTCACCATTTGTTGTCCAACATGTCCAGCCCCTCAATGAGCCACCTTCGCAGCCAATCAGAAAGCAAATAGACTCTTGATTATTTCCTCAGGCTGTCACTTTCAGCCCTGAAAAGTGCCCGGTTTGCCTCAGATTACCCTGGAAGGGCAAAGGTATCTCAAAAATTTAAGCAACAGGTGAAGCTAGCTGTTTCACGCTGCTACTATGCAGTAGCAACACGAGTGGTATTCACCACTAACAGGATGCTGCCCTCAGGCCAAAAAGATGTTCTGTCTATCACACAAATGAGTAATGTGGTGTATGAATTTCGATGCCAGTGTGATGCTCGGTATGTAGGCCGTATGTCCCAAAGACCAACAGATCGTATCAAACAGCATGTCCCAGCCACTGTTCACAATGGGCAACATACAGACCGTACCCAACCAGCCCGTACTTGCAAAACTCAAAACACAGTGTCCAACATTAGATGTGATTCCGTGATTGGACAACATTTGCTAAATAATCCTCCGTGTGCTAAAAATTACGCTGACAACCAATTTAAGATTGTCAGTAGGGCTCACAATGTGGTGCATTTCCGTGTACTGGAAACTACATACATCAATACACAGGGCTCTGTTCTTTGCGGACAGAAAGAACATGTACACACATTGTGCCTATTTCAGCTAAACAAAATAAGTGACAGCCACTCGCTGATTCATTCCTCAGGGTAATGCGTTGACCAATCAGGGTCAAGCTGCCTGGTTTAAATTTCAAACAATGCTTGGCAGTTAACTGTCAGTCACCATCACTGGTGTATTCTCCATGGCAACGCCTCTACCAATCAGACAGTACTTGTCAATCAATCAACACTGCCTTCTTATACAGTATAAATTGTTGTTTTCCCCTTATGTTGGTACTCTTGCAAAGTGTTCTGATGGGTGCGAGATGAGAAGCTTCAGCATGTCTCTTTTTTCAGCAATACTCAAGTTCTGTACTACCAAACAACTCTCGATTATCCGATTTGATGATTCTTGACCATCAGTTAAAAAGACTGTATTCCCTATCTCACATGTTCACAAGTAAACAACAGTATTCAAATAAATAAAATTGAAATAAACGTTCCTGTCCCTCTACAATGATGGGTGCCACGGGAGGGCCTGGAAAATCCCGGCCTCAGTAACCCTGTCCTCAGAACAATATAACTCTCTCTCCCTGATGGCATCCTTTTGAAAAGCAAGGACATAAAAGCAAAATATTGTGGATGCTGGAAATCTGAAAATAAAAGCAGGAAACGCTGGGAAAACTCAGCAGGTCTGGCAGCGCCTGCGGAGAGAGAGACAGAGTTAACGTTTCGAGTCCGTGTGACTCTTCTTCAGCTGAGTTTTTTCAGCATTTTCTGTTTTTATTTTGCGAAGCGTCTGGATTCTGCCAAATTTATCTTCTTCTCCTGATTCTGGGGGAGTTGGGACCTGTACAAGCCAGATAGGTTGGAACTCAGCGCCAGAGATAATATAGTCACGGACGAGGCTCACCCCCACGTGGTTGGGAAGGATTGGAAACCTGAGCATAGGTTCAGAAGGGAGAGAAACCAAACAGAAAAGGAAAGACAGAAAGTTATTACACGTGGAAAGCCATAGGAACTAATGCTCGAAAATAGACAACAAGACATTGTTCGGTGATTAGTGGCGTATATTTCATCGCAAGGAACCTGGTGAATAAGGCAAATGAACTGAGGACACAGGTAGACACTTGGAAATGCGATATGATAGCTATTATTGAGACATGCTTGAAAGAAGGACAGGAGTGACGATCAACATTCAGGGTTACAGGACTTTTAGCCAGGATAGAACACAAAGGAAGGGGAGTCTTAATATTGGTTAAAAAGCAATTACAGATGTGGGGAGGGAATGACATGCCAGAAGGGTCATCAAATGAGGTCATGTGGGTTGAACTGAAGAACGAAAAGGGGTAATCCCACTGCTGGGATTGTACCGTACACACCCAAACAGTCAGCGGCAGATAGAAGAGCAAATATATAGGCAAGTCTCTGGCAAGTGTAGAAGCATTAGGGCCTGTCACAATGGGGGATTTCCACCAGGCTATTATTAACACAGATAGAATTGGTGTGAAAGACATGGACAGAGGGAGCAGAACTCTTAAAATGTTTTCAGGAGAACCTTTTTGGTTAATAAATGGCAAGCCCAAGAGAGGAGGCAGTTTGGAAGGCGGTAGGGGTATCAGTGGGAGAGCATTTTGGTTTTATTGATCAGAATTCAATTATAGTTAGGCCAGAATTTTAGGCTCCCCTGTCCCGGCAGGTTCTGAGGCAGTTGCTTGAGTGGGAGGGTGGGGTGGGGTTGGGGGGGGGGGTGGGGTGGGGTGGGGGGGGGGGGGGGGGGGGTTGTGGGGGGGGGTGTGGGGGGGTGGGTGGGGGGGGAGGGGCGTGAAATTGCATAGACAGGATTCCCTCCTCACCCGCCCAGACCTCACAGTGATTTTACACTAGGGTGGCCAGGGCCTTGACCGGGAAGCCCACCCTTGCCCTAGTTGAGGCCCTTAAGTGGCCAATTAATAGCCAGTTAAGGCCAGTGGGGAGCACCTCCATGACAAGCCCCCTTCTGACTGGGGGTGCCTTCCCCTTAAGGCCCAGCGACATCCGGACCTCCTCCAACCCCCAGCCTATCCCCTAAGACTCCAATACTCCTCCCCCACTTACAAAACCCCAGGCCTTCCCTACAATGACCACCCTGGGACCTCTGCCACTTATCTGTCCTCCGACTTCATGCCTGGCAGTTCCCTGCAGTGCCTCCTCCGGCCATTGCAGCGCTGTTGCTGGAGGGACTGGAGAGCTGCTGGCCAATCTGATTGGCCGGCAGCTCTCCAAGGTGGGACTTCCTCTGACTGAGGGACAGGAGTCCCACCTTACACCAATCAATGCCCGTTAGAGTGTAAAATGGCAGCGGGGCTCATGGAGCTGGTGGGATGTGTTCCAAGCACCTGCCATCCTAAAAGCTTCACCCTTAGAGTAATTATGGGAAAGAATAGAACAAGGGCAAAAGTTTTAAACTGGGGACAGGCTGCTTTTACTAAGCTGAGATGTGATTTGGTAAACGTGGACATGAAACAGTCACTTGAAGGTAAATCAGTGTCAGAGCAGTAGGAGGAAGTCAAAGACCAGATAAACAGATTTCAGAACGATAATGTTTCCGCATAGAAAATTGACGGGATTCCCAAATCTAGACCCCACCACCGCCACCCCACTCCCACCCCACCCCTCGATGTCAAAGGTCATACAGAGTAGGATAGGGCAAAAAAAAGGGAAGTTTAGGTCAGATACTGAGAGCTAAGAGCTGCAGAAAGTCAAGAGGAGCATAGGAAGTGCAGGGGTGAACTCAAAAAGGGACATTAGGAAAGCAAAAATATGGCGTGTAAAATTATTTGCAATGAAAACCAAAGATGTTTGGAAATACCTGAAGAGCAACAGGATGAGCCGGGTCAATTAGAGACCAAACAGGTAACTTGTGTGTGGAGATGGAAGGTACGGGCATGGTTCTTAATGAATATTTAGCAACTGTTTTCACAAAAGAGAGAGGCAAAGCAGACATTGTGGTTAGGGAGGAGGAGTTTGAAATACTGGATGGGGAAAACATTGTGAAGGAAGCAATATCAAGGCCTCATGTTGCACTGTTGGTTAAAAATTGAGAAAGGGATCTATCAGCCTGACCTCAGTGGTGGAAACGTTATTGGAAAGAAATTCTGAAAGGCGGTGTAAATCATCATTTAGAAAAGCACAGGTTAACCAAGGACAGTCAGCGTGGATTTGTTAAGGGACTGTCGTGTCTGACTAACTTAACTGAATTTTTTGAGGTGGTAACAAAGAGGGTCAATGATGGTGGCACGTTTGACATTGTCTACGTGGATTTTAACAAGGCTTTTGACAAGCTCCCCATATGGTAGACTAGTCAGAAAGTAAAAACCCTTAGGATCCAAAGGCAAGCGGCAAGTTGGATCCAAAATTGGCTGAAAGACAGGGAGCAAAGGGTAATGGCTGATGGGTCCTTTAGTGACCAGAAAGGGGTGGGATTCCACAGTTCCTGTTCTTGGTTTATACCTACCGATCCTTGAAGGTCAGAGGACAGGTAGATAAGGTGATCATGAAGGCATATTGGAATACTTTATTAGCTGAAGCATAGAAAATAATAGCAGGGAGGTTATGCTGGAACAGTATTAATTAGTTAGAGTGTAGCTAGAGTATTGTGTCCAGTTCTGGTCACCGCATTCCAGGAAGGATGTGGTTTCAGTGGAGAGGATGTAGGGGAGATTTATGAGGATGTTGTCAGGAATTGGGAATTTTAGCTATGAGAAAAGATTTGTTAAGGCTGGGTTTCATTCTCCTTGGTCCAGGGGACGTTGAGGGGAAATTTAATTGAGGTGTATAAAATTATGAGGGGCCGAGATAGAAAGACCTATTCCCCCTCACGGAGAGGTCAATAATATGGGGCATAGACTTAAAATAATTGGTGGAAGGATTGGAGGGGATGGAGGAGAAATTTTTTCACCCATTGCATGGTGAGGGTCTGGCACACACTGGCTGAAAGGTTGGTAGAGATAGAAACTCCCATCACATTTTTAAAAATATTTGGAGTTGCACTTGAAGTGCTGTAAACTGCAGGACAATTGGCCAAGAACTGGGACGTGGGATTAGGCTGGAAATGGTTTAGTCAGCTGGGCACAGGCATGATGGGCTCAATGGCCCTCCTCCCGTGTAGTAAAGGTTTCTTTCTTTTTATATTTCTGTGGGTGGAATCATCCCAGATTTGCACTAAGTGCGGTAGCGGGAGGGTAAAAGGGACATCTTACTCTCCGCCCACAATGGCGGGTTTTCACACCGTATCGTCCCAAATGCACCACGTTACTTATACATTCCCCAGAAACAGGCCCTTTTCATGGTGGGAGTGCTCCAATTCGCCCACCACGCCGTCACCTCGCTGCTTCATCACGCCAGGCACCATGTTTAATGTACAGCCGCACTCAGTGCTTCCAGCCCAGGACTGCAGTGAAGAAGACACGAAGGGCAAGAAGATTGCAGCCCTCGAGCACCTTTTGAATGCCATGGAGGCCACTGTGATGTCCTCTACCCCCCATTCTGCCCTCTGGAGGGGCAGCTACATTACCACTCCAAGATGCCAGTGGTGATCAGTGCCAATGCTGCGCAGAGGAGGCTGGTCATCCAATGCAGATAGAAGGCAAATGATCTCATCTGTGCAGCCAGGGTATGGCAACCATCCCATCACTCTAAACTCACACACTCACAAGCCCATCACACATTCACTGGCATCTCTCTCACTGCCAGCTCAAGGGACATCACCACCCATTCTCACACACACACCCTCACATGTCCATCTGGCCTCATCTCCTCTGGAGGCTGCCTCCTCAGCCCTCACCATCTTGAGGCCACTTGCACAGATCAACATGTGTCCCCCACACATACCCTGGGATACCCTCCTTCCCCAGTACAGCCCTCACCCTGCAGCCTCTTCCCTTACCTGAGGCCACCTCACCCCCTTCCCCAAGCAAGCCCCAATCCTGCAGCCATTGAAAGTCCACCCACATATGGAGACCTACCCATGATCCCCCCCCAAAAAGTGATGCGGTGGTGTCTGTGAAGCCTGGCGCTGATGACTGCGAGAGCTGACTGAGGCAAAGTAGGCAAACCAACCTCGAATTCCGGAGTGAAGTGCAGCCCCCCCCAGTTGCACGCCTTATATATGTTGTTGTGGGATGTGTCGGCGTATTTTCCTGACGATGTGGGCGGACGGTGGGGTGGGGGTGGGGGATGGGACGAGTCTGATGGGCTGGCCTGATAATGATTTGCTGATGTGTTACAATCAGGTCCCCGATGTCCGATGGTGAGAAACATGGCCCACCATCAGCGGACAGAGCGGACAATCGCTCACTGGTTTCACCCCACAGTGAAAGCGACTCTCGGCCTTCTCGCCATGTTGTCTGCTCGCTGAGCGTGCTGCCAGCGGGCACAGAAAAATCCCGGCCAGGAGAGACTGAGCGATCAGAGACAGGGAGCGTGAGAGGGAGAGTGAAAGAAAGGGACGAGAGGGAGAGATAGAGAGATTGAGAGTGAGAGAGACACAGAGTATACAAGCAAGAGAAACTGGGAGACAGAAATTGAGAGAAGGTGGCCAAAATTTCCGCTGGTCGGATGGGCACACGGTCCAACCCCAGTGGGAATAAACTGACGCACGATGACGTTGGGTGAGGGTCCCGACATCATCACACACCCACGTGATATTTCAGTCGACGGGCGCTGGTGGGAGCAGCAGCACAAGTAAGAGGCCTATTAAGAGGCCTTTGAAGCAATAACTAAAATTCAATATTTCACTGCCTGTGCAACATTACGCTTGGCGGGCGGGTGAAAAGGCCAAGCGGCCTTTGGGTTTCTTTAGGAAATCGAGGGCGGGATGAGGTTTCAAGCAGCAAATCAAAATGTTTAAATTCCATTCATACCACGACCCTGGCTCAAGTGACAGAGTCACGCTGGGGGAACATGTTGTTTAACATTTCATAATTCTTTATTTTAAATTTTTTTTTAAATCCTCATCCGCTGGGGCATCTCTCTCTGTGCCTCAGGGGGCTTTTCCTGAGGGGGTGGGGGGCACATAGGCAGTGTCTCCCCCACAACCCCCCGCCCCCCCCCCCCCCCCCCCCGCCTCCTCCTCCGCTCACCCTCCTTCCACCCACCCCCACCCTCCTCCCCCTTCATTGTCCAGCCAGCGTGAAATTGCGGCCCTGGCCGGATCGCAGGCGGCGGGTCAGCTTTGCGGCCGCTTCCGCTCGCCCGCCCGGCGAGGGCAAAGTCCTGCCCGGTGTGTGAAAGAGACAAAGTGAGAGAGAGTGGAGTGTCAAAGACCTAACGGAAAACAATGGCTGTGATTGTGATCTGGCTGGTTGGCTGGTCTGCTTCGTATCAGAGAACAGGATTAAAAGATATTCGACACACAAGTACATCGAGCGTTCTGTGCAGCCACAAGAATAGTTACAAAGCGCTGGAGGCACTGCCTGCCTGTCACTCACCACAGTCTGCTTCTCAACGTGACTCAATCCTTTCCCTTGCTCACATTTTACTCCGGTAACTTTGCTCCCTCTGTAACTCTCACTCCATTCTCCTCCTGCCGTCCCTCCACTCCTCTAACTTCCAGACACGCTTCCAAACTTTGGGAGGTTGGATGGCCGGCAATTTTAGTGCCCCCCCCGCCCCCACCCCCCCCCCACCCACCCACCGACTAACAAGCAGACATTCCGTGTGTGTGTACAGGAAGCCTACACAGCTCTTCCTCTTTCCACTGGGTCAGTCAGCGTGTTCATGTGAACTCCAACACCACAAAACATTAGGGAGATCCCCCAGTTGTAGAATCAGAAACCCAGGGTGGGGAGGAAGCGTTGGGAGGGTTGCAGTGAGAAAGTTCCACTTTCCCACCCCCTTCTCAGTCTGCACCTCGAGCCCTCTCACTGCATCTGCCCACAGTGGCCAGCTCTCCTCCAACCACCCCATTTTGTTCTCTCTGATTCTAACCATTGACCCCCCACTGGCCCCTCCCCCACCCCCCCCCCCCCTAACCACCATTCACCCCCCACCCCCCCTCCTTCTCTCTCTGTGCTGCAGCCCCTCTCTTGGCCTCCTGCAGCTCCCAGATACCCGATGGCCAGGAGGCAAGCTGGATGACGATTGATAGGCCATTCAACTGTGGAGGGCATTGTGGCTGTGCCTCTTCCTGCCCTCGCTCCCTCGGTCCGGAATTTTCAGTGGGAATTCTGGGGCAGAGCTTACCACTGGTTGGATGTATTCATCCCATGACCGCTCACCTCCAATCACCCCCCCACCCCGTAAACTGGCCTTTTCACCCCCTTTCCGATGTTCCTATAACTAATTCATGAAATTGATCAAATATTAAGAATATTTAGGTCAAACTCCTGGAACTCCCTCCCTAACAGCACTGTGGGTGTACCTACACCACATGGACTGCGGCGGCTCAAGAAGGCAGCTCACCACCACCTTCTCAAGGGGCAATTAGGGATGGGTAATAAATGCTGGGACCAGCCAGCGAAGCCCACATCCTGTGAATGAAAAAAAATTCCAATGATTTTTCTGTCGGGTTCTTGCTGGAAGTGGTGAGGTAGAGATTAATTGTCACTCCGGAAGACTTGGGAGGCTATTCTGGAGGGTTGGAGACTCCTAATACCCACATCGGACTCGAAAGGCCCAGGGACTCAAGTGGGGGTGCGACGGGGTTGCCTGCCCCAATCCCACCCCCAACGGCAGCACAAAGGCTTTTCCCCGGGCGTGTTTCACGCTGACTGGCCCTTAATTGGCCAACCCGTGTAAGATCGCAGAAGGAGGCTGATCACAGGCAGAAGCACATTTCATCTCCGCTTCCAGACCCTCCGATCACACACACCCAATGAGCACAAAATTCAGGCCATAGGATTTTCGAAGGTGACTACCAATGCATCCTCTATCTTTCGAGCCACTGCCTTCAACATTCTGGGAAGTAGAATATCAGCTCTCGGGGACTTACCCAACTTTCAGCCACATTAATCTCTCCAGTACCACTGTTTTCCAGATACTAATTTCTTTCAGTTCCTCATTCCGGCTAGTCCCTTGGTTCTGTCATATTTTCAGGGAGGTTTTTTGTACCTCCCTTTGTGAAGACGGACACAAAGGGGGAAGTTCTCCCCCTGTCGGGTGTTGGGGGGGGTGGGGGGGGGGAGTGTGAGAGCGGGGCGCAGGTGGAGACGCCTCCAATCGGCGCCCCCAATCGGGGGCATTCTGCTATTTTACGTGGGCAGGAAAATTAAGGCCCACCCGGCGTGACATCCACCAGGAAGTGCTATGCGCTCCCTGTGCGGCTGGTGGGAAGGGGGGGATTCCCTCAGCCGGGAGTGCAGGAAGGGGGGGATTCCCTCAGCCGGGAGTGCAGGAAGGGGGGGATTCCCTCAGCCGGGGGTGCAGGAAGGGGGGGATTCCCTCAGCCGGGAGCACTGATCTCCCTGAGGCTAAGTGCTGCCTCGGGGAGATAGGCTCCAAATTCAAAATTGTAAAACAAATGACAGCAAGATTTCCCTGACATGTCCCCTCATGTGACATGTCCATCACTTTCACTGAAACCTTCATTAAGTATTGAAAAACCCTCATGAAGCCTCATCCCATCCGTGGATGAGGTTTGATGCTTTTTCTAATTCCCGCCAGCGCTCTCGGCCTCCCCGACAACCTTAGGCTGGACGGGCAGGTCCATTAATGATGCTAATTGCTTTTCAATGGTCTCATTGACAGGTCGGTGGGCGCGCAGCTGATTCGGCTGTGCCCCCGCCGACCCGGAAATGGAAATGACGCGGGGTGATGGTGGGAGTTCCACGTTATCCCGCATCATTTTATGCACCGGCGAGTGGGCCCTGCCCCCACTCGCCAACTGGAAGATCTTCCCCAAAATATTTGTTTAGTTTCTCTGCCACTTCCTTATTCCCTGTTATAAATTCTCCTGACTCTGCCTGTAATGGACCCACGCTTGATTTTGTTAACCCTTTCCTTTTCACATACCTACAGAAGCTTTTACAGTCCTTTTTTTGTTTCTTGCTAGTTTACTTTGATATTCTATTTTCTCTTTCTTTAACAGTTTCTTGACCCCCCCCCCCCAACTATGCTGAATTCTAAAATGCCCCCAGTTACTACTTTTTCTTGGCAACTTTATAAGCCTCTTTCTTTGATCTAATACAATCTTTAGCTTCTCTTGTTAGCCATGGCTGGATCACTTTTCCCGCTGGATTTTTTTTACCTTAAAGGAATGTAACTTTGTGGTAAACTATGTATTAATTATTTCAATGCTAGCCATTGCCTGTCTACCGTCATATCCTTTAATGTGGTTTCCCAATCCACCACAGCCAACTTGCCCTTCATACCTTCATGATTTCCTTTGTTTAAATTGAAGACCCTAGAATCAGCTTTGGTGACCCTGCAACCATGTCTCCACAATGGTAATTAGCTCATACCTGTTGCTTCTGTTGGTACCACCAATTCATCGACCTTGTTGTGAATGAGTGCATTCAGAGGGAGTACTTTTAATGCTGTCTTTTTAAGGTTTTCGCAACCTTTAGCCTTATCTGTTGGCGCACTCTTAAGTTTGTATACTCTGTCCTTCCTGCTACTCTAATTAGCATTTCCCTTATTGCTGTTTTGCTGTTTTGCCTTGTCCTCTCCCTTTAGTTCATCACATCTTTCCTTATCTGATTCCACACCCCAGCTATTTATTTTGAAGCCCTCTCTACCACCCTAATTACACAACTCACCAGAGCACTGGTCCCAGCATGGTTCAGGTGAGGACCATTGTAACGGTCCAGCTCCCACTTTCCCCAGCATTGATGCCAGTGCCCCAGATTCGAAAATCATTTCTCCCACACCAGTCTTTGAGCCACACATTTAATTCTCTAATCTTATTTACCCTACTCCAATTTGCTTGTTGCTCAGGTTATAATCCAGAGATTGTTACCTTTGAGCTTCTGCTTTTTGATTTAATCCCTGGCTGCTCATACTCCCTAAGCAAAAATGCTTTCCTAGTCCTATGATATCATGGGTACCTACTTGGACCATGACAACTGGATCCGCCCCCTCTCACTGCAAGTTCCTGTCCAGCCCAGAGCAGATGTCCTATCCCTGGCACCGGGCAGGCAACACAGCTGTCTAGACTCCCACTCTTGCCTGCAAAGAGCTGTGTCTATCCCCTTGACTCTACTGTCCCCTACTAGCACTACATTCCTATTAGCTCCCCTCACTTGATTGGCTTCCTGTGCCATGGTGCCTTGGTCAGTTTGCTCGCCCATCTTGTAGTTACCACTTACATCCGTACAGACTGCGAGAACCTCAGATCTGTTGGACAATTGAAAAGACCAAGGCTCTTCCACTTCTATCTTCTCCATTTCCTTACCTGCTTCACAACCTCCTGTCTCTGGCCATGAACCAAATCAGATGACCCTATCCTAAAGGGTTTGACACCTCCTGGAACAAACTGTCCAGGTAATTTCCCCCTCCCTGATGCATTGCAGTATCTGAAGCTCTACCTCCAGCTCAATAAATCTGAGCCAAGCTCCTCCAGCGACGGACAGTTGCTGCAGACATGTTTGTCCTGGGACACCCCGGTGTCCAAGAACTCCCACATTCTCCAGTCGCAACACATCACCTGTGCTGCCATTTTTATAGTGTTAATTAATTAAATAATTATTTTTACTAATTAAATTTTAATTAATGTCTCTAGTCATGCTTGTGTTCATATTCTTATTATTTCCATAAATGTTCTTCTTACCCCAATTGAAATTCCCCAGTTATGATAAATACTCAACAGCCAACCTAATAAGCATTACTGCTCTTTGTAGACCTTTTACTATGAATAAAACATTACAATTACTAAAATTACTTGAGTTTTGAAAGGGAAATGAGAAAATAATCACCAACCAATCAGCCGCCTTTATCCTGAGAGGTCACATGAATTTCTCAGAACGTGGATGGTCGTCTCTGGTGCCAGGGACTGAACTGGCTTCTTTATGAAGTCTGCTGGCTCACTGCTCTCATGGTCTCTTATGAAGTCTCTTTACAAGATAGCTACTTAAGCCAACAACACCTCCTCCCTCCCTGCACTGAATTCCCTCGCTTGCCAAATTCCTGAGCTCACACTTTGTGTCTAGCTGCATTTGGTGGTGAGCTGCTCTCTTCATGCTCGCTTACTTTGAGTGCTTAGCAAGACCACCTGCATTTTTAACTCCTGAAATTCTGCAGAGATGAGCCAACACTGCTGTCTCGAGAAACCAGTTCCAGCTAGTTATTTAATTAACTAACTGCAGCTGCATCTCCAGTAGACAGCCTGTTTATCCATGACCATGACTGAAAGGAACTTAATTTTAACAGTAAATTGTAATTAAATGCTAAATACAAACTAGACTAGATTTTAGAAAGAGATTAACCCTAAAAATTAACCCTTAAAATTTCCTCACTCACAAACTCAATATCTGGCTGCACTCAGTGATGAGCTGCTGTCTTCGTGCTTGCTTCAAGGCTGCTAGACAAGCTCATTCTGGGTTCCACACCTCCTGCTTGAACAGGCCAAGCTCACCAGGACTGCAGGCTGTAGCCACAGCGAGAGGACATGAAACTGTGAATAGACAGATAAAGGCACCGACTACCTAAATGGTTAGCTTTCAGTGAAGGCAGCAGCATTAATGCAGTGAAACAGCAACAAGAGAATGCAACACCAGACAGGGAGAAAGATGTGCAAGAGCTGTGGTCAACCACATGGCTTCGCAGACATAAAGAAACGTTCCACATTTGGATCAAACTGCTGAGCTTGTGGGAAGGACCATCACTGAGACAAGATATGCAGAACAAAGAAAGAAGATGGTAAACCTGTTATCAGAGAGAGAGCAATGAGAAGCAAAGGAAACCAAAACATCCAAACTCTGGAAGATAGCGATGAGTTTAAGGACATAATAGACATCAGAGCCATACTAATGCATGAAATGGCTGGATGATCCCAGAGAGAAGAAATTCACACAAGCATTCAGATCAGGAAGAGATTGAGAAATAAGCCCAAAACTATACATCTGAAGCTGAAATGGATACTGGAACACAGAGCGAACAGGTACACTATGGAGGATACAAGTAACATCCCAGAAACTTATATGAATGACTTGGATGAAGGAACCAGAGGTATAGTTGCTACATTTGCTGATGACACAAAGATAGGTAGGAAAGTGAATTGTGAAGAGGACATAAGGAGGGAACAAAGTGACATAGATAGAATAAGTGAGCGGGCAAAGATCTGGCAAGTGGAGTATAATGTGGGCAAATGTGAAATTATCCATTTTGACAAGAAAAATAAAAGAGAAGCACATTATCTAAAAAATGAGAGATTTCAGAGCTCTAAGATGCAGAGGGATCAAGGTGGCAGTGTGCATGAACCACAGCAGGTTAGTATGGAGGCCCAGTGACTAATGAGGAAAGCTAATAGAATGTTATCGTTTATTGTGAGGGGATTAAATACAAAAATGGGGAGGTTATGCTTCGGTTATATTAGGCATTGGTGAGGCCGCATCTTGAGTACTGGTCTCCTTATTCAGCAATGGATGTAAATGCATTGGAAGCAGTTGAGAGAAGGTTTACGAGATTAATACCTGGGCCTGAATTTATCGGGTGGTAGGCAGGCTCGGCGGGAATGGGTGGGGTGGCTGCGGAGCTGATTGCTGCCTGTGATCGTCTCCGCGCCGCCATTTTACACGGGCGGGCCAATCAAGGCCCACCCAGCGTAAGACACGAGCCATAGTGCTCAGCGCTACCTGTGCGGGCGGGGGTGGGGGGGGAGGAGGAGAGAGAGTCAGGGGCAGACGCTCTTTCACGCATGCAGGCGCAAGCCAGCGCTTTAATCTCCCTGAGGGACGGAGCTGCCTCAGGGAGATTGAATCACTGTCGTAATTAATGAATAAATAGATTAAAAATTTATTCAAACATATTCCCCCCCCCCCCAACCCACCCCACCATGAGACCGTGTCAAATGAGATGGGACATGATTTTCTATTTAGGAAAATTTTTTAAATTTAATCAATAAAAGCTTTAGGAAACCTCACCCTGCTCGTGGATGAGGTTTCTGAAAAAACCTGAAGGCCTCTTGGCCTTGTCGCCTGCCCTCGCCAACCTTCAGTCAGTGTGTCAGTCTCGCCCGCCTCGCATGCTGACTGAAAAATCCTTCCCCTGGAACGGGCAGGTTGTCTTATGCGGAAAGGCTGAACAGGCCAGTCTCGTATCCGCTGGAGTTTAGAAGAGTAAGAGGCGACTTGATTGAAACCTTTAAGATCCTGAGGGGTCTTGACAGGGTGGATGTGGAGAGGAGGTTTCCTCTTGTGGGAGAATCTAGAACTAGGGGTCACAGTTGAAAAGTAAGGGGTCACCCATTTAAGACCGAGGTGAGAAGAATTTTTTTTCTCTGAGGGTCATGAGTCTTTGGAACTCAAAAGACAATGGAAGCAGAGTCTCTGAATATTTTTCAGGCAGAGATGGATGGATTCTTGATAAGAAAGGGGGAGTGAAAGGTGATAGGGGTTAAGGCAGGAATGTGGACTGAGGTTAAAATCGGATCAGCCATGATCTTATTGAATGGTGGAGCAGGCTCGAGGGACCAAGTGGCCTACTCCTGCTCCTAATACGTATGTTTGTATATTTGTATGTGTGTCCATATGCTCGTATCATCCAGCTTACTCTATACCAGAAGATCGTGCCTGACAATTTGAAAGAAGATGGGTACTCAAGGAAAGGTGCTCTGAAACTGAGCAAAATCATGCTAATGGAATATGGGGAACTGAGATCGTACAGTGAGGAACAGCCAAATCAGAGGAACAAAGGAAAAGATTTTAACTGTATGTTCTACCTCACTGAAACAGATGATCCTGGCTGTCATCCTAGGGGTGAGCAGTTGCAGACAGCTGCAGCTTACCACAGCAAATCTTGAGATAGAAGATTTAGGTATAACGAATTATCACAAAAATAAAAATAAAAATACCTGGAAAACCTCAGCAGGTCTGACAGCATCTGCGGAGAGGAACACAGTTAACATTTCGAGTCCGTATGACTCTTCAGCAGAACAGTTCTGTGGAAAGGTCATACGGACTCGAAACGTTAGCTGTGTCCCTCTCCGCAGATGCTGTCAGACCTGCTGAGTTTTTCCAGCTATTTTTATTTTTGTTTTTGTTTCGGATTTCCAGCATCGGCAGTTTTTTTCCTTTACTGTAAAGAATTATCACCCAGTGAGCATAGTGTCACTAAAACTGAGTCAAATTAGAGGTAAGACCAGCAAAAATGGAGAGTTATGGATCATCTCTCAGCAAGTGATAAAGGGGTGGCCTGATAAGATAGCACAAACACAGCCAGCAATGTGACAGTGCTGGTCTATCAGTGATGGCATTTCACTGGAGGATGGTGTTCTGCTTGCCAGATCCAGAATTATCATACCCAAAACAATGAAGAACTGCTCTAAAAGATACAGGAAGACAACATGAGAATGGGGAAGTGTAAGCACAGAGTCAGATCAGTTGTGTACTGGATAGGCATATACAAAGATATTGAAAATATGGTGTCCACATGCAATATATGCCATAAGCACAGGAATACACAATAGGAAGAAGCGATGAGAGCTACTGAAGTATCACCCAGACCTTAGCAAGCTATCGACGCCAATTTAATCATACACAATCAAGAATGGAATCTCATAGTTGCAGACTCCACCTCAAAGTTCCCTTTTAACTGAAAGGTGAAAGATTTGAGAGCTGCAACAGTCATCTCAGCCGTATGAGTTCTGTTCGCTGAGCACCAAATTCCTGAAAGAGTAATACGTGGCAATGGAACCCAATTCACCTCCGGGGAATTTCAGAAATTTGCTGAATGGTTTGGGGTCAACATCATCAACTCATCACTACATGACCCAAAGGGGCACGGATTTAAGGGAAGATGCATCCAGGTGGTCAAAAGAACCCTTGTGAAATGCCAAGAGACAAAGGAAGACCCAAACCTTGCCTGTCACTCCAATCTACGACTCTCAAGGCTGACATGAAATCACCTGCAGAGTTATTGAATGGAAGAATGTATAAGACAAAACTGCCAAGAAAAATCGATCCTCCAAGTAACCAGTGGGAAGTGAGACAACAACTCACTGATGCACAGGTAGAGAGAGGTCAATGCTCCAACAAGCATGTTAAATCCCTGCCTGAGCTGTTGAAAGGATAAACTGTACAGGAACAGAATCCAATCATGAAAATCTGGAACCCAGCAAAAGCTGCTGGTGAAGCCAAGGCTTCAAAGTTGTATATCATTGAGACTGAAACCTGTAAGCAAATGAGAAGCAGCAGAATCCATATTCGACTTACACCTGAGCTGGAAAAGTTAAAGGATCATCAACAACACCAACAGCATCACTAACAAATAGTAAAACAACAATAATATCACCAGCAAATGACACAACATTAGCAACATCAAGCACAACTTCTACAGCAGCAGGAATACCATGCACACATTGCCAACTCACCACAGAGTGATGAATGCCAAATCTACATGATGGAGCCAAACATCCTACCACCTACGTTATAGAGTGAAAAGAACTTTCAGAATAGAAAACAAGCTATAAAAAAAACTCTTAAGCTGTTCAGTTTATTTATAAAAATTGATTATTAATCTTCTTTAGTTTAGAAAAGAAGAGCTGCTTTGGGATGTATTAGAGTGCTTCAGTTGGAGTTTGCTGAGTGAGGGAGTTCAGAGAAGAGGGAAGGAGGGATCCTTTCATTTTCTACCTTTCCTCAGTAAGAAGAGCAGTGACCTTGGTAAGTAGGACCTGGTGAGTATTTCTTCTGTCCTTAATACTTATCTAAACTAGAGGAAGTATAAGTGAAGGGAGTAATTTAAGGGTAAGCCATGGCAGGGCAGCTCAGCCAAGTGGAATGATCCTCCTGTGCACTGTGGGAAGTCAGGGACACTTACAGTGTCCAGGATGACTACGAGTACAAGAGGTGTCTCCAACTGCAGTGAGGCGATGGCTTGGTGGTTTTGTCACTAGGCTAGTAACCCAGAGGCCCAGGGTAATGCTCTGGGGACCCCGGTTTGAATCCTGCCATGGCAGATGGTGGAATTTGAATTCAATAAAAATCTGGAATTAAAAGTCTAATGATGACCATGAAACCATTGTTGGTTTTTATTAAAAAAAAAACCCATCTGGTTCACTAATGTCCTTAAGGGAAGGAAACCTGCCCTCCTCACCTGGTCTGGCCTACATGTGACTCCAGGCCCACAACAGTGTGGTTGGCTCTTACAAGATGAACAAGGGCAATTAGGGATGGGCAATAAATGCTGGCCTAGCCAGCGACACCTACGTCCCATGAATGAACAATTTAGAAAAAAGAAATCAGTGTTTCGGAACTGGAGCTGCGGCTGGAGTCTCTGTGGAGCATCTGCAAGGATGAGATCTTCGTGTACAGCATGTACAGTGAGGTGGTCACACTGCAGGTAAAGAGTGCACAGGCAGAAAGGGAATGGGTGACTGCCAGAGAATAAAGGCACTAGACAGGTAGTTCAGGAGTCCCCTGGGTCTATCCCACTCTCTAACAGATCTTCCGTTTTGGATACAGCTGGGGGAGATGGTTTCTCAGGGCAATGCAACAAGAGCCAAGACCGTGGTGTCACCAGATGCTCAGCTGCACAGAGGGTAGGGGGTGGGGGGAGTGGGAGAGCAATAGTGATAGGGGATTCCATCGTAAGGGGAACAGTTAGATGTTTCTGTGTTTGCAGATGTGACTTCAGGATGGTACATCGCCTCCCTGGTGCCAGGGTCAAGGATGTCACTGAGTGGCTGCAGGACATTCTGAAGAGGGAGGGTAAACAGCCAGGAGTTGTGGTCTATATCGGTACCAACGACATAAGTAAAAAGAGGGACGAGGTCCTGAAAGCAGAATATAGGGAGCTAGGAAATAAATTAAAAAGCAGAACCTCAAAGGTAGTAATATCACAATTTTTCCCAGTGCCACATGCTAGTGAGATCAGGATAAGGGAATAGACCAGGTAAATGCGAGTCGAGAGATGGTGGAGGAGTGACGGTTTTAGATTCCCGAGGCATTGGGACCGATTCTGGAGAAGATGGGACCTGTACAAACTGGACGGGTTGCACCCCTGCAATATCTTCACAGGGGTGTTTGCTAGTCCTGTGGGGGAAGGTTTCAACGAGATTGGCAGGACGATGGAAATCTGAGCAGGGAGACACAAGAGAGGGAAACAATATAGGCTATCCTAGATTTGGTATGGTGCAATGAGAAGGGTTTAATTAATAATCTTGCTGTGTGGGGTCCTTTAGGGAACAGTGACCATAACATGATAGAATCCTTCATTAGGGTGGAAAGTGAAGTAGTCTGATCTGAAACTAGGGTACTAAATCTAAACAAAGGGAACTACAAAGATATGAGGCTTGAGTTGGCTAAGATAGGTTGGGGAACTCTTATTAAAAGACATGACGGTGGATAGACAATGGCTAATATTTAAAGAATGAATGTACACATCGCAACAGTTCCTTTCTGGCACAAAAACACAACAGGAAAAGTGACCCAACCATGGCTAACAAAAAAAATTAAGGCTAGTATTAGATCCAAAGAAGAGTCATATAAAGTTGCTAGATAAATTAGCAAACCTGAAGATTGGGAACAGTTTAGAATTCAGCAAAGGTGGGCCAAGAGATTGATTCAGAGGGGGAAAATAGAGAATGAGAGTAAACTTGCAAGGAACATAAAAGCGGGCGGTAAAAGCTTCTATAAGTAAGTAAAAAGAAAAAGATTAGTGAAGCCAAATGTAGGTCCCTTACAGTCTGTAACAGGAGAATTTATAATAGAGAACAAGGAAATGGCAGATCAATTAAACAACCACTTTAGTTCTGTCTTCACAGAGGAAGGCACAAATAAACTTCCCAGGAATGCTAGGGAACCCAGGGTCTAGTAATGAGGAAGAATTGAAGGAAATTAGTATGGACAAAAAAACAGTGCTGGAGAAATTAATGGAGAAAGCCGATAAATCCCCAGGGCCTGATAATCTACATCCCAGGATACTAAAGGAGGTGGCCATGGAAATAATGGATGTGTTGGTTGTTATCTTCCAAAATTCTGTAGATTCTGGAACAGTCCTGGCAGACTGAAGGATGGCAAATGTAACCCCCCTATTTAAAAATGTAGGGAGGGAGAAAACAAGGAATTACAGATCAGTTAGCCTAACCTCTGTAATAGGGAATGTACTAGACTCTATTATAAATGGGGTTTATAACAGGACAGAAAATATCAACAGGATTAGACACAGTCAACATGGATTTATGAAAGGGAAATCATGTTTGACAAACCGACTGGAGTTTTTTGAGGACGTAACTAGCAGAATAGATAAGGGGGAACCAGTGGATGTGGTGTATTTGGAATTTCAGAAAGCTTTTGATAAAGTCCCACATAAGGGGTTAGTGTGTAAAGTTAAAGCACATGGGATTGGGGGTGATATATTGGCGTGGATTGAGAATTAGTTAACAGACAGGAAGCAGAGATTAGGAATAAGTGGGTCTTTTTCGGAGTGACAGGCAGTGTCTAGTGGGGTACCACAGGGATCAGTGCTTGGGCCCCAGCTATTCACAATATATATCAATGATTTGGATGAGGAAACCAAATGTAATATTTACGAGTTTGCTGATGACACAAAACTAGGTGGGAATGTGAGTGGTGAGGAGTATGTTAAGAGGCTTCAAGACGATTTATACAGATTGAGTGAGTGGGCAAATACATGGCAGATGCAGTATAACATGGATAAGTGTGAAGTTATCCACTTAGGTAGGAAAAACAGAATGGCAGAGTATTATTTAAATGGTGATAGATTGGGAAATGTTGATGTACAAAGGGACCTGGGTGTCCGTGTACACCAATCACTGCAAGCATGCAGGTGCAGCAAGCAGTTAAGGAGGCAAATGTTGGCAAAAGTTGGCCTTCATTGTGAGAGGACTTGAGTACAGGAGCAAGGATGTCTTACTGCAGCTGTACAGGGCCTTGGTGAGACCACACCTGGAGTATTGTGTGCAGTTTTGGTCTCCTTACCTAAGAAAGGATATACTTGCCATAGAGGGAGCGCAGTAAAGGTTCACCAGACTGATTCTTGGGATGGCAGGATTGTTGTATGAGGAGAGACTGGGCTGACTAGGGCTGTATTCACTGGAGTTTAGAAAGATGAGAGGAGATCTCATTGAAACATATAAAATTCTGACAGGGATGAACAGACTAGATGCAGGGATAATATTTCCTCTGGCTGGGGGGGCGGCGGGGGGGAGGGCCTAGAACAAGGGGTCACATTCTCAGGATATGGGGTAGACCATTTAGGACTGAGATGAGGAGAAACTTCTTCACTCAGAGGCTGGTGAACCTAAGGAATTCTCTATCACAGAGGCTGTGGAGGCCAAGGCACTGAATATATTTAAGAAGGAAATAGCTAGATTTCTGGAGTCTAAGGGCATCAAGGGGTATGGGGGGAGAGTGGGAGTACGGCGTTGAGATAGAGGATCAGCCATGATCATACTGAATGGTGGAGCAGGCTCGAAGGGCTGAAAGACCTACCCCTGCTCCTATTTTCTATGTTTCTATTGGAGCAGGTATATTGCTTTAAAGGCATTGACCCGAATCTTCTGAGGAGCGCCAATCATCGTCGGATTGCCACTCCCCTCCTACTCCTCTGAGCCGTGTCAGAGTTCCACATCTCCGGGCAGGTCTTCCAATCCCAGCTTCTCCAGAAATGTGGAGCATACCTGAAATGGGACTGTTTCTTTGTAGCGCTGGACCATCGAGGAAGACAGGACACGCCCCCTTAAGACACTAGCTGCTGTGTTCTGGAAATTAAAGAGTCTAAATGTCCCAAAGCTTCTTTGAAAAGCCATGAAGAGAAGGTAAGTGGATAAGGGAGTAGAGTGCATGAGGTGAGGGGGTAAGGGGGTAAGTGGGTTAGGTAAGTGGGTAAGGGGGTAGAGTGCATGAGGTGAGGGGGTAAGGGGGTAAGGTAAGGGGTAGATGGGTAAGGGGGTAGAGTGCATGAGGTGAGGGGGTAGGGTTGGTAAGGTAAGGGGTAGGTGAGTAAGGGGGTAGGGTGGGTGAGGTAAGTGATAAGCTGCCAGCTGGGTAGGGTGATAGATGAGTGAGGTGGGTAGGGTGGCAGGAGGGCGAGTGGGCAGTCGGGTCAGGTGGGGAGGGGTTGTCAGGTTCGGGAACTGAACAGGGTCGAGTGAGAGGGAATCAAGGCGTCAGGTGGGGAGTTGGGTGATGGGGGCTAGTCAGGTCAGGTCCAGAAGGGTGTCGGTGGGGGCATGGTCAGGATAGGTGGGAGAGTTGAGTAGTGGGCTTAGTCCTGTTAAGTCAAGGGAGAGTTTGGGGGTTCAAGGTGGAGACGAGGGCTCAGGGGTTCTTGGAGGGGGGGGGTGTGGCGGTGGGAGCTACTGGGGTCAGGTTAGGGTGGAACAAGGGTCAGGGGGTTGCGAGGAGTGTCGGGGGTGTCAGTGTGAGTGATGGGGTGCAGGGAGGTGCTGTCATATCTTTACCCAGGAAATAGCCTGCAATTTTTCTAACATTCCCCGGGTAACTATTCAGGTAAGTAAGTCGGAACTGTTTGAGGTCTCCAACTGTAACTCCAAGTCAGAGACTTTCTTGGAGAGTCCTGGGGAATAGGAGAATTGCCCCATCGGAAGTTCAAACTTCCCGGGCAGTTCCACAGCGTCAGTGCATATGGACTTCCAAGGGGTCCTGCAGCACATTTTCCAGGATACATCAGGTATCAGATGATCTGGAGACTGAAAGATCTGGGCCATAATATATTTTTTTTCTCAAGGAAGAGGGATGTTATATTATTTGTAAAGAAATGGGAATTAATTGTCATGAGAATGTGCTTCTGCCTGCCACAATTTACTGTTGCGTTGCAGTTAGATGCTGAATGACAATATGAATGACATCAGTCCACCAGCCACTTGGAGAGATGCAAGAAATATACTCGATGAAGCTCTGGCACCTTTTGAACCTAAAGCGTGAGTATTTCCAAATTACTGAAACTAAGATAATAAGGTAACAAGATTCTCCCCTTGCCTGGCCTCGCTTCCTCCGCCCCCTCCACATCTCAGAGTTTTCCCCTCTTTTGTAATTTTTAAAAATTCATTCACGGGATGTGGGCATTGCTGGCTGGGCCAGCGTTTATTGCCCATCCCTAATTGCCCCTTGAGAAGGTGGTGGTGAGCTGCCTTCTTGAACCGCTGCAGTCCATGTGGTGTAGGTACACCCACAGTGCTGTTAGGGAGGGAGTTCCAGGATTTTGACCCAGTGACAGTGAAGGAACGGCCGATATATTTCCAAGTCAGGACGGTGAGTGACTTGGAGGGAAACTTCCAGGTGGTGATGTTCCCATGTGTCTGCTGCCCTTGTCCTTCTTGATAGTAGTGATCGTGTGTTTGTAAGGTGCCGTCAAAGGAGCCTTGGTGAGTTGCTGCAGTGCATCTTGTAGATGGTGCACACACTGCTGCTACTGTGCATTTTACTTTGTAAAATGCTTTTGTTTTCTAACTTTCAGTAACTTTCTTAACCTGAGAGTCACCTGAGTCAGCACAACAACTGATTCATCGATAGCCAAGTTAATGGACTTTCCCACTTCCTCAAAGATGTGGAGAAAGGTCTTTCCCTTCTCAGCCCAAGCTAACTCCCTGTTCATGAGATTACTGTCGACACATTTCTCCCCACTACTCTGATGATTCATCCCATTCTTTTACAGGGGCTTGAAATTAGATTAACGGGACCTGTAGATTTTTTTTGTTCATGTCTTGTCCTCTGTGTTGAAAATGGGCACTGTACTGCCTGGTTCTGATATACCTCCCAGTGTCTATCAGCCCTCCATGGTGACCATCAATGGCTTAGAATCTGCCTCCATTGTCTCTTTCTCTCCCTATCTCAGTAGAAACCATACTGATCTATTCCTGTAAATTTGCTAATTCTTATGGAATTGACCGGGTCAATGCTAAGAGGTTATTTCCTCTGGCTGGGGAGCCTAGAACAGTCTCAGTATAAGAGGCCAATCATTTAGGACTGAGATGAGGAGAAATCTCTTCACTCAGAGGGTGGAGAATTTTTGGAATTCTCTACCCCAGAAGGTTGTGGATGCTCAGTCATTGAGTATGCTCAAGACAGAGATTGATAGAATTTGGGTATGAGGGGAATTGACAGCTGGGATTTTTCAGATATGCCATGTCGGGACCTGCCGTGAGAGATTCAGCAGCACAATCAAAAGTCCACTGACTTTTGGCAGGACCAGAAAATCCAACCCGGGGTATATGGTGATAGCGTGGGAGGGTGGAGATACGATAAAAGATCAGCCATGTTGAATGGCAGAGCAGGTCCGAGGGGGCTGAATGGTCTATAGCTGTTCCCATTTCTTATGTGCTTGGACTGTGCTTAGGATATCCCATGGTCAGTGAATGTCCATGGGCTCCATCTATATAGTGAGAGCTAATTGATCATTTAGCCATGAATTAAATTGGGACAGGTCATCACTCAGGTTGTCATCTGTCTCACGTTCACCGTCTGTTGTAACATATTTGCATCCTTTATGATTTTAATCACTTCTTCTGCTATCATGAGCTTTGCATAAAAACTGTAGTTTGATCTAAACTCGTTCAACAATTCCTGGCGAAGTTATAAGCACTGGCACATAATTTTAGCTTAAATCATGAAGCTGTTCTCATTAATTTAACAGCAAAACAGTAAACATGAAACAAAAAAGATGAATATCTTGTATTTCTAAACCCTCTTTCGCAGCCTCAGGATGCTCAAAAGCACTTCACAGCCAATAAATGAGGTTTGTTTAAAGATTATGAATCTTACCTCCACGAAGCAACTGAGTAGTAACAATCTGTTTGAATCGATAAGCTGTGTCTGTTTCTCAATCTCTCTCTCTCTCCTATTCTTTGTGTGTGTCTCCTCTCTCACTCTCTCCCTCTCTTTCTCTCTCTCTCTCTCTCTCTCCCCCCCTAGTCTTTCCGTGAGTCCCCTTCTCTCTTGCTCTCTCTTTCTCTCGCTATGCCCTTTTCTGCATCATTCTCTGGATGTTACCCTCTCTCTCCCTCTGTCTCTCCAATAATGAATCTCCACGTCTGACTTTAAAGCTGTTATTTCAGTTCTCACTGGGTTAAAATGAGGCAGGAAGTGTCTTCATTTTGGGCACAACATTTTTAAAATGTATTTCCCACTCATGTGCTGCTCAGACTGAGGCAGTTATGTGATTGGTTTGAGTTTAATCTTTAAACTAGTCAGCTGCATTGGCAGTGAAACACTTTGGGATGTCCTAAGGTTATGTATAAGGAACTGTACGGACAAGAAGTCATTTTATTCATTTCACAAGCTTGTGGATTTCCTGTTAAATTCAATGAAAATTGTGTTTTTTTTTTACTCAAATAAAAACCATCAGCCCCGGCTGGTTGTTGCAATGAGATTGCACGCAGTTGGACTATGAGTAAACTGCTGGCCCCGTGCCAGGAGAGTGTTACTAATACGAAACGTTTTAAAGCGTGTGAAATTCACACATTGCGTTTCTCCCCTGGACCTCTGAGTCCCTACAAGAGGACTTTGCAAAATGCAGCATGAGAAGCTTAGCCGTGCTTCAGGGGCACCTGAAATGTTTATTTTCTTCAAAAGTGTTTAACTGGGGAAGAGTGACGTGTACCACGCACAGTTACACAGTGAACAGAACAGAAAGAGGATTCGATCCTAGAATCAGATGAATTTCAACCTCCGAAAGTCCCTGTCAATTTTGTAACAAACGCAGTGTTGTAGTCTGGCCTTGTCGCCTGTTGTAATAGAGATGATCCGCAGACAACTTTCTAAGCGGAAACATTAGGTTTATTTACAGTACAGCCAGCAGCAGCTACACGTGTGCTTTCAACTCCATCTCTATCTCCACACTGACTATGGAGGAAGCCCACGCTGCTAACACATTAGTTTACACAGATCATGTGATCTTACATCACAGGATTATCCGTAAAGGTACAGTCCAACACTTAACAAAACCATAATTACTGCAAGAAACCATATTGTGGACGCTGGAAATCTGAAACAGAAGCAGAAGAGAAGATGCTGGAAAAACACTCAGCAGGTCAGGCAACCTTGTGGAGAGAGAAACAGCGTTAATCAGCTTGATAATAATGACCTTCCCCATTCCCAAAATGGAGGGAAGGGAAAGTTAAAAATTAAAAAAAAAACACAAGCCAGCACTGGTTGTCATAAGACCATAAGATGTAGGAGCAGAAGGAGGCCATTCGGCCCATCGACTCTGCTCCTCCATTCAATGTGATCATGGCTGATCTGATAATCCTCAACTCCACTTTCCTGCCTTATCCCCATAACCCTTGATTCCCTTACTGATTAAAAATCTGCCTATCTCAGCCTTGAATATACTTAACCACCCAGCTTCTACAGCCCTCTGCGGTAAAGAATTCCACAGATTCACTACCCTCTGAGAGAAGATTTCCTCCTCATCTCTGTCTTAAATGGGTGACTTTTTACTCTGAGATTATGCCCTCTGGTTCTAGACTCTCCCACAAGGGGAAACAACCTCTCAGCATTTACCCTGTCAAGCCCCCTAAGAATCTTATATGTTTCAATAAAGTCACCTCTCATTCTTCTAAACTCCAATGAGTACAGGCCCAACCTACTCAACCTATCCTCATAAGAAAATCCCTCTTTACCCGGGATCAACCTAGTGAATCTTCTCTGGACTGCCCCAAATGCCAGTATATCTTTCCTTAGATAAGGGGACCAAATCTGTTCACAGTATTCTAGGTGTGATCTAACTAGTCCCTTGTATAGTTTTAACAAGATTTCCCTATTTTTATACTCCATTCCCTTTGAAATAAAGGCCAACATTCCATGTGCCTTCCCTATTACCTGCTGAACTTATATGTTAGCTTTTTGCCATTTGCATGGTTATGAGTTTCCTGGAGTATGATTTCCTTCCTGTGGAGAGGAGGGACACAAAACATCAGCTTATTCAAACATGTGAACTAAGAGCAGGAGTGGGCCATTCAGCCCCTCATCATCCAATAAGATCATGGTCGATCTGATTGTCGCCTCAACTCCACTTTCTTGCTTAATCCTGATAACCTTTGAGTCCCTTGTTAGTGAAGAGTGTATCTCCTCCACCTTCAAAACATTCAGTGACCCTGCCTCCATCGCTGTCTGAGGAAGAGAGTTCCAAAGATTCACCACCCTCTGAGAGAAAAAAATTCTCCTCATCTCTGTCGTAAATGGATGACCCCTTATTTTTAAACTGTGTCCCCCCCTCCCCCAGTTCTAGTCTCTCCCATAGGGGGAATCATCCTTTCAGCATCCACCTTGTCAAGTCCCCTCAGGATCTTATATTTCAATAAGATCATCGCTCGATCTCCTAAACTCCAATGGGTACAGACCCAGCCTGTCCAGCCTTGCCTCATAAAATAATCCCCCCCCCCTCCAATCCCAGGAATTAGTCGGGTGAACCTTCTCTGAACCGATTCTATTGCTGTTATATCCTTTCTTAAGTAAGGACACCAAAACCGTGCACTAATCACTTGATGTACCTACATACTAATCTTCTGTGATTCATGAAAGCAAAATACAGCAGATGCTGGAAATCCGAGATAAAAATAGAAAATGCTGTAAAAACTCAGCAGGTCTGGCAGCATCTGTGGAGAGAGAAGCAGAGTCAACGTTTCGAGTCCGTGTGAGTCTTCTTCAGAGATCCAAAAAAAAGATGAGTTATTAGTAAAGAGAAACGCAAAGCAAAGAAGCCCAAAAAGCAAATCAAATGGCGATAGACAAGTCCCAGAAACACAGAGTACTGTGACCATTCCTCCAAATGTGACAGACTGAGAGGTGGAAGAACTGTCAAGCCTCAAGACCATCTGAATCTATAAGGTCAGAAACTTGAGATGGGGGAGAAGGGCTAGAAAGTAAAGGTTGTGTTGTAATACTCTGTTGGAAGGGAGGATAGTTTTTTCTTTGGAGAAGAAAGGGGGATTTTGGATGATTTGCCTGCATGCCATTGTAATGTAAAGGTGCTCAGCAGACCAAGGGTTAATGTGGGACTGGAGAATTGCCCCACCCATGGTATGATGTATAGAGTCACATGGTAACAGACTGAGAGAACAATCTAGAGAGAACACCCTGGAATCAGCCTGCATGGAGGTAACAGCACTATGCATGACACTAACCTAAGATCTGTGAATAGTTAAGGTTAACAAAAAAGGGCTCATGTTTAAATATACAAGTCTCATGATCTCATCATTGAGACAGCTAAACAATCCATATTACAACACTGTGTACCCCCACCAGCCCCCCAGTGTAACCCCCACCCAGTGTCCCCCCTCCCAGTGTCCCCCCCACCAGCCCCCCAGTGTAACCCCCACCAGCCCCCCAGTGTAACCCCCACCCAGTGTCCCCCCTCCCAGTGTCCCCCCCACCAGCCCCCCAGTGTAACCCCCACCAGCCCCCCAGTGTCCCCCCTCCCAGTGTCCCCCCCATCAGCCTCCCAGTGTCCCCCCTCCCAGTGTAACCCCCACCAGCCCCCCAGTGTCCCCCCTCCCAGTGTCCCCCCTCCCAGTGTCCCCCCTCCAGCCTCCCAGTGTCCCCCCCACCAGCCCCCCAGTGTAACCCCCACCAGCCCCCCAGTGTAACCCCCACCAGCCCCCCAGTGTCCCCCCTCCCAGTGTCCCCCCTCCAGCCTCCCAGTGTCCCCCCCACCAGCCCCCCAGTGTAACCCCCACCAGCCCCCCAGTGTAACCCCCACCAGCCCCCCAGTGTCCCCCCTCCCAGTGTCCCCCCTCCCAGTGTCCCCCCTCCCAGTGTCCCCCCCACCAGCCCCCCAGTGTCCCCCCTCCCAGTGTCCCCCCTCCCAGTGTCCCCCCTCCCAGTGTAACCCCCACCAGCCCCCCAGTGTCCCCCCTCCCAGTGTAACCCCCATCAGCCTCCCAGTGTCCCCCCTCCCAGTGTCCCCCCTCCCAGTGTCCCCCCTCCCAGTGTAACCCCCATCAGCCCCCCAGTGTCCCCCCTCCCAGTGTCCCCCCTCCCAGTGTCCCCCCTCCCAGTGTAACCCCCACCAGCCCCCCAGTGTCCCCCCTCCCAGTGTAACCCCCATCAGCCTCCCAGTGTCCCCCCTCCCAGTGTCCCCCCTCCCAGTGTCCCCCCTCCCAGTGTAACCCCCATCAGCCTCCCAGTGTCCCCCCTCCCAGTGTCCCCCCCTCCCAGTGTCCCCCCTCCCAGTGTCCCCCCCTCCCAGTGTAACCCCCACCAGCCCCCCAGTGTCCCCCCTCCCAGTGTAACCCCCATCAGCCTCCCAGTGTCCCCCCTCCCAGTGTCCCCCCCTCCCAGTGTCCCCCCTCCCAGTGTCCCCCCTCCCAGTGTCCCCCCCTCCCAGTGTCCCCCCTCCCAGTGTCCCCCCCCTCCAGCCTCCCAGTGTCCCCCCTCCCAGTGTCCCCCCTCCCAGTGTCCCCCCCCTCCAGCCTCCCAGTGTCCCCCCCCCCCACCAGCCCCCCAGTGTTCCTCTTCTAATTACACTCTCTGTGATTTCTAAACAAATACTTGCATTAAAGAGTTCCCTGTCTTTACCTGAGGGTACACCTGCCTGTAGTAATCTCCGACAGACAGACACTGTTGAGGGTAGGAAGCCAGTATCCTGGCAACAGTATCACATTACCTCCAATCAGCAGCCACTGCTTCTGCGCTCTGGCCTCCTGCAATCTAGCTGCTTTGCTACTCCCTCGAATCAAATGCTCATATGTTCATATGTTCGTACCCACGGCTGGAGGCACAAAGCTGGTGTAATCGCTAGTTTTCAGGTGCCACCTTCACCCCCCCCCCAGATAATGACTTTTGCTTCTTTTCTCAGTCAGGTGATCATCCTGATCATCGCGACCCTCCTCCACACCCACATCATTCGAGCAATTTAGCAGCTTTAATGTAATGAACAGCCTCGAGTGGGTGGGGCGGGGAGGTGGGGGTGCTTCACCGGGACATTCTAGTACACAGTCTGACACTCAGTCACACACAGCCATATTGGGTCTGGTGACCAAGAGCTTGATCAAAGAGGTAGGTTTTCAGCCGTGTGTTAAAGTAGGAAAGTGAAGTGTAGGTGGAGAGGCGTAGGGTGAGAAATCCAGAGCCTGGGACCCAGGGAACTGGAGGCCGTGTTTCCAGTGGTGGAACGCTTGTAATCGGGGATGTACAAGAGGCCAGAATCAGAGCAGGGCAGAGATCTTGGACGCTGTATTGACCCACTTAGATCAGCCTCCCACAGTGCAATTGGGAGCCCGATTTAGACTTTACATTTACTTCAAGGTAGCCTGAGGCCCACACCAGGGAAGAAATGGTGGTGTGGTGGTAATATCAGTAATCCAGAGGCCCAGGCTAATGCAGTGTGGATCAGAGGTTCAAGCCCCACATCAGCCACTGGTGAAATTTAAATTCAGTTAATAAATCTGGAATTAAAAAGCTAGCCTCAGTAATGGTGACCATGAAACCATCGCCGATTGTCGTAAAAAAAACCCATCTGGTTCACTAATGTCCTTTAGGGAAGGAAATCTGCTGTCCTTACCTGGTCTGGCCTACATGTGAGTCCAGGCCCACAGCAACGTGGCTGACTCTTAACTGCCCCCTGAAATGGCCTAGTGAGATACTCAGTTCAAGGGCAATTAAGGATGGGCAACAGATACTGGCCTTGCCAGCGACACCCACCTCCCACTAAAGAATAAATGAAAAAGAAGATTTTCTGGTCATTATCATGTTCCTTTTTGTGGGAGCTTGCTGTGCACAAATTGGCTGCTGTGTTTCCCACATTAAAACAGTGACTGCACTTCAAAAAGTACTTCATTGACTGTAAACCACTTTGGGATGTTCTGTGCTTGTGAAAGGCACTACATAAATGCAATTTCCTTCATTCCTCAGCACTTAGGTAGCCCGGCAGTGAAAGGGAGGTGGGAGCTGTTGACTCCAGAGGGTGAGCACCTTTCCCAGCACTCCTTGGGGGCTAAGAGGAGCAGGAATGCTTCCCACTTCCCCCTTCCCCATCTCGTTGAGCGTGTCTTCAGTCTCCCACCACCTCTGCCTTTTGTAGCATCTCTCTCTCTTTCCGTACCCCTTCCTAGGCTCAATCTCCTGTCTTGTCCAGCCCCTTCCTGATTATCACAGAGCCACTCCACCCCCCACACTACCCCCACACCCTGGCACCCCAAACAGCCCTGGCTACAGCCTCCAGCCTCTAACCTTCTCACTGACCAGTGGGGAATAGGGAAATTACAGGGCAGTTCTCTTGTTCTTAACTACGACACATCCCTGGCGATGTTCACACCCTCCTCCCCCAAACTGAGAAGTTGAAATCCCCAGGATCTACGTTAAGAATTAGCTTTGCCCCTGGTCAGGATGCCTCTAGGATGAAATTATCCACAACATTGATAGGTTACAAAGCATAGCCCTCCCTCTATCTCTCCCTCCAACCCCACAACCCTCTGAGATCCCTGTGCTTCTCCACTTCTGGCCCCTTGAGCATCCCCAAGTTTAATCGCTTCCCCGTTGGTGGCCATATCTCCAGCTACCTGGGGTCTGAGCTCTTGAATTCCCTCCCTAAACCTCTCTGCCTTTCTCTGCTCCTTTGGGGGTAGGGGGAGTGTGGGGGGGTGGGAACTGGGGGGGCGCGGCGGTGGTAGGGTTCTGATTTGTGTTATTCAGTAATTACGGCTATGCATCTCCAAAATACATCAAAGCCGTCTGTCACAGCCAAACTGGATGCTCATGGTAACACCCAGTATCCTGTCGATTCCTACTCTTCCATAGTTTAAACTCATGACCCCCAGTCCTCACCAGACTGGAATGACCTATCCACAGGGACTCTATCCAGCCCTTTAGGGACAGATCAGTTACTTATGTATGTCCCATTCACTTGCTATATTCCCAGTCCAGACGGTGAAAGACATCAGGTCTGAGCTGTGAGATCACCCAGAACTGTCAACTTATTGACTCCTCTTGATGGATCACAGTGACCACATTCACTGCACTGAGAAGGGTTCTGATCTCTGTATACCTTGATTAGACCATACACAGAGCACTGTCCACAGTTATGAAATGGATACAGACTTGGAGAGGGTGCAACAAGACTTGCAAAACAGATATCAGAACTGAGAGATTATAATCACTCAGTGAGGACTGAACAGGCTGGGACTTTGTTACCCAGGAATGAGTAGACTGAGGGGTGACAAGACAGAGGTCCTTCCCATTATGGAAGGATAAGGTAGACATAGTGAAAATGTTTCCATTTGTGCAGGAGTCAAAAACTATGAGTCATGGATATAAGATAGTCAGTAAAGGGGAACTCAGGAGGAAGCTCTTTACTCAGACAACAGTAAGAATGTGGAACTCTCCACCATTGGGTGTGGTTGAGGCGAATACATAGACACGTTAAAGAGGAAGTGAGAAAAGTCCATGAGGGAGGAAGGAATAGAGGGATAAGCTGATAGGGTGAGATGGCATTGAGTGGTAGCACGTTTGTGTGGAGCACAAACACCAGCATTGACCAGTGGGGCCGAGTGGCCTGTTTCTCTGCTGGACTGTGTAACTCTGTGGGGGCTGCAGAATGAAGGCCCACTTCAGTCAGACCGTTCTAACCCACACCATGTATCTCCCCGGCATTCACACTTACTGAGTATCCCACTCAGAGTATCACAGTGGAAGGACAGTGTCGTGTCTTTTCGGGTTTCGATAGAATAAATAAGGAGAAACTGTTTCTATTGGCAGGAGGGTCAATAACCACAGGTTGAAGATCATTGACAAAAGGACTAGGGAGGGTGTGAGGACAATTTCTTACACAGCAAGTCATTGCGATGTGAAACGTTCTGCCTGGAAGGCTGGTGAACACAAAAACGCAAAAATTAGGAGCCGGAGTAAACCACTCGACCCATCGAGCCTGCTCCTCCATTCAATATAATCAGGGCTGATCTTGGTTTTCAACTTCTCCTTTCCACCCGCTCCCCATACCCTTTGATTCCCTGAGAATTCCAAAGATCCACAACCCACTGAGTGAAGAAATTTCTCCTCATCTCAGTCCTAAATGATCAGCCCCTTGTCCTGAGACTGGGTCCCCATGTTCTGGAAGCAGATTCAATAGTAACTTTCAGAAGGGAATTGGATTTGTATTTGAAGGGGAAAACGTAGAGGGACTAATTAGATAGCTCTTTCAAAGAGACAACATAGGTTTGATGGGCCAAATGACCTCTTTCTGCGTTGTCCCATTCTCCGATCGCTTCACGTTCTACTTTTGTACATTCTGAAGAAATTTGACATGCCGGTGTTTATGACTAACTTACCAGAACCTCACAGCTCAATGTGTCACTCTCACCCAGTTCACAATTACTGATGTAGCTGATCAGACACCCAGCAACAGTCAAACACCAGGCAACAGTCAGACACCCAGCAACAATCAGACTCAAAGCAACAGTCAAACATCAAGCACTCAGGCACCCAAGAACAGTCAGACACCTGTCAACAGTCAAGACATCTGGCAACAGTCAAACACCCGGCAACAGTCAAGAGACTCCCAGCAACAGTCAAACACCCGGCAACAGTCAAGACTCCCAGCAACAGTCAGACACCCAACAACAGTCAAGACAGCCAGCAACAATCAGACACCTGGCAACAATCAGATGTCAGGCATCAATCAGACATCCAAAAACACTCAGACCCCCGGCAACAATTGGACACTCAGCAACAGAAAGACATCTGGGAACAGTCAGACGTTTGACAACAGTTGGACACCCAGCAACAGCCAGACACCTGACAATAGTTAGACACCCAGCAACAGTCAGATGTCCAGCAACAATCAGATACCCAGCAACAGTCAGGCACCTGGGAACAGTCAGACACCAGGCAACAGTTGGACAGCCAGGCAGCAATCGAACAGCAGGCAACAGTCAATGTCCAACAAACAGCAATGTGCTAATGGCCAGATAACCTGTTTTGACTGTTACTTAGCTAAAAAAAATATTGATCTGGGCACCAGGGATAACTCCATTGCTCTTCTTCGATGTAGAGCAATAGGATATTTTACCTCCACCTGAGAAGGCAGACAGAGCCGCAGTTTAACATCTCACCCAGAAGTTGGCACTTCTGACAGTGTTGCACTCCCTCAGTACTGCACTGGAGGGTCAGCTTGGATTTCACACTCAAGTCTCTGGAGTTGAACTCATGACCCACTGAGGCAAGAGTGACACCACCGACCCACAGTTACATACAAACATACAAAGATACACACACTAGGGGACAGGAGTAGACCACTCGGCCCCACAAGCCTGCTCCACTATTCAATGAGATCATGGCTGATCTGATTTTAACCCCACATTCCTGCCTACCCCCAATAACCTTTCACCCCTTTGCTTATCAAGAATCTATCTACCTCTGTCTTAAGGATATTCAAGGACTCTACCTCAACCACCTTTTGAGGAAGAGAGTTCCAAAGTCTCTCAACCATCTGAGAGAAAAAACTTCCTCATCTCTGTCCTAAATGAACGACCCCTTATTTTTAAACAGTGACCCCTAGTTCTAGATTCTCCCACAAGGGGAAACACCCTCTCCACATCCACCCTGTCAAAACCCACAGGATCTTATATGTTTCAATCAAGTCACCTCTTACTCTTCTAAACTCCAGCGGATACAAGCCTAACCTGTCCAACCTTTCCTCATAAGACAACCCACCCATTCCAGGTATTAGTCTGGTAAACCTTCTCTGAACTGCTTCTAATGGCACAGTTGGAGTGTTCAGTTAGCCTCAGTGCCCTGGGCTGGACTCCCTTTCTCCATCGCCTTCTGGCAGGTTCTATGGAAAGTGCCCACACTTGGATGTGGCAGTGAACAGATGGGATGTTCCTCACAATCCGATGACAGAGGGAAAGAGCTCAGGTTCCGCAGGTTTTGATGGCTGAATCCATTATGAGAACCCAAGTGAAAATTCCAATGAATCCGCACTTTGCTGGAAAGGATGATATTTTAGAGCAGGCTGTCTAATTTATAAAGACAGTCCACGAGTTTCTGCAATGCCACTTCCTACTGACAGGTGGCAGTGCAGCACCATCACTGCCTCGACCAAATCCCTACCAATGGCGGCCTCTGCTGGCAAAGCCACAGGATAGCAACAACAACAACAACTTACTTTTATATAGCACCTGAAACGCACCAAGGTGCTTCACAGGAACATTATAAGACAAATTAGGACACTGAGCCACAGAGCCATTTGGTCAGATAACCCAAAAGCTTGGTCAAAGAGGTAGGTTTTAAGGAGCATCTTAAAGGAAGTGAGAGAGGGGAAGAGAGGTGAGAGGTGTAGGGAGGGAATTCCAGAGCTTGGGGCCCCCGGCAGCTGAAGGTACAGCCGCCAGTGGCGGAGGGATTAACATTGGGAATGCCCAAGAGGCCAGAGCTAGAGGAGTTCAGAGACCTCGGGAGGATGTGAGGCTAGAGGAGATTACTGAGATAGGGAGGTGGTGAGGTCAGGAAGAGATTTGAAAACGACAATGAGAATTTTAAAGTCAAGAGATTAATAGAAAGACCTGCATTTATAAAGCACCTTTCACCAACCCTGGTTTTACAGCCAATGAAATGCTTCTTGATGTGTAATCGCTGATGTAATGTAGAAAGCACCAACAGCCAATTTGTGCACAGCAAGCTCCCCCAAGCAGCAACATGATAATGACCAGATAATCTGTTTCCAGGAGTGTTGAATGAAGGCTAAACACTGGGCCCGAGACAGTGGGGAGAAATCCCCTTATTCAAAAAGGTGGCTGCGGGACCTTTTACATCCTCAGTTAAATGTCTATTCTGAAAGACAGCACCTCCGACAATGCAGCACTCCCTCTGGGCTGCACTGGAGCACCAGTACCTCGAAGCCTTTGAAATGTGATATGAACTTACAACATTTTGAGTCAGAGACAAGAGTGCTACTGACGTGCCGTTTTGGTACTACACAAAAAGACATGCATTTATACTGTCTCATAGTACTTCAGGACATCCTAAAGCACCTCACATCCAATAAATCACTGCTATTGTCCAGTCGCTGTTGTTATGTGGGCAAAAGTGGCTGCTACATTCTACACAGCAAGATCCCACAAGCAGCAAAAGGCATCTTCTTTGTGTGATGTTGGTTGAGAGGTTAATTATTGATCCAAGACGTTAGGGAGAACTCCACACGCACCACCCCCCCCCCACCCCACCCACTCCCCCCGCCCTCCCCCCCACTGCATTGCGCCCCCACCCTGATCTCCCTCAAAATAATGCCATGGGGTCTTTAACACCCACCCCAGAGGGCAGATGGCTTCTCAGTTTAAGATCTCACCTGAGAGACAGCAGCAGAGCCCCTCTCAATGATGCACTGAATGACATCAAAATAACAACATGGAAATGGACCATTCGGCCCCACCAGCTGCTGCTGGTGTTTACCCTCCATACACGCAGCACTCCTTAGACCCGCAGCCAATGAAATACTTTTATAAAATCTAGTCACACTGTGAAGTGTTATCCATTCATCAGCATTAACCTTCCTCGACTCTTACACTGCGCATGGCATAAGCCAGTTGTTAAAAAGGTGCCCTTTTGTTTACTGTTTTGAACATTAGATGCAGGAACTGAGTCACCTTTTCATGTTTGATAAACAATCAAATCAAATCCGAGGTTGTAAAATAAACAAGGAGCTCCCTTGATGCTCAGTGGCTGATCTAACCAGCCACACAATCCTCACTGTTATCTCTGTTATCTCTTGGCTCATTCTTTTCCACGTCAGTCTAGAGGCTAATCAGATCTTCACATGTTCCTCCTCCAATCCCTCCCCGTAGATGTTGTCATATCCCTCACCTCAGGGGCTGGTTGGTGTGTGGGGTGGGGGGTGGGGGGGGGGGCGGCAGGTGGCAGGGTTTGGCGGAGGTACAGGGGTGAACAGGGAACTGCTTTGTTCTGTTTTGTTCAGTTGGTTCCACAGCCCTTGCACTGGAAACATTAGATTCAATCACCAACCTGCAGATCCCCACGCCCCAGATCACCAGGTTGTAAAATCCCAGGTTTATAGATCCTCATTTTATAGATTCCCACGTTATAGACCCTCAGTCTATAGACGATCAGTCTATGATCAATGTATAGATCCCCAGTCTTTAAAAGCCTAACCCTTGGATCCTCAGTCTATAGATCCTCAGTCTATAGACCCTCAGTCTATAGACCCTAAGTGTATCGATTCCTTGTCTGTCAATCCCCAGTCAACAGATTCCCAGACTCTAGATTCCAGTCCATTGATCCCCAGTGGGTAGATCTCCAGCCTGGTGCTGTTCACAGCTGAGGTGCTCCAATTGGGATTTTGGGGGCCTTTGGCCTGGAGGAGATCAGTGCAGCCCTGATGGTAACTCAGTATCTCCCGTCTCCTGCTGGAACCAGAGGAGAGAAGATGATGGAGTTTGGCTGGGACTCCAGCCCATCCAATTAACCTTGTGTAGTAGCGCAAACAATGAGTGAGCATTCTAGGCAAGTAGTGGAAGGCAAATGAAAGCAGAACCTGAGGGCCATTGGCTGCTCAATATCAGGTTGAATTTGATGTCAGTAAGTGTGAGGTGGGAAGTTATGGTCACAAGAAAGTCAAAGTTGAAATTACAGTCAAAAGGAAAAGCCAAAAGCCAAATGGGAGAATGTTGTGGGTTTGGGAGGATCCTGTCCAATATTAATCCCTGCCGTTTGAGCATGCTCCCCCATTCATTATGATCATGGCTGATCATCCAACTCAATAGCCTGCTCCCGCTTTCTCCCCATACCCTTTGATCCCTTTCGCCCCAAGAGCAATATCTAATTCCTTCTTGAAAGCATACAATGTTTTGGCCTCAACTACTTTCTGTGGTAACAAATTCCACAGGCTTACCACTCTCTGGGTGAAGAAATTTCTCCTCATCTCAGTAATTCCATAGATATTGACTTCTGCTTCTTCCCTGGGTGAGGTGCATAGGAGGGAAACATAAGCAGATACATTGCTATGTCATCCATACCCAACACTGGGGAGGAGGAGCAATTTCAGCACCCCATGGGCCCCCACAAACAGCAAAGAAACAGATCATCTGTTTTCAGTGTTCCCGGTTGAGAACCAAACCTTTGGCTGGGAGACCAGCGAGGAGACCCCTGCCCCTCTCTGAAGAATGCCGAGAGATCTTTTATCTCCACCAGAGAGGACAGATATGGTCTCAGTTTAATGCCTCATCTGAAAAACGGCACCTCGACACTGCACAGTTGACTGGACTGTTTGCTTAAATCCTGAGAACGCTTGGCTCGGAGAGGGAGAACTACCAACTGAGCCAAGCCGATATAAGATGGGTGCATCTATCAACCGCAAGAAAGTGCATTTATATAGCACCTATAAGATGGTAAAACATACCAAGATTCCGTTCTGTTGTCAGACAGAAATTTGACACTGAACCACATAAGAATTTACTGGGACACATGAGCAAAACCTTGGCCAATGTAGGTTTTAAGCAGAATTTTAAAGGAGGAGAGAGAGACAGAGAGATGGAGAGGTTTAGGGAGAGAATTCCGGACCTTTGGGCCCCATCTCGTGATCTGATCCCTGTTCACCAAGGGGTGAACAGTACCAAGACTTCACACAAAGTCATTTTTGAAATGACTTTCTTTGAAACGAACCTCACCTTAAAAGCATTTCTGATTGAATAAGCCCCTATATATCACATTTGTCTTCAGGCACAGGTATATTTTAGTCTTAGATGAACAGAGCAATGTTTACTCTGTAATCTCTGCTACATACTGCAAACACATGAAACAAGTTCATTGTGTCTCACTGATCCCTATTTCAGCCCTGGCACTTTCCCAATATAGAAATACATGTATACAAATACAGTAACCCTGGTATGAGTCACCGATGGTGGCAACCACTGTGACTTTCCTTTCTCTCAATTATCGACACACACCGATAAATTGTCCCATTGAGAAAATACGCACACTGCAGCGGTTTTGGAGCCAGGCAGGTTAGTTCCCAGTAAGAACTTATATTCCTGCAGTGCCCTTCACAACCTCAGGACATCCCAATGCATCTTACAGCTGATGAAGTACTTCAGCAACCGCTGAACAATCCCGTGTGCGCTAATAGCTACAATAACAATTTAAGTCGAGCTTGTAATGTGGCTCGTTTATGCTTTCTAGAAGCGACGTACATACATACATAAATACACGGGGATCCATTCTCTGCAAACTAAAGGAATATGTTCAAGCCGTGTGTTTATTTTAAATTATCCAGGAGCTTAAGGAGCCTATAGTTCCCATGGAGAGTTCCCCATGCTCTCTCCATGGCAGTGCCTTAGCCAATCAGAGTCGACTGTCCGACCAATCAGCACCTTTTTCTCCTGTAGTGTAAGTTATTGTGATCTTTCACAATTTGACGTTCTTGCGCTTGTCCTGATGAGTAAAAAGCAATCAACTTTGACAGCATGTTTCTCTTTTCAGCAATATTCAAGATCTGTGCTATCAAGCAACTGTTTGAACTTTAGCTGTGTAGTCACATTGTAATCTAAGAAAAGCAGCAGAAATTAGTGCACAGCAAGCTCCCACAAAGAATATTGACATAATGACCAGAGAATAAGAAATAGCAGTCACACAGCCTCCTGAGCCATAAGATTGTGACTGATTTTCAACCTCAATTCCATCTTCCCACAATATCTCTTCATTTACATTAAGACCAAAATTCTATTGAATCTATTTTGAATATGCTCAATATTGAATATGCTTAATCTGTTTATAGCGATGGTGATTGAAGGTTAAATATTGACCAATGGATCAGGAAACCTGCCCTGCTCTTCTTCAAAATGGTGGCTACTGGAGATTTTACATCTGCCTGAGAGAGCCTACCTCATACCTCACTTGAAAGACGGCACCTCCAACAGCGCAGCGCTCCCTCAGTACTGACCCTCCAACAGTGCAGCACTCACTCAGTACTGACCCTCTGACAGTGCAACACTCCCTCAGTACTGACCCTCTGACAGTGCAGCACTCCCTCAGTACTGACCCTCCGACAGTGCAGCACTCCCTCAGTACTGACCCTCTGACAGTGCAGCACTCCCTCAGTACTGACCCTCTGACAGTGCAGCACTCCCTCAGTACTGACCCTCTGACAGTGCAGCACTCCCTCAGTACTGACCCTCTGACAGTGCAGCACTCACTCAGTACTGACCCACCAACAGTGCAGCACTTCATTGGTACTGACCCTCCGACAGTGCAGCACTCCAGCGGTATTGACCCTCCGACAGTGCAGTGCTCCATCAGTACTGACCCTCCAACAGTGCAGCACTCCCTCAGTACTGATCCTCTGACAGTGCAGCACTCCCTCAGTACTGACCCTCCGACAGTGCAGCACACACTCAGTACTGACCCTCCAACAGTGCAGCACTCCCTCAGTACTGACCCTCTGACAGTGCGGCACTCCCTCAGTACTGACCCTCTGACAGTGCAGTGCTCCATCAGTATTGACCCTCCAACAGTGCAGCACTCCCTCAATACTGACTCTCCAACAATGCAGCACTCCCTCAGCACTGACCCTCCAACAGTGCAGCACACCCTCAATACTGACCCTCCAGCAATGCAGCACTCCCTCAGCACTGACCCTCCAACAGTGCAGCACACCTTCAGTACCGATCCTCCGACAGTGCAGCACTCCCTCAGTACCGACCCTCTGACAGTGCAGCACTCCCTCAGTACCGACCCTCTGACAGTGCAGCGCTCCCTCAGTACTGACCCTCCAACAGTGCGGCACTCCATCGGTACCGACTCTCTGACAGTGCAGCGCTCCCTCAGTACTAACCCTCCAACAGTGCAGCACTTCATCGGTACTGACCCTCCGACAGTGCAGCACTCCCTCAGTACTGACCCTCCAACAGTGCAGCACTCTCTCAGTACTGACCCTCTGACAGTGCAGCACTCTCTCAGTACTGACCCTCTGACAGTGCAACACTCCCTCAGTACTGACCCTCCGATTGTAGGGTTGATCTGCATTTTGAACATAAGGGCCAAAGTTCGAGCTGAGTCCTCGTTGTGCCCCAGGATTTTTACAGACGCTTCCAGTTTCCCTCCTGTTCTCCTGCCAGATATTTGCAGCATGTTTCAATCCAGCTGGAGCAGATACCATGTGAGACACTGGACCAAATCCAGCTGACTTGGAATATCGGGTTAAATTCCAGTCATCTGGAATCACAGGGCAATTAAGGTGATGGGTGAAAATGGGATATTGGAATCTGTTTCAGTGTTGTTGATTAATATGGTCCTAGGGCACTGAGAGTACCACCTGCCCTTCTTCCAGTCGAGCTGTGAGACCTTAGTGTCGACCTGAGAGAACAGACAACGTCTCAGTTTCTGTCCATATCCAATGGACAACGGGCTGTATTTTACTCCGGCCCCCAACGCCCCCCACCAGCTCCGCCCCCCCCAACACCCACCGAACCGTTTGTGTGTGAAATAGGGCGCAATGCTGTCATGTCAGCAATATGATGTCATCACGCCAGTGTCCCAAATTATGGATGCCAAAGGGGCACCGGAATTGGAAGTCCGCCCACCTTCTTGAAATTACTCGTTAACGAACTATCGACCTTGTTAACCACCCAGTCATCCACCACCCCACCCCCCAACACCGACACCCCCCCACACCCTCCCCACCGCACCGCCCCCCCCACACCCTCCCCACCGCACCCCCCCACACCCTCCCCACCGCACCGCCCCCCCCACCACCCCCCCACACCCTCCCCACCGCCCCACCCACCCCCCCCAACTGCGATTTTCAGGAGTCGGACGTGATAACATTGGGGGCCAGGATTTTAGGGCCTCTCTCGCCTGGCTGGATATAAGGGTCCCGCCGAACTGAATGGAGGGTTAAGCAGCTTCACCGCATCCACTGAGGGCGGGGGAGACACACCATGGCGGTGGGGGGGTGGTTGGGGAGGTGGTGGTGGGGGGGGTGTAAAATCCTGGCCTGGGGTCCCCTTTATGGCAGCTATAGCGAGGCTGCAGACGGGCGATTGTAAAAGCCCCCTCACGGGACCATGGCAGAAAGTACCAGCACGTTCTGCGGAGGAACGTGACAGTGTCTGTATGTTTTGTCGTCACTTTGAAGATAACTCTTCAATAAAAAAGTGAAGACTGATTTAGAGGGGGGCACGGGGCCTTTACAATTTTAATCCCTGACCCACTTCCTGCTCATGGACTTAACCCCCTGACCCTTGACACCCTGTCCTACGATGCTGATTGGGCGCGGAGCGCCCCCCTTCGCTCCTCTGGTTGGTCTCCTTCCCGCCGATTGGCCACTCACTGGGACGCCCTGATGCTTGATTGGCTGTGTTGGGATGGCGGGGGGGGTTAGGTGGAGGGCAGGGACGAGCAGGCCGCCTGGCCTTCTTCCTGCCTCCCTCCCTGGCCCACCCCTCCCCCCACCCCCCCACCCCACCGCCATCCCCCACCACCACCGAGAGACGTAGATTCGATCTGACAGTGCAGCGGGAGCCGCTCTGGGGTGGGTTCCGCCTGAGCCAGAGGGAAGATCCTCCCCATTTGCGAGTCAGCACAAAGCCTTCAGCTGGCCAGATCAGCCTGGAATGCACGGCATCCCAACTTCAGGGGAACTTGTGAAATCCATTCCTGCCACCCACACCATTCTTGGGCCTGTGTACAGTCTTGCCACTTTGATATGGATCACTGCACAGCTTGAGTAGAAAGGCTGTGCCCTCAGATTAGATTAATGTGATGCAGGCCTGTCAGTGATGGAGTGGGCTGGGGGTGGGGTGTGGGGTGGGGTGGTGGGTGGAGTGTTCACCGACTCATTACTACAGTTCCTGTACCTAGTGAGTAATGAACTCAGATCTGTCATCACTCCTGGCTGGTTTGAAATGTAAATATGACTTGAGGCAAGACAAGTGAATGGTTTTACACAGTTACCCAACTGCCAAACTTTACAATATTGTGTCAAGACTGAGGCACGAGCCCCTTTACAATTATTGGCTGCTGTTGCCTGAGAATCCGCAGGACACAGGAGCATGGTGGTTCTGTTACTACATTAGTAATCCTGAGATTTGGGCCAATCGATGGGGAGCTGTGAGTTCAAATCCCACCCCAGGGCATCCAGGAGAATTTAAAATTAGTTTAAAAAAGTCTTGAATTTAAAAGGTTTATATCAGTAATAGTGACCATGAAACTACTGGGATTGTTATAAAACCTCATCTGCTTCATTCCAGTCCTTTAGGGAAGGAAATCTTCTACTCCTACCCACTGAGGCCTCCATGTGACTCCAGACCTACTGCAGTGTGGTTGGCTTTTAACTGCCCTGTAGGCCCTGATGTTATTCTGGCAATAGTACTGAAGACTTTGTGCTCCAGAACTTGCTGTGCCCCTAGCCAAGCTGTTCCAGTACAGCTCCAACACTGGCACCTAGCCGTCTATGTGGAATATTGCCCAGGTATGTCAATCAGTCTACTCTCGATCATCAGTGAAGTAATGGAAGGGGTCATCAACAGTGCTTTCAAGCAGCACTTACTCAGCAATAACCTGCTCACTGGCGCTCAGTTTGGGTACCGCCACTCAGCTCCTGACCTCATTACAACCTTGGTCAAACATGGACAAAAGAGCTGAGCTCCTGATGTGAGGTGAGAGTGACTGCCCTTGACATCAAGGCAGCATTTGACCGAGTGTGGCATCAAGGAGCACTAGCAAAACTGGAGTCAGTGGGAATCAGGGGGAAAACTCTCCGCTGGTTGGAGTCATACCTAGCACAAAGGAAGATGGGTGTGTTTTTTGGAGGTCAATCATCTCAGCTCCAGGACATCACTGCAGGAGTTCCTCAGGATAGTGTCCTCGGCCCAACCATCTTCAGCTGCTTCATCAATGACCTTCCTTCCATCATAAGGCCAGAAGTGGGGATGTTCACTGATGATTGCACAATGTTCAGCACCATTCACAACTCCTCAGATACTGAAGCAGTCCATGTCCAAATGCAACAAGACCTGGACAATATCCAGGCTTGGGCTGATAAGTTGCAAGTAATATTCACACCACACAAGTGTCAGCCAATGACCATCTCCAACAAAAGGGAATCCAACCATCGGCCATTGACATTCAATGGCATTACCATCACTGAATTCCCTATTATTGACACCCTGGGGGTTACCATTGACCAGAAACTGAACTGGACTAGCCATATAAATACTGTAGCTACAAGAACAGATCAGAGGCTGGGAATCCTGCAATGAGTAACTCACCTCCTGACTCTCCAAAGCCTGTCCACCATCTATAAGACACAATTCAGGAGTGTGATGGGATACTGTCCACTTGCCTGGATGAGTGCAGCTCCCACAACACTCAAGAAGCTCAACACCATCCAGGACAAAGCAGCCCGCTTGATTGGCACCACATCCACAAATCCCTCCACCACTGACGCATAGTAGCAGCAGTGTGTACCATCTACAAGATGCACCGCAGGAACTCACCTTCCGAACCCACAACCTCTACCTTCTAGAAGGACAAGGGCAGCAGACACATGGGAACACCACCACCTGTAAGTTCCCCTCCAAGTCACTCACCGTCCTAACTTGGAAATATATCGGCCGTTCCTTCACTGGGTCAAAATCCTGGAACTCCCTCCCCAACAGCACTGTGGGTGTAAGTACAACACATGGACAGCAGTGGTTTAAGAAGGCAGCTCACCACCATCTTCCCAAGGGCAACTAGCGATGGGTGATAAATGCTGGCCCAGCCAGCGAAGCCCACATCCCATGAATAAATAGGGAAAAAGTAGCCAAGCAAGTCACTTAGCTTCATTTAAAAAGATGTTCAGCACCCCCCATACGCCAGGGCAAGCAAGCCTGGGGAATAAACACTGACCTTGCCAGAGAGTGCAGAACCATCAGACACATTGTCTTTTGGATGAAACGTTAAATGGGAGATCCCTCTGCCTTCTCAGGTGAATGTGAAAGAGTCCATTGCCCTATTTCAACTTTAAGGAGTGAGAGAACATTCAAAAGCACAGGAACACAAGAGTTAGGGGCAGGATTAGTCCATTCACCACAAACCCCAGCCCCCCACAGCACCCCCACCAAGCCTGCTCCTCCATTCAATTAGATCATGGCTGATTTGATTGCGACCTCAACTCCACATTCCTGTTTGTCTCCCCATAACCCTTGACTCCCTTATCGATCAAAAATCTGTCTAATTCAGCCTTGACTATAAACAATGACCCAGCCTCCACTGCTCTCTGGAGCAGAGAATTCCAAAGATTCACAACCCTCTGAGAGAAGAAATTCACCCTCATCTCGGTCTTAAATGGAAGACCCCTAATTTTTAAACTGTGTCCCCTAGTTCTAGACTACCCATCAGGGGGAAACATCCTCTCAGTGTCCACACTGTCAAACCCCCTCAGCATCTTATATGTTTCAATAAGATCACCTCTCAATCTTCTAAACTCCATTGGATGCAGTCCCAACCTGTTCAACCTTTCTTCGTAAGATAACCCCTTCATCCCAGGAATAAAACGTGGTCACTGTTATGATGTAGGAAGGATGCATCAGCCAGCTTGCACACAGCAAGATCCTTCGAGTGAACCTTCTCTGAACTGCTCCTAATGCAATTATATCCTTTCTCGAGTAAGGAGACCAAAACTGTATACAGTAATCCAGATGTGGTCTCTCCAAGGTTCTGTACAACTGCAGCAAAACATCCCTACTTTTATACCCCATTCTCCTTGCAACAATCTTCCAGATTCACTTCCTAAAGACTTGAGTATGTAATCCAGTGCTAAAGAAGTGTTGCACCATTAGAGGTGCCATCTTTCAGATGAGACATTAACCCAAGCTCCGTCTGCTCTCTGAGGTGAACGTAAGTGACTCTGTGGTACCATTTCGAAAGGCAGTGCCATGTCCATATTTACCTTTTAATCGATTAATTCCTGGGGCAAGAGGACTGCTCTACAAGCTGAGAGTGAGTAGAACAGATCTATACTCTCTGAAGTTTAGAAAAATGAGAGGTGATTTCATTGAAATATATAAGGTTCAGGCGAGTTGACGGGGTTGATGCTTTGAGGCTGTTTCCTTTGGCCAGAAGGATTAAAACCCGGGGTCATGATTCTAGGATAATGGGGTGACCATTTAGGACTGAGATGAGGAGAAATTTCCTGACCTTGAGGGTTGTGAATCGTTGGAACACTCTACCCCGTTGTGGACATTCAGCCATTGAGTATGTTCAAGGCTGAGACCAATAAATGTTTGGTCTCTCAGAGAATCAAGAGACATAGTGATTACACAGGAAAGTGTAGTTAATGTGGAAGATAGCTGAGTGATGAAGCAGGCTTACAGGGCCAGATGGACCACACCTACTGCTTTTCCCTGTGCTCTTAACCAACATCACCAAAAACAGATCATCTGGTCTATGTTATATTTTCGGGATCTTGCTGTGTGCAAGTTGGCTGATGTATCCTTCCTACATCATAACAGTGATTTTATTTTATGCATTCGTGGGATGTGGGTGTCACTGGCTAGACCAGCATTTGTTGCCCATCCCTAATTGCCCTTGTCCAGAGGGCATTTAAGAGTCAGCCACATTGCTGTGGGTCCGGAGTCACATGTAGGCCAGACCAGGTAAGGATGGTAAATTTCCTTCCCTAAAGGACATTAGTGAACCAGATGGGTTTTTACAACAATCAACAATGGTTTTAATTCCAGATTCCACCTGTTATGGTGAGATTTGAGCTCACGTCCCCAGAGCATTACCTTGGGTTTCTGGATTATTAGTTCAGTGACAAAACCCACTATGCCACCACCATGTACTTTCACAAAGTGCATCACTGTAGTGCAGGTCCTTTCTTTCACTTAGAGCTCAGGTAGGAAATAAACAAGTAATCTCATCAATAAGAAGCAATAATGAAAGTTGAGTGTTCCAGAAATGTTTCGACCTCATGTGCTGCAAATGTTTGAAGATGTCAACCACGCCTGTATATATTTAACTGGTCAGGGAGAGTGGCTGAGGCAGAAGAATTAAGGAAAACATTGGGATGTTCCTGACAGGTCAATCAAAGGTGATGTCAAAAAGGTATTTTAGGCAAGACAGAACAAGTTCAGATTTCCAAACGGAGTTGATGCATGGGTTTGATTCAGAAAGTATTTTTCTCTGGCTGGTGCCTCTAGCTCGAAGACATCAGAATTTCATTCAAGGGAATGAATTCGTAATTAATGAAGAGCAGAAAGAGGAGAGCGAGTTTGCTCTGAAGTTTGAGATGATTCCCGGAAATGGCGGAAGCCAGCTGCCAGTGTTAGGGAGGGTGGAAGTGTGATGTAAAAATGAAGAATGTTTTGTATTAAACATTTCGAGTATCGTACTCAGACCTGGTGACCCTGACAGACGGAGAATTGAGACTTGAAAGGAATTGACCAGGGCTTTTGTGGTCGTCCCATCATCTGTTGGATGCATAACAACAGAAAATCAATCAAATGTGCCCAGCTCTCAAGGTGACTCTCCTGCATCTCCCTGGAGTCACCATAAATGAAAGATTAATCCTCAGCTCATATCCGTCAGCAAATGCCCAGGAGAAACATCATAAGGCATTAAAAATAACCAAATGACTTCTCATTTCCCTTTAAGATTTTCATTTGGAACCATCGATAGAACCCATAGAAATGTTACAGCACAGAAAGAGGCCATTCAGCCCCTTGCATCTGCGCCGGCCAAAAAAAGAGAGAAAAAGGAAACTAGCCTCTGACGTTTAATCCCACTTTCCAGCCCCTGGTCTGTAGCCTTGCAGGTTCCAGCACTTCAGTTACAGATCCAGGTATCTTTTATATGAGTTGAACATTTCAGCCTCAACCACCAACTGAGGCAGTGAATTCCAGACTCCCACCACCCTCTGGGTGAAAAGGTTTCCCCTCATGTCCCCTCTAATCCTTCTACCAATCACCTTAAATCTATGTCCCCTGGTAATTGGCCCCTCAGCTAAGGGAAACAGGCCTTTCCTGTCTCCCCTATCTAGGCCCCTCATAGTTTTGTACACCTCAATTAGGCAGAGGGGCGGGAGATGGGCAGGACATGGTTGAGGGCCCTGTCAACCACCGTGGGTGGAAAACCTCGGTTAAGGAAGAAGGAAGACATGTCAGAGGAACTGTTTTTGAAGGTAGCATCATCGGAACAGATGCAACGGAGGTGAAGGAACTGAGAGAATGGAATGGAGTCCTTACAGGAAGCGGGGTGTGAGGAGCTGTATTCGAGATAGCTGTGGGAGTCGGTAGGTTTGTAATGGATATTGGTGGATAGTCTATCACCAGAGATTGAGGCAGAGAGGTCAAGGAAGGGAAGAAGTCAGTGATGGACCATATGAAGGTGATGTAGGGGTGGAAATTAGAAGCAAAATTAATAAATTTTCATCCCTCAGCATCCCCAGTTGTAGGGAAAACAACCCTAAACCTCTCCAATCTCTCCTCTTTGCCGCAATTTTCCAGCCCTGGCAACATTCATGTTTTAATTTAATTGTAAAAATATTAGAGATGGGTTAAACAAAAAGCCAGGCTGCTTGACTGAGGATCAAGTTTAATCCAACTGGGTAACAAAGAGTTCCCTCGCTTTCCAATTGGCCAAGGGAATGAATGCAGTGGACCCAAACAATGAACCGATGGCAAGAATCTGGGAGTGTGGGGCAAGTGGAGGTGTGAGGCCGAGGTGATGAAAGTGGAAGTGCACCCAGTCAGAGCAAGATCCCCATCAAAAATAAACTGAAGAAGATTCAGTTAGCTTCCTCAGGATTTTCAACCCTGACCCAAGCAATTGTATGAGAGACATTGGAGAAAGGGAGGGCAGTTCTTGACGATGTGGATTTTCAGGAGGCACTTGTTAAAGCTGCCTCACAAGAAGTCAGACTAGATATGTACACAAGAAAATATACTAGAAATTGATGAATGGACCCCATCAGCATGTGCTGTTTGATAAAATTATCTCCTGCTCTTGCCTACACTTGGGAGTATGGGTTTTCATCCAAAATGTAAGACCTCACCCTTCTCCATGTTAAACTGCTTCGGCCACCTCTCTGCCCATTTTCTAACTTGTGGGTGGAATTGCCCCAGAATTACACTGTGGTAGGGGGCAGGAAAACAGTTGCTTTACCCGCCGGCTACATTGGCGGGTTTTCACACCATATCGTCCCATTCCCGGCGCATCCCACCTCATTAATAATGCGTCCACAACAACCACTAGGGGTCGCTGGTGGGTAGGCTCAGATTTGCCCACCATGCTGTGACCTCAGCATTTCCTCTCACTCTGGGCGCCATATTTAAAGTGCACCAGGGTGCAGCCTTACTTCAGACTGCTCCAGGCGACGGACGTGCCTTTGGTGACAGTGAGGTTGGTGGCGAACACCCACAAGAGGATCCTGCACCACATCATCCCTCTCTCAACGTAACTGTGAGTGTCTCTCTCTCCTGCTTTTGACTCTGCTGCCAGGCACTAATTCTCTCTACTCTAGTTCACAGGGAGCTCTGCCAAGCGACCGACACCCTCAGCCAGCCAGCCCCTCAGCTCCATCCACGTCCTCACCTCCAGCCTCCTCCATTGAAGAGTTGGAAATAAGCAGCCTGGAAGACCCATCACAGTGCTTACCCACACCCTCCACCAGCGCAGAGACACACACCTCAGGGGGACCTAGATCTAGAGCAGGCTCGGGGACACAGCCTAATGGTCACTGCACGGACACGTGTCCACAGCAGGAGGGGGCAGGTTCAGTCAAGCTTCCCGGCACTCGGAGGGCTGCTGGGAAGGAGGTATCTGTGAGATCTGAGTCACATGATGAGCCTCTGGATTCGGCCTTCCAACTCATCCTGGAGAGTTAGCAGAAGGGGGAGGAACATCACACAGAGCTGCTGGAAGCCCTCAGCAGAGTGGCATGCGAGTGAAGGAGTGTGTCTGCCTGCTCTCTGATAAAGTGGGGTCCACATGTGCGCATATGGAGGTCTCCATGGGAAGGATGGTGGACTCTATGGAGACCCTGGTCCAGTAGAACCCGGAGATGTGCGCAGACCTGCACTCCATCGCAGGGCAACGGGTGAGTTCCTGCAGTGGCAACACGAGAGGGAAACGGAGCACCTCGATGTCCCTCCAGGTGCTCCTTCCCCTCAAGAGGTCAGGCTGTGACCCTTGGGCACCTGAAAGGAGTAGCGGCAGCTGGACACCCCTGGGTGATCCACTCAGGAATCTCAGGGGCTGCCCGCTCCCTCCGAGTCCCCTTTGCCTGTGACCCCCCCCCCCCTCAACCTCATCCTCTGTCACCGCAGAGGGAGCAGCTGGCCCACAGGAGGACAGTCAAAGCAAGATGGGGCCCTCAAGGCCTCGGTTCTCCAGAGGACCCACGCCGAAACCATCAAGACAACAGGGCCAACCATTGCACAGACCATTTCCACCCCTCCTGCGGATGTCAGGGCAGCACCTAGAAGATGTGGTAGGCCTAGAAAAGTTAAGAATTTCTGATCACAACTGGTTGCACAGGTGAACATATCTTGTCACTTTATAATCTGAGAATATATTCACTGAATAATGTGTAATGGTGTCTTTCAGCTTCATTGACAGGCTTCACGAGTCCTCCCTCTGCAACCCGTCCCCCACCAGCAGATCAGCTGTACGCAGCTAGACCACGAGTGATTCTGGAGAGAGAAGTGTGTGTGTGGCAGGGTCTTTCCGAGCCTCGTGCAAGCATTTCCCACACATGCGGAACCTTCCTCCATCACACTCATCTCAGTGTCCCAAGCAATTACAATGCTGCCTGCTCAGGTTCTCTGTCAGTTGCCCACCTGAGCTGACCTGTATCCCCAGCCACACACTGCTCTCCCATGCAGCACCAGTGCCCACCCAACACGAGGCTCCACTCACTTTCAATTTTGACAATGATGATCGTAGTCAAGTTTTTGATCAGCACCCCTGTCCTTTCCCCTCCCCCAGTCACCCCTGTCCTTTCCCCTCCCCCAGTCACCCCTGTCCTTTCCCCTCCCCCAGTCACCCCTGTCCTTTCCCCTCCCCCAGTCACCCCTGTCCTTTCCCCTCCCCCAGTCACCCCTGTCCTTCCCCCTCCCCCAGTCACCCCTGTCCTTCCCCCCATCACTGTCAACCCACCTGGCATCACCTTCCTCCCCCCAACCATCACCTACCAACCCGAACCTTGTCTTTCCAGGATGTCCAGGTGAATGTACACGTTCCCTATCTTCCCCAAAATCCCACCCCCATCCACATGGACCTCCCCGACCTCCACCTTCCTATCCCCCAGGGTCCATGTCTGCCTCTGAGTCCCCACAACCACCCTCGCCTTCCACCACTACCAACGCACCCTCACCCTCCCACCCTACTGGCCCCCTCTGCCTCCTCTCATACTCACCTTCCCTCCTATCTCACCAACCCTCAGTTCACTCCCCAGGAGGCAGTCATTGACTCCACAGACCCCTCCCTTGCACATTCACCTGGACATCCCTTGCCCTTTAATCCTTCCTCCAATCTTAATTCCTCCTCCCCCATGGACATTTTCCCCTCTCCAAACTCCCTCCTCCCTCTGAATTCCCTCCTTCTCATAGACACCTTGCCCCCTCTGAACTCCCTCCACCCCATGGATACCATCCCCCATCCGAACTCCCTCCCTTATACCTTTTGCAACACCCCCACCTTACACCTTCTCACTTGCCACATTCTCCCAATTACACCCTCCTTCCCCCCTACTTCCTCCTCCCCCCTCCCAAGCTCACCTCCCACCCCAACACCCTTGTACCCCCGCTCCCAACCTCACCCAACCCCAGTACACCCCCGCTCTCCCAGTCACACCGAGACCTTCCTCTCCCCCGCGCCTCCCCAACCGATACACTTTCCTCTCGCTCGCCGATCACCTGTAGCCAAGACCATGATGCTCCGAAGCAGATCCAAGACATCAACAGACACCTCCCACCTTCCGTGAGCTGCTTCATGGCAGACCCTTGTCCACCCAGCATGCGATGCACGTGTTCCTCCAGGGTCCAGTGACTGTAGGGCTCCGGCATCTTCTGCTCTTCGGTTGTCCGCGATCTGACCGGGTAAGTCCTGACTTCTGCACGTCACAATTGTCCAGACGCGTTCTGGGCCTGTGTGTTTTCCCACCAGCGATACGGTAAATCTGGTGTGGCGGCACGATTCTGGTTGGGTCTCACTTCGCATCCCATCACCACGATGCAAATTGGGTTGACGCGGCCTCCAGCGGGATTGGCGTTCCTCCAGGGCGGACACCATCGGGTGATCCCGCTGTCCTTTCCCACCAGTGTGAAACCCAATTTTGGCCTCGTCGCCATATTGTCCCCCCCGCCCGCCCACCGCCCAACACCACCGGGGCCGGAATGTTCCGGCCTTTGTCTCTTGAAGTTTTCTTTCCACAGACCCCTTTGTTATTTCCCAAACCTCTCGGCTGTTGGGTACTTGGCGAATTTCAAAGTGGTGCTCAATACACTCGAGACCAACTCACCCAGTTAAACCAAAATCAAAGTGTTCCCAGCCCTGAGCCCTGGGGATTACACCACTTTGAGCTTTTCTCCATTTGTTTACAACAACTCTTTGGCTGCAACTTGTCAACCCATCCTGCTACATCCCTGCTTACAGCACGAGACTCCTTTACATAGAAACATAAGAGCAGGAGTAGGTCATTTGGCCATTTCGAGTCTGCTCCACCATTCGATAAGAGAGGCCACCATCTCATTGATATGATATTTGAAATATTTTGAATTCCACACCCCATTAGATTTGACTAAAACCCATTATCATAGATGATTGGGCAGTCAAACTCTTTGATGGGCTTGCTGGTGGTGAATAATGTCCCTAATACCTCCCCATGTAGCTCGGTGTCGTGTTTTGTGTTGTAACGCTGCTGTGAAGCACCTTGGGTTGCTTTATTACGTCAAAGGCGTTATATAAATATAAATTGTTGTTGTTGACCAGACGAGGAAGGGCGGAGAAGTCATAAGAAGGGCATTTATGAAAATTCTTTCACTGGACGTGGGCTTCACTGGCATTTATTTCCCATCCCTAGTTGCCTCTTGAGAAGGTGGTGGTGAGCTGCCTTCTTGAGCCGCTGCAGTCCATGTGGTGTAGGTACACCCACAGTGCTGTTAGGGAGGGAGTTCCAGGGTTTTGACCCAGCGACAGTGAAGGAACGGTGATATATTTCCAAGTCAGGATGGTGAGAGATGTGGATTGGAACTTCCAGGTGGTGGTGTTCCCATATGTCTGCTGCCCTTGTCCTTCTAGATGGTAGTGGTCACAGGTTTGGAAAGTGCTGTTGAAGGAGCCTTGGTGAGTTCTTGCAGTGCATCGTGCAGATGGTACACACACTGCTGCTACTGTATGTCGGTGGTGGAGGGAGTGAATGTTGAAGGTGGTGCATGGGGTGCCAATCAAGTGGGTCCACTTTCTCCTGGATGGTGTCGAGCTTCTTGAGTGATGTTGGAGCTGAACTCATCCAGGCAAGTGGAGAGTGTGACTCAAACCCACACAATGACAGACAGATGGAGTACGAACTGGTTCTTTTTAATTATTATTTTCCTTCCTTGTGCTCAGCGTGGTATTGTTTTTGTAGCCGCTTGAACATTGGGATAAGTGCCAGCACAGGAAGGCCAGAGGCCAGGGTTGGCCAGTGTGTCTTCTCCAGGAGGCTGGATTCAGACAATAAACATGCTCTGGAAGAAGGTATAGAATGTAAATAGAAGGAACAGCTGCATTTGGACATCCAGGAGTCCCGGGGTATTTGACAGGAATTTATAAGGCAGTGATTGCAGTAGCAATGGTGTAAATGACCAGGCTGTGTCACATTTCCGAGATACGACACAGACTATATTTCATAAGTTCTTTGTTAGCCCTGGAGAGCTTCCAGATGCCTTAAGGTGCTATATAAAGGCAAATTTATTTGATAATCTGTGTTTCAGTGATGTTGGTTGAAGGATAATTTTTGGCCAGGACATCAGGGATAATTCACATCCTCTTCAAAATACCGCAACGAAATCATTTACATCCACCTGAGAGGGCAGATGGGACCTTGGTTTGAAATCTCACCCACAATACTACCCTCCAACAGTGCGGCACTCCCTCAGTATTGACCCTCCGACAGTGCGGCACTCCCTCAATGCTGACCCTCTGACAGTGCGGCACTCCCTCAGTGCTGACCCTCCAACAGTGCAGCACTCCCTCAGTACTGACCCTCCGACAGTGTGGCACTCCCTCAGTACTGACCCTCCGACAGTGCGGTGCTCCCTCAGTACTGACCCTCCGACAGTGCGGCACTCCCTCAGTGCTGACCCTCTGACAGTGCGGCACTCCCTCAGTGCTGACCCTCTGACAGTGCGGCACTCCCTCGGTACTGACCCTCGGACAGTGCAGCATTCCCTCAGCACTGACCCTCCGACAGTGTGGCACTCCCTCAGTACTGACCCTCCGACAGTGTGGCACTCCCTCAGTTCTGACGCATTGACAGTGCGGCACTCCCTCAATACTGACCCTCCGACAGTGCAGCACTCCCTTAGTACTGACCCTCCGACTGTGCGGCACTCCCTTAGTACTGACCCTTCGACAGTGCGGCACTCCCTCAATACTGACCCTCCGACAGTGTAGCACTCCCTCAGCACTCACCCTCCAACAGTGCAGCACTCCCTCAGTACTGACCCACCGACAGTGCAGCACTCCCTCAGTACTGACCCACCGACAGTGCAGCACTCTCTCAGTACTGACCCTCCAACAGTGCAGCACTCCCTCAGTACTGACCCTCTGACAGTGTGGCACTCCCTCAGTACTGACCCACCGACAGTGCGGTGTTGATGTGTCAGCCGAGGTTAGAGACACAATTTTTTTTGCTATTGAAGTGGGGCTTGAACCCACGGCCTCTGGGTTCAGCGGTGAGAGTGATGCCCACTGAGCTACATCTGCCACTTGTCACAATCATTATGTTTGCATTCTCTACTGGATACCTGGCCGCCAGTACACACAATCCACGAATGACCAGGGGAGGAAGTCAGCTGGGATGTCTAAGCTCAACAAAGACTGGACAGGTGTCCTGCTCTTGGCTGCAATGTGCCACCCGCCAGTACATCATGCTGGGGCCAAGCTCCTTGCTCTCGAGCTGCTCTTGGCCAGTGAGCATGTCTAGGCATGTCAGCTGAGTTGTGTTTGTACTCATGGCATGTCGAGCGTGCACTGTAGGCTCAAAGTGCCTTCACTGATCTGGCTGATTTCATCAGTGCACCACTATCAAACCTCAACGACCTAATAGACGCTCCCTAATCCTTCACCTCCCAGCTCTGTGCTGCAGAGTAACTGCACAGACACTGTCCTCGACCGGTAACTGCATTTTCCAAAGATGGGATCCTGGCGATGACCCTGATTTATCTTTCCCTTCTCCAGGGATCACTGAGGCCAGGTTTAACGCCCTTGGACCGCTGCACTGAGGCTGGGGGTGGGGGGGGGGGTGGTGAGGGATGGGGTACTTCCTGATAGATAGGAACCGATTGAAAAAATGAACATGTTGCAGTTGTGTAGTGCTTTTTCACAACCACCGGATGTCTCTTTGCAGCCAGTGAAGTAGTTTCGAGGCGTAGTCACCTTTATAATGTCAGATTGGCTGGATTTTTCTCTCCAAGGTCCCACCCATTGGAACTTGGCACATCTTACATCCTCGGAGATTTTGCGCTGACTGGGGTCAGTGACAGGAATTGTCTGTCACAAGGAGGTGGGTACTTCATTTAAATATTAATGTAAGAGTGTGTCCATTTGTACAATTTAAATAAGCAAACGCTTAATTGAAATATTAATTTTGAGGCTTGTCCACCTTGTCCACCTTAACTGGACTAGCACCTCGTTTAAATATGAATTTAGTCGTACTCTTCCTGTTCATCATTTCCCGACATTCAGGTATGTATATCCTGTCGATGTTGTGTGGCAGTGCCGGGCAGTGAGCTTGTATAATGCAAATTCTTAGCTTTTACAAAGACTGAGTCCACCCTTTGTCACTTGGCTGGCCTGTGGACCAGCGCTCTGGGAGGGCACAAAGGAGCTGATTGTCCCGTGAGGGGAGATTGAAGAGACTGGGCCTGTAGACTCCAGAGTTTCGAAGAATGAGAGGTGATCTGATTGAAACTTACCAAATTCTGACAAGGCATGACAGAGTAGCTGTGGAGGGGATAGTCTAGAACCAGGGGACACAGTCTCAGAATAAGAGGTAGGCCTTTTAAAACTGAGATGAGGAGGAATTTCTTCACTCAGAGGGTTGTGAACCTTTGGAATTCTCTACCCCAGAAGGTTCTGGAAGCTTCTCTTCAAGACAGAGATCGACAGATTTCTGGATACTAATATGACATCAAGGATATTGGGATAGCGCAGGAAAGTCGTGTAGAGGTAGATGATCAGCCATGATCTGTCTGAATGTTGGAGCATGCTTGAAGGGCTGAATGGCCTACTCCTGCCCCTATTTCCTATGCTCATCCTGACTTGAGGCTATCCAAAGACAGTGTTCAGGTTCTGAGCCCCACCATCTGTTTCCTGCCATTTGGGGATTATTTGTTCCAAAGTCCTTCAAAATTTACATTATCTAATTGGAATGGAGTGACATAGCGTAAAAAGAGGCCATTCAACCCATCTTGCCTGTGCACCTCTTTAGAAATAGAGTCCACTCTATCTAGTCTCATCCCTTGACCCTGTAAATGTATCCCCTTCAAATATCTATCCAATTCCCCTTTTGAAAGTTCCTATTGAATCTGCTTCCACCGCTCTTTCAGGCAGCACCTTCTAGATCACAACAACGCTCTGTGTTAAACATGTTTCCTCATCTCTTCTACCATCCTTTTGCCAATTACATAGAATTAAACAGAATATACAGCACAGCAACTGGCCACTCGAGACTCCCAGCTCTCCTCATCTTACTCTATCAAGGTAACCCTCGATTTCCTTCTCCCTCATGTATTTATCCAGTTTCCCCTTAAACGTATCTATACTATTCACATCCGCCACTCCCTGTGGGAGTGAGTTCCACACTCTCACCACTCTCTGGATGAAGAAGTTTCTTCTGAATTCCCGAATGGGTTTCTTGGTGACTATCTTATATTGATGGCTTCTGGGTTACTACAAGTGGAAACATTTTCTCCGTATCCACTGAATAATTCTAATTTTAAAGACCTCTATTAGGTCTCACCTCAAGAGAGAAGAGGCCCACCCACTCTTCACTCTTTCCTGATGGGTGATATCATTATGGGTCTTTTGCCAATAGCCTTAAATCTGTGACCTCAGGTTATCAACTCTCCCAGCAGTGGAAACAATTTCTCCTTATTTACTGTATCAAAACCCCCCTCAAGGTTTGAAACAACGGAATTTAATTTCTGCACCAAGGGGAACAAGCCCAGCTTCTCCAATCTCTCTTAAAATCCCTCATCTCCCTTAAGACATCAAGAAGGAACTTCCATTTCTATAGCACCTGCTACAACCTCAGGACATCCAAAAGCGCTTTACAGCCAAAGGAGCACTTTTGAAGTGTGATCACTGTTGTAATGTGGGAAGCGCAGCAGTCAGTCACGCACAGCAAGCTCCTACAAGCAGCAAGGTGGTAATGAGCAGTTTGCCTGTTTAGTGATGCAGTGGCGTGGAATCTTTGACATCCACCTGAGAGAACGGACGGGAACCTTGGTTTAATGTCTTATCTGAAAGAAGAGGGAATGCTCTTTGGTTCCATTACCTGTGAAGCTGCTCTGAGTGAACACAGAGCAGGCCCTGACCAGCACTCACCCAATGTGAAAGACAGGCTCCAATCAAAATCAGAGGATGTCTTGACTTCCACATTAACAGGGGCCTACCCACTGAAACCTTGGCAGCATGTGGACACCCAGTGGCAGGCCCGTTCAAAATGGCAGCAGCCCCGTTTTGAGCCTGCCACTACCCTGTAAACATCAGGGTGAGAGAGCAGGGTGGATATCAACCCCAGTGAGTTTCAGTCATGTTTTGGATAGTTCAGAGAAGCCAGCAGGAGTGTTCCACACTTCCCCCACCCCTGGCTCCCCGGTAACCATCGCCAACTGGGAGGCCCTCTTCCTCATCCACCTCCTTCCTCAGCACTCACCCGAGGTCATTTTAACCCCAAAAATACTTTGCTAGTGGACTTCCCTGTCTACATTGGTGGTTAGTGGGTGGACAAATAGCCAACTTTTCCTTGATTCGGAATTGGGGTTGCCAACTGTGATTAAATGGAATCCTGGAGGTTTCATCACGTGACTTGCCCCAACTCTCCAGCCACTGGTCGGCCAATAAATCCACCCTCCCCACACCGACTGGAAAGCAAAATGACTCATTACTCAATTGAATGATTGCCAGCCAAACAGCCTTTTTCCCCATTTTTAACATTTTTATATCTTGCAAAGGGAAATGCTCGAAGAAGATTTTAAAAATAAACTATCTTTTTTTAAGGTCCTGATGAATTTTCTCCGGGATTGCACACAGCAGTGCCCTGGCGACTGATCTTCAATTCCTGGAGATTCCAGGCCAATCCTGGAAACCCTATTCTGAGTGAACCCCACCAGTCGCTCCCTCTGGTCTAAGAATCCAGGCCCAGTTTGTCGAACATAAGGGAGTTCGGTTACCCACCAGGGAAAACCATGGCGGGGTTGGGGGGGGGAGCTGGGATGGGTCAAGAAGCTGCCACAAATCACCATCCAACCACTCGGGACAAAGCATGCGATTCTAACCAGCAGAAACATATTGCTACGTCATGAACTGACTTTATGTACAGAGGCCTCTATTGTTCCCCTGAATCCTGTTTACATTTTGAGAATACAAAAAGATGGCTTCTGATAAACAATCAGAGCAAACCTTACTCACTAACTTTTTGTTGAACAAAGAATATTCTCCTTTCCAGACCCCGCTTGTCTCCCGAAGCAGCTCACAGCTAATTAATTTCAAATCTCACCATAGCAGTTGGAGGGGAATTTAAATTCATTTAATTAATAACTCTGGAATAAAGATAATCTACTCTCAGTAACAGTGATCGGGAACTAGATTGTTGTTAAAACCCTTCTGGTTCCACTAATAAGCTCGAAGGAAGGAAATCTGCCATCCTTACCTGGTCTGGCCAATCCACACACAATGTGGTTGACTCTTAACTGCTCTCTGAAATGACTTAGCAAGTCACTTAAACCACTGTAGGAACAAAGTGCTGTGGATGTACCTCTACCACATGGGCCCGCAGCAAATGAGGAGTGTGGCTCACCACCGCAGCCCAAGAATGAATGAAAGAAAGAGAAGCACTTCAACTCCAACAGGGCCGCAAACTAGGTGGATAGTAATCATGCTGTTGTGAAGCCCCTTGAGACATTTTACCACGTTAGACATGCTATTTTCATGGTAGCAGTAATATTAGTAGCCTTCTTTGGAACTGGCTGAGTCCGAGAGATTCCAGGCTGTTTGAATTGATTCCATCCCTCTGTGAGTGGTACAAGTGTCTTCAGGAACGCTGAATCCACTGTCGGTGTCCCAACACCACCGTTCCACACCAGGACACTCAACCAGCAACCACCAGGAGATTTCGAGTTAATCGGATACCACCTGCTCAGTGATCTAGATTCTGGGATGCTCCCAGCTAAATTGGAAGATTTCGAAGGGTTACTTTTGTCTCTGAGCTTCTGGCAAATGGAAGTCCCTGACGCGATTATTGGCTGGACTGAGCTTTGCTAGCTGATCCCAGTAGGAGTGATAGTACTGATAGACCTTACGTTATATGGTGTCGTTCACAGCTTCCCAAGGAGGTACTTTTGATGTATAGTCACTGTTGGAATGTAGGGAACACCACAGTCAATTTATGCACAGCAGGATCCCACAAACAACAAAGTCCTTGCTTAATGTCACCCAGCACAATATTGTTTTGCGTCAATGTTGGTCTCCAGTTGGAATTCTGCATTCACTTTGCATTGCTGCTGCTTGGCATTAATGCTGCCTTACGCCTGGACATTCCCACGTGACTCCCAATGTCGGGCCTGTGAAAACTGTGTCCGAGGTAAGGTGGGTAGCAGGTGATCTAGGAAGGAGAGCATAACGTCATAATTTCCAGGAACCAATTGAAGATGTTAAGTGAAGATGTCCTGTAATGGTGAGATAATCTGCTTTGGTAATGTTAGTTGGGGGATAAATATTGGCCAGATTGGCAGGGAGAACTCCCCTAGTCTCCTCTGAAATAGTGAGACAGGATCTTTTATGTCCACCAAAGGGGCCAGACAGGGCCTCAGTTTAATGTCCTATCTGAAATTGTAGCTCTCTCTTTCTCCCTGAAGAGAGATTTGAACTTACAACCTTTTGACTCACTGTGAGTGCAGCACACTGAGGTACATAGGCACTGGGGAGAGAAGCTAATGGATCAGGATTCATGCCCCTGTTCCTAGTGGTGCTGCTGGAAGGTGAGGACAGTTTGAACTCTGATGTGAGGATCCAATGGATGAATCGTCTTAACAACTGTCTCTTTCTTGGCTCATTCATGGAAAGTGACCCATCTGACATAGTCCTGTCAGCCATCTGCTGGTGCTAGACAAAGAGGGGGAAATGAGGAGAGAGGCCCATTGTCCACTGGGACTCTTCAATGACCATCGAAGCCTTGGCCTGACCTGTCATTCCCCACAACCCACCCACAGACTCTTATTTCCAGTGGTTGATAATTGCAGGGCTGTGACTGACTGAAGTCACTCTCTCCAGTTCCAACTTCCTCTTCCAAAGGTGCAGAGAGTGAAGATTAAAGTCCCGACCTCTGTGGGAACGATTCAGCAAGAGAGAGAGTCTGGCTGACGGTAATAGGTAACAATTTGAAAGCACAGCATGCAATCAATTAGTCTGGGCCCTTGATGAAGAATGTAAGCTGTTTACATAGCTGTTGGGATGGGCAATCATTAAGAATATATAATCTGGAAACAGAATTAAAATGGGGAAATGAGTTTTGGCACAATTTTCTAACTAAGCCCTGTAGCTGAAGAGCAGACAGCCAGATCATACAGACAGACAGAGACCAAACCCAATGAGATCATTGTCCTAAACCTAGAAAACAAGGGCCTGTCAATATCTGACAAACATGCTGATGATGGGAGATTCATTTGGAAGTGACACTCCGGTTCCCGAATATAAAGGTGTCATTTCCCTCATCTTCTCCCGCTATTCCCGAATTTTCCTCACTGAGATAGACCTTTACTTGTAAGTATCTCCCTCCGTGACCTTGTCATTCTGATTTTTTTCCAGTTCTGATGGAAGGTCATCAACCTGTAACATTAACTCTGTCTCTGTCTCTGTCTCTCTCTCTCTCTCTCTCTCTCTCTCTCCCTGTAGAGCTGCCCGACCAGCTGATCATTTCCAGCATTTACTGTTTTTATGTCAGGTTTCCAGCATCTGCAGTATTTTGCTTTCACATCAGGGGAGATGGTCTGACCAATACTCATCCCTCAATCAACAGCACTAAATCAGATTATCTGCTTGTCAAACTTATTGCTGTTTGTGGAATCTTGCTGTGCACAAACTGGCTGCCACATTTACATTACAACATGTGACTACATTTCAAAAACGTTTCATTGGCTGTAAAGCTCTTTGGGATGTCCTGAGGATTGTGAAAGCTCCTTGAGAAATGAGCTCTTTCCTCATTCCACATTACTAAATGTCTGCTGTTCATCTGTCTAGTTACGAATTGCTGCACATAGTATCATAGAATTAAAAAGCACAGAAGGAGGCCATTTGGCCCATTGTCCCTATGCCAGCTCTTTGAAACAGCTATTGAATTGGTCCCATTTACTCCCCTTTTCTTCCCCATATTCCTGTGAATTTTAATAAATTCAAGTATTTATCAAATTATTTTATGGAAGTTACTATTGAATCTACTTCCACTGCCCTCTCAGGCAGTGCGTTCCAGATCACAACAACTCTGAAAAATGTTTCCTTATCTTTGCTTTGATCCTTTTGCCAATTAAATGTCTTCTGGTTACTGACCCTCCCTGCCACTGGAAACTATTTAACCTTATGTTCTCAATCCAAAACCTTTCATTCTGAACATCTCAATTTAATCTCCCCTTAATTCATGGGATATGGGCTTCGGTGGCTGGGCCAGTATTTATTGCCCATCCCTAGTTACCCTTGAGAAGGTGGTGGGTGAGCTGCCTCCTTGAACCACTGCAGTCCCTGTGGTGTAGGTGCAGCCACAGTGCTGTTAGGGAGGGATTTTGACTCAGTGACAGTGAAGGAAGCCTGCTGTAAAGAGAACAATACCAGCTTCTCCAGCCTCACCACAGAGCTGTGAATTATAACCACCCCATCCAATGGGTCAAAGTCAGGCACTGTGACCCCTGACCGTCTAGACCAGTGGTTCTCAATGTGTGGTCTGTGGACCACCATTGGTTCACGAGGGTTTTCCAGGTGGTCTGTGGGCTGATCCAAAATGCAAGTCACTGAGACGCAGCACACAGCCGAGTCTGTACAAGGGAACAGGCCAAAACCCTCAGCCCCACCACTTGTGTAACGTCACCCCACCAGACTGGCTCCCATGTGTGACATGAGCCGCCATTAGCATGAGCAACAACAACGTAGGTTTAGAAGCAAGATTTACATTGCTGCTGGTTCTGTTTGATTAATATAGGTTTTTTTCTCTTTATTCTTCTATGGGATGTGATTGTTAGTGGCGAGTCCAGCATTTGTTGCCCATCCCTAATTGCCCTTGAACTGAGTTGGCTTAATAGGCCATTTCAGGGGGCAGTTAAGAGTCAACCACATTGCTGTGGGTCTGGAGTCGCATGTAGGCCAGACCAGGTGAGGATAACAGATTCCCTTCCCTAGAGGGGCATTAGTGAAGATTTTTTTCCTGATGGTTTCATTGTTACCATTACTGAGATTAGCTTTATATTCCAGGTTTATCAATTGAATTCAAATCCCACCAGCTGCGATAGTGGAATTTGAGCCCAGAGCATTAGCTGGATCACTAGCCCAGCGACATTATAACAATGCCATTGTCTCCCCTTAAGATGTAAGCTAAATATAGCTTCCCAGAAGAAAATTATGATGATGATTTTATAACATATATTAGGATGTTTCAAATAAATAAGTTCTCTTGCAGTATTAATGTTTAAAATACAAAAACACCTGCCCTTATGTTTCTGAAATTACTTTATTAAAAAAAAACAATGCATATAAATGTATTACATTTAGTAGTGAAAAGGTGGTAAAATATTTATAGTTTCCACAAATTCCCATTAATTCTGATGATTTCTTTTGCAGTGAAAGTGAAATTGATGGGGCTACGATGGTGGGGGTGGAGGGGGGTGGGGGGGGGGTCCTTTCCCCTCTCTACATGGTTAATGGAATAAAAAAATGTGTGAAGCACTGGTTGAGATCACTAAATAAAGGTGGGATGTGTAATAGTCACAGGATTAATGCTGAGGCCAGGACATGAGGAAGAGGGAAGATTATAATCTGATCGGGATGCGATGGGCTCACATCTGGAAGATAAGGTTCAGTGTTGATAAACATAGCGTGATAAGTGTGGCCGGGGCTGAATCCAAGCATGCACACGGCTTGCGCTGAATAAAAAACTGCTGAGAGGGAGAGGCCAGGGATCTGGGCATTATAGCGCAAGAGTCTCTAAACCTTCATCAACAATGCCGAGAAACCATAGTGAAAGAAGCGGATATATCATTAGGGCAATCCAATTTAAAACTAATGCCCTTATACAAGACCTTGATTGGGCCTCACCTGGCTTAATTTTAATCAAGTGAAAGGATTTTGTGTGTCCAGCAATGTCCATCTCTGGTTTCCTCACATGGTGGGAGACAGAAAGATCCTCGAACAGGTTTAGAGAAGGAACACTAAACTAGTATCTAGTTTAAGTACCTGTAGCTATAGTGGAGTGAGGTCTTATCCTCACTGTAAAAAAGCATCAACTTCAGGAAGACTTGATTGAGGCATTGTAAAAGTTGAAGGTGTACATGTGGACGGATTACATACATTTGGTAAGTTAATGGAGAACAAGAGGACGTGTGTAGCAGCAATGGAAGCAGAGGTCACTTTAACCAGAGGGTCACTGGCATGTGAGCTGGTCAGCAACTGGTCCACTGGGTGCACACAGAGAGCAAAACAGGTATGGCTGGTTTTCTGTCACCCACATCACACTTTCGCCCAATACCATTCAGCAGGTAAATAACCAACCACAGTCAATAAATGAAAGATTTCAGATTCTAAACCAAGTGCAGTACAGTCTGGAGCCAGTTAAAGTGGCACCAGATTTGCCAGGACCCCAAGGCAGGGTGAGTCATGTCAAACAACTGTTTTCAAAAATCACTATGTGCGAATGTTCAAAGTATCAGAACAGGAGAAGGAAGGAACAACATCAAAATAGGTATTTAAAACACCCAGGCCTTTGATGTCTTAATATCCCTCCATGGTGTCATGTGTAATTAGGCAGAGCAAACATGCAACTTTCTCCAGACAGTCAGTCAGTGCTGAAAACCCCTCAGGTTTAATCATTCTGCCTCTGAGGGGTTGCCTCCTGTTTTAATGCAACGTTCTGGAGACAAACTTAAATCAAAGCACTCCAGTCTTTTCATAACTGCAGTCACAATTCTGAACCAGGTTGTTACTTCATGAAGAAGTTACATTCCTCTCACCCATTCTCCTTGAGTCAGCTCCAGCTGAGTGAGTCGAACTTTCACCCAGTAAGTGGGAAAGTCAGAGGGTTAATGGGTTCAAAGCCCTACTCCAGATGCTGACGCATCTCATTCATTACTGAGGGAGTGCTGCACTGTCAGAGATGCTGTCTTTTGGGTGAGATGTTAATTCCAGGTCCCATCTGTCCTCCCAAGCGGATGTAAAACATCCCATGGCCACCATTTTGAAGAAAAGCAGGGGAATTCCCCCCCCCCCCCGGTGTCCTGGCCAATATTTATCCCTCAAACAACATCACAAAGAACAGATTATCCAGCCATGATCACACATTGCTGTGTGGGAGCTTGCTGTGCACGCATTGGCTGCTGCATTTCCTACATTGCAACAGTGAGTCAACTTCAAAAGTACTTCGGTGGCTGTAAAGGGCTTTGGAACATCCTGAGGGTGTAAAGTGGCCTATAGAAAATTTTCTTTTAACGTCGTTTGACACTCCAGGTGCTCTGGTGACTGGTCTCCTCACCAAGCCACCCTTACTGGTCCTGGATCCTGGTCTCCTCACCAAGTCACCCTTACTGGTCCTGGATCCTGGTCTCCTCACCAAGCCACCCTTACTGGTCCTGGATCCTGGTCTCCTCACCAAGTCACCCTTACTGGTCCTGGATCCTGGTCTCCTCACCAGGCCACCCTTACTGGTCCTGGATGCTGATTCTGAATCAAAGTGTGAGCTGAAAATCTTCAAACGTGGAGGTGGTTCCAAGTGAAGGACAGTTGTAGTTGAGGCAGAATCTGACCACATACTCTTAGGGCCATCCAACAGTGGCAAAGGGGTCATAAGGACTGGAGGCTATGGATTTGGGATCTTGAAAGCACAGTTGCAAGCTGATTGGGGACAAGTGGCTACATAGTGGTAATGTCACTAGGCTAGGAATCCAGAGGCCCAGGCCAATGCTCTGTGGACCTGGGTTCAAATCTCATTGGGGCCATTGGTAGATTTTAAATTCAGTTAATAAATCTGGAATTAAAAGCTAGTCTCAGCAATGGTGACCATGAAATAGCTGTTGTAAAAACCCATCTGGTTCATGGAGGAAATCTGCTGTCCTGGTCTATCTGTGAGCAGGGAGGGTAGCAGATTCTAGTCATGATGCTCCAGCCAATATGACGTGAAAGAAGATACTAGATAAATGATCTCTCCCTGCTCCTGTCTCTATTATCCTTACCTCATGATTAATCCACAATTCCATTATTGTTATGTCATGTGACAGACAGGATGTTGGAGGCCAGGTAGGTGGTCTTTGTTTATATAGCAGTTCCCACAAATTCGATAATAAAACTAGAAAATGCTGGAAAAACTCAGCGTCTGTGGAGAGAGAAACAGAGTTAACTTTTCCAGTCCAATACGGCTTTTTGGAACTGGAGGGAGGGAGGAATGTGATGGGTTTTAGGCTGTTGAAAATGGGGGGAGAGGCAGGTGGAGCAACTTAAAAGGTCAGGGATAAGCTGGAGGGCAACAGAGATTAAATGACAAAGATGTCATGGAACACAAGACAAAGGGAGAGGTAATGATAGCATAAAGATTAAAGCTTTAGTCCAGAGTAGGCGTTAATAGCAGAAAAAGGGATGGCACTGTCTGAAAGCAAAAAACATGAGAACAAGATACAGACTGGCACTTGTGGGGGGAGAGGACATAAATACAAAATGAAGGACAGAGTTCATGGTCTAAAGTTGTTGAACTCAATGTTGAGTCTAGAAGGCTGTAAAGTGCCTAATCAGAAGATGAGGTGCTGTTCCTCCAGATCGCTACAGTGTCCCAGTGAAACCCAGGCCAAGGACAAAAATGGGAGCATGAGGTCAAGGGGATGAATGGAAATGGCAAGAGACCAGAGGGTCGGAGTCATGCTTGTGGACTGAGCAAAGGTGTTCTGCAAAGCGGCCACCCAGTCTGCGCTTAGTCTCCCCAGGGTAGAGGAGAGCACACTGGGAGCAGCGAATGCAGTAGAATAAATTGAAAGAAGTATAAATAAATCTCAGCTTCAACTGGAGGGAGGCTTGTGGCCTTGGACAGTGAGGAAGGAGGAGGTAAAGGGGTAGGTGTAACACCTCCTGTGACTGGATGGGAAGGGGATGAGGTGCTGGGGGTGATAGAGAAGGAAAGACGTGTTAGAGGCGCCTATGAATTCAATAACTTGTCAGGTAAAAAGTCATGGGCTGGCACCAGATAAAATGATCATGATAGTTATCAGAATGTCTTACACACCCAACTGCTTCACTGGTGCCTTATAGGCAGGAGAACCAGGCAACCTTACTGTCTGGGCCCTCACATGACACCACACTGCATGCCTGAATCTCAGAAACACTCAAGGAGCACAGTTCATACGGGCTTGTCAGTGTCACTCACAGGCCAAGAATACATTTTAAAAAGCAAAGTGTTGCGACAGCAAGAACACAGTGGAATGCAACTTGTTATTTGCAATAATTACAGATCTTGAATCCAATCATTTGTCTGACTGTTATTCTTCCTGCTTTCATAAGGACAATTTAGCGCCAAGATTGCTGGGCTAAGGATCTGTATTGCTGATGCTCCCCTCACCCATGCTGTTAGCTGACATCCTCAACCCCCATATTCAAATACCACTCCAGAGGCAATAGCAAGGAACCCAGGCTGACACTGTCAGGGTATTAATGAGCGACTGGTGCACTGTCAGAGGGTCAGTACTGAGGGAGTGCCGCACTGTCAGAGGGTCAGTACTGAGGGAGTGCTGCACTGTCGGAGGGTCAGTACCAATGGAGTGCTGCACTGTCAGAGGGTCAGTACTGAGGGAGTGCTGCACTGTCAGAGGGTCAGTACTGAGGGAGTGCCGCACTGTCGGAGGGTCAGTACCGATGGAGTGCTGCACTGTCAGAGAGTCAGTACTGAGGGAGTGCTGCACTGTCAGAAGGTCAGTACTGAGGGAGTGCAGCACTGTCAGAGGGTCAGTACTGAGAGAGTGCTGCACTGTCAGAGGGTCAGTACTGAAGGAGTGCAGCACTGTCAGAGGGTCAGTACTGAGGGAGTGCTGCACTGTCAGAGGGTCAGTACTGAGGGAGTGCTGCACTGTCAGAGGTTCAGTACTGAGGGACTGCTGCACTGTCGGAGGGTCAGTACTGAGGGAGTGCTGCAATGTCGGGGGGGTCGGTACTGTGGGAGTGCTGCACTGTCGGAGGGTCATTACTGAGGGAGTGCTGCACTGTCGGAGGGTCAGTGCTGAGGGACTGCTGCACTGTCGGAGGGTCAGTGCTGAGGGAGTGCTGCACTGTCGGAGGGTCAGTGCTGAGGGACTGCTGCACTGTCGGAGGGTCAGTGCTGAGGGAGTGCTGCAATTTCGGAGGGTCAGTACTCAGGGAGTGCTGCACTGTCGGAGGGTCAATACTGACAAAGTACTGCACTGTCAGAGGGTCAGTGCTGAGGGAGCGTTGCACTGTCAGAGGGTCATTACTGAAGGAGTGCTGCACTGTCAGACGGTCAGTACAGAGGGAGTGCTGCACTGTCAGAGGGATAGTACTAAGGGAATACTGCACTGTTGGTGGCTCAGTCATGAAGATGTGTTGCACTGTCGGAGGGTCAGTGCTGAGGGAGTGCTGCACTGTCAGAGGGTCAGTACTGAGGGAGTGCTGCACTGTCAGAGGGTCAGTACTGAGGGAGTGCTGCACTTGTCAGAGGGTCAGTACTGAGGGAGTGCTGCACTGACGGAGGGTTAGTACTGAGGGAGTGCTGCACTGACGGAGGGTCAGTACTGAGGGAGTGCTGCACTGACGGAGGGTCAGTACTGAGGGAGTGCTGCACTGTTGGAGGGACAATGTTGAGGGTGTGCTACATGGTCAAAGGGACAATATTGAGGGAGTGCTGCACTATCAGAGGGATAGTACTAAGGGAATACTGCACTGTTGGTGGCTCAGTCATGAAGATGTGTTGCACTGTCGGAGGGTCAGTGCTGAGGGAGTGCTGCACTGTCAGAGGGTCAGTACTGGTGGAGTGCTGCACTGTCAGAGGGTCAGTACTGGGGGAGTGCTGCACTGTCAGAGGGTCAGTACTGGGGGAGTGCTGCACTGTCAGAGGGTCAGTACTGGGGGAGTACTGCATTGTCGGCAGGTCAGTCCCAAGGGAGTGTTGCAGTGTCGGAGATGTTATCTTTTGGATGAGCCATTAAATTGAGGCCCTGTCCGCCCTTTCAATTGACCGTGAAAGATTCCACGGACACTATTTTGAAGAAGAGTTGTGGAGAGTTCTCCCCGGTGTCCTGACCAACATTTATCCCTCAGACAACATTACCAAAGCTGCACATTCTGGCACTATGATCTGGCCATTAACACATTGTTGTTTGTTGGATCTTGCTGTGCACATAGTGGCTGCTTTGGTTCCTACGTTTCAACAGTGACTACACCTCAAAACGATTTCATTGGCTATAAAGTGCTTTCTGGTGCCCTGAATTTGTGAAAGTTGCTATAGAGTTCTTTATTTGCTCCCTGATCTTTTCATCCTGGTTTCTTTATCACTGATCCCTCATTGTGTAATTAGGAAAAAGATAAACTTGGGTTATCGGCTGCTGTGGCCCTGTTGACCCAGCTGAGGCTGGATTGGTTCTGCCTGAAGACAGCAGCAACATCGTGCGTAGAGAGATATGTGCGGGTCAAGAGGGCAACATGTGCACAGGCGCTGAGAGTCTCGAGCCAATCCACTTCCCCATCAACACTCGAGATAAAACACCCTCAAATGATATTACTTCCTGAGAGCACCAAGCCAAAGAAAGGAGCGTGGCCACACTGGAGGCTTTTCTTTAAACTGTAATTTTCTCAAACCCACACACGGAGAGGATTTACATCATGAGAGCTGGAAGCCTCAGCCAAGCACTCAACTGATAAAACAAAAACAGCAACAGAAATACCTGGAAAAACTCAGCAGGTCTGGCAGCATCGGCGGAGAAGAAAAGAGTTGATGTTTTGAGTCCTCATGACCCTTAGTTCTGTTGAAGGGTCGTGAGGACTCGAAACATCAACTGTGCTCTTCTCCGCCGATGCTGCCAGACCTGCTGAGTTTTTCCAGGTATTTCTGTTTCTGTTTTTGTTTTGGATTTCCAGCATCCGTAGTTCTTTGCTTTTAACTCAACTGATAAAATTAATCATGGGTTGTGTGAGAACTGAGTGATCTAAACCCCATCATTGGATCCTTCTCCACTGGTCCATCTGCTCGCCCATTCTGTCACCCTCATCCCACCCCCTCCCCCCCACAGCCTGAAAGTACGAATGAGGTCATTGAGCATAAAAAGGTTGGGGGGGTGTTGTTTCTGGGACACAATGATCCCAATGGAGAGGAAGCACAGGATATTGAATCACTGAATCACCCCTAAAGATTCATTAATACATCGGGTGCTACCTAGTCCAGGCATCACTGCTGTGGACAGTCTGAGCATCTACTGTTCATGGACAACACTGCCCATTGCCCTCTAAGCTATCTGTTCACTAATGGGAGCTGGGAGTGTAACGATCAAACTCTCTTTGCTTTGGACCAGTTATCCCTGCCTCGCACAGGTCAACTCCTTCACCCTCTGCAAAGCTAAGACTCGGTGAGGCTGCTCTTACCGCAATGGCAAACTGCTATTCTTTAATTAAATTCATTCTCAGGACATGAGCCTCTCTGGCAAGGCTGGTATTTATTTATTTATTCTTTGATGGGCATCGCTGGCAAGGCCAGCATTTGTTACCTATCTTGAGTTGAACTTACCCTTGAACAGAGTGGCTTACCCACACCACCTCGGAGGGCAGTTAAGGATAAACCACATTGCTGTGGGTCTGGAGTCACATGTAGGCCGGACTGGGTACAGAGGGTGGATTTCCTTCCCTAAAGGGCATTAGTGAAGCAGTTGGGGTTTTACAACAATTAACAATGGTTTCACAGTCATTATTACTGAGACTAGCTTTACAATTCCAGACTATTAATTGAATTTAAATTCCAACAGTTGCCATGGTCGGATTTGAACCCCCAGGGACATCAGCCTGGGCCTCTGGATTACAAGTCCAGTGACATTTACTATTACACCACCATCTACCCCAAAGCCAGCAGCCAGCCAATAGTTGCCCCATGGTGGTGAGGTGACCTTGTAGCACACGGTAGGGGGCTTGATATAACAGAGCGTTTCAGAGCCAGCCACAATTGTCAGCATTAGATTTGGGGTGGAATTTTGTGTTCCGGAGGCTAAGTAGGGTGGTGGGAGCGAGAGCCGGAGTGACGCCGCTGCAAAACAGGGCCTCTAAGCACTCGAGGTCTGGCACTGTTCATTGTGCATTAATCATGCAGCCACGAGGAGCACATCAAATCTCATGGTGGGGGTTCACGGGCAGGAAGTGCCCTGCCCCCACTGTTACCTCCAGCCTCCAGACTTAAACCCAGGTAGCCATTCTCTCTTCCACTCTGCCCTCCCGCCCCGATTCCTGTCTCAGTCTCACCTGTCCCCTGTGCCCAGTGGGTGTGGCAAGCAGCCCATACCCCCTCAGGGACAGTGTGAAAGGAAGGCAAAAGCAGCATCTGCTGAGCTGGAAGTCCAGGAAGATGTTGGCCTCACTGGGAACACGCCACTTATGAATAGTCGTGAAACAGGACGTTCTAAGCTCCTGCTGGCAGGGAGCTACATCCGGAGGGGGACAAGATTCTGGTGAGCTGACCTTTAATTGAGCATTGATGAGAGACAAACAGGGTTCCTGATGTGGATCAGCTGGACACTTGACTTTAAACCACAAAAATTGGGAGAACAAAGTTCCAAACTAATTCCCCAACGTCGAGAAGCTGACTTTAGACCTCCCACCAAACCTCGCTCGCCCGTCCAGCACAATTCCTGCTGCTGATGGGAGAGGAAAATTCTGTCCTTGGTGTGGGACTGGAGTCACGTCTAGCCCCAGGATGGGTAAAGTTAGCAGGCTTCCTTCCTTAAAGGACACGGCTCCACATTAGGCCAAACGTGCAGAACATTGAGTGAGTTGAGTCACACTCGGCAAAATCAGTATAACTTCCATTCTTGTAATAGCAGGGCAGAGAAACAATTAAAGAGCAAGCATGCATAAAACCAGCTTGAAAGGCTGTTTGTTAGAGATAGCCGTGTGCCCTCTCCCTGGGCAGGTTCCTGTTCCCTGTAGTTCTAGCTAACCTCGGAGGCCCTGTCCGCAATTTGAAAAGTCCCTCACAAAGCCCACACTGAGATCACAAAGGCTTTCTAAAACCAGGTTCGAAGGTAAAAAAAAACTTACATTTTTATAGCACCTTTCATGACCTCAGGGCATCTCAAAGGGCTTTACAGCCAATAAAGTGCTTTTGAAGTGTAATGTAGGAAACACAGTATCCAATTTGTGCACAGCAAGCTCCCACAAACAGTAAAGTGATAATGGCCTGATCGTCTGCTTCATAGTGATGGTAACTGAGGGATAAATATTGACCAGCAGTCTGGGTGGAACTCCCCCCACCCCTGTCTTCAAAATAGTGGCCATGGTGTCTATTAGACCCACCTGGGAAAACTATCGAGACCTCAGTTTGACATCTCATCCGAGGCTTGGTGTTAGGTCTGAGGAGCTGAATGACTTACTCCTGCTCCCACTTCTTTCTTCAAAGAGAGCAGCTCACTTTGTGTCACACACGCTCGGTCCTGAATCAACACATCAGAGCCTAGATGACATGGTCAAGACTCTGGAGCGGGTCTAAGCCCACAACCTTCTGACTCAGGGGTGAGAGGGTGACTGGCTGAACCACCCCGGGGGTCACTATTGCTGAGCCCAAGCGTGCAGACAGCACTTTGCCTACGCTTTACCAGCGCTAAGACCTCTCCACCCTGCTCCAAGCTGCCAAAACTCCTCAGGCCAGGCCACGCCTCACAAAGCTTTACTATGATGTGTTTCCAGGAGCATCACTTCCTTTTGTGTGCGCTTGTCTCAAGCTGTCCACTGTCTGCATTGAGAAAATCGACATCGCCCTCTCAGACTGCCTCAGCCTGTGGGCCCTGGTCTCAGGATTCCAGTACATCATCGCCACATCATCTAGTTCTGTCGAAGGGTCATGAGGACTCGAAACGTCAACTCTTTTCTTCTCAGCCGATGCTGCCAGACCTGCTGAGTTTTTCCAGGTAATTCTGTTTTTGTTTTGGATTTCCAGCATCCGCAACTTTTTTGCTTTTAACTGAATGACATAAGATTGGTCAAAGAGGTAAATTTTAAAGGAGCGATTTAAAGGAGAAGACAGAGCGATATGGAGAGTCGGAAAGTTCCGGGAGGGAATTTCAGAGCTTAGGGCCCAGGCTGAAGGCGTGGCCGCCAATGGTGGTACAATTAGAATCAAGGTTGCGGCCAGAATTACAAAGAATTAAGAGCACAGAAACAGGCCGATCAGCTCAGTAGATTTATAACGAGCCTCCTCCCACTCTTATAAAAAAAAAACTGCGGATGCTGGAAAACCAAAGCAAAAACAGAATTACCTGGAAAAACTCAGCAGGTCTGGCAGCATCAGTTCTGTGGAAGGGTCATGAGGACTCAAAACGTCAACTCTTTTCTTCTCCGCCGATGCTGCCAGACCTGCTGAGTTTTTTCAGGTAATTCTGTTTTTGTTTTGTTCTCCTCCCACTCTTCTCCATCTCACACTATCAACAGATCCTTCCATTCCTTTCAGATCCCAATCTGTTTATCTCGCTTCCCCTTAGATGTACCTGGACTATTTGTCTTAACTACTCCCTGTAGTGTAGGTGATGCTGACTGTCAATGGGCGACTGGATCTGTTATAACAGTCATAATAACCCAGCCCTACCCACCTCCGCATTCCTCTTTCACCTTTGGAAATGGGAACTGTAAGTTAACGTGGCTGGAGCTCTTTATTACCTACCACCAAAACCGGTTCCCTTGCCAACTTTCTCACTGTGTCAAAAACCTTCCATACACTCACTGAATAGGCCGTGGGAGGGGATTAAATGGCTGGCTAGTGTCCATGATGGGGTGGCATGTAAATACAGTGTGGAAGGCGATTAAATGGGTGAGGCTGAGGGAGGGAATTCCAGGGCCTTGAGGCCCAGGCATCTGAGCCAATGGTGGAGCGATTAACATACTCAAAAGGCCAGAGTTTGTACAGAATGGCTGAGATTCACTGGGTCAGTACACAGAGTAAACTGAGTAGATGTGGATGATGAAATGATTTGTGAGAGGGGTATTACTGATGACGGAGCCAGTATATATTTGGCCTGAGACTGGAACAGCTGTCTAAATGACTGTCCAGTCCTCCCACTCATATTGCCGGCTTCTCCTCTTACAATCGATGGTGAGACTGAGTATGAGACCAGTGTCAGCCTCCTCGCAACATGTGCTGTATTGACATAACCATAAAACAGCAAGGAAATAATCCAGTAATAACGAAACACCAGAGGGGAGAAACATCGAGAAATGAGGAGAACTTTTAATAACAGCAAAAGGGTTTTGGGCCTCAGCAACACAGTCCTTTTTAATAAATCAGCTTCCAATTCCCCACCCTCTCACCCTAACCCCCAATCCCACCCTCTCACCCCATCCCCCAAACCCACCCTCTCACCCCATCCCCAATCCCACCCTCTCACCCCATCCCCCAATCCCACCCTCTCACCCCATCCCCCAAACCCACCCTCTCACCCCATCCCCCAATCCCACCCTCTCACCCCATCCCCCAAACCCACCCTCTCACCCCATCCCCCAATCCCACCCTCTCACCCCATCCCCCAACCCCACCCTCTCACCCCATCCCCTCAATCCCACCCTCTTGTCCCTGAATCCCACATTCTCATCCCTCAATCCCACCCTCTTGCCCCTCAATCCCACTTTCTCAACCCTCAATCGACCCTCTCTTGCCCAATCCCACCCTTTCAACACCACCCCCCCCAATCCCACCTTCTCACCCCCCCTACCTCAATACTCTGGAGGGATTAAATGACGAAAGGGATAATGGGACAAGGCAAAAGGCGGTGGAAATGAGACAAGTAAAGGAAATATAATGTGGATCTAACGGAGATCTAGCCAGCAAACGCAGAATGAAAAACTGCTTCGGTATTTGGAATTGCACTCGAATCGAGCTGTGGGGAGGGTGATGGAGGAGAAATGATATCGCTTACAGTGATTTCCTCTGGAGACTGATTTCCTGCAAGTGATGCAGGAGCAGATAGTACAGGAGCCTCGATTCGAGCTGTTTGAGTGACGCAGCCTTTTCTTCTGCCTGTGCCCCGACTGCAGCAGGTGCAGCCTGTCAGTACAGGGGGACACAGTTCCTCCCTTCGGAACGCCACAGACTATTGAACCAACTGATGATACTAACCAACGGGACAAATCTCGCAATAAAAGGGAATCAAAGTGCAGAGAGTTTAGGAATTAATCAAGTTGATGGATTGAGTGGAGAGGGTGTGGAGGAACATCCTTTTACATCGGTTTACACTCTATCTATTATTTAACTCTTCATTGATTATCTCCTCTTCAAGCACCTCATCCCCTTTCATCTTAACCTCTTTCCATTTAGTCCCATCCATGTTTCCTCAGTGCTCTTTCCCTCCATTTCCAATTTAACCAGCAGTCAACAAGTTCTGGTTCGCAATAGTTTGCATTTATGTAGCACCTTTAACGCAGTAAATGCCCCAAGGTCCACAGGAGCTTTATCAAAATTTAAATGTGAGCCAGATGAGGGCAATACAAAATAGATAACTGAAAGCTTGGTCAAGGAGATAGGATTTAATGGAGAATCTTAAAGAAGGAGACAGAGGCAGAGAGGATTAGAACCAGGCAGCTGAGGGCACGGATGCCAGTGGTGGAGTGATTAAAATCAGGGATAATCCAGATGCCAGAATGAGAGGGACACAGATATCTTGGAGGGATCTATGGCTGGACAAGGTGACAGAAATAGGGAGGGTCAAGAACATGGGGTAAATTGAGCATGAGGTGTTGCAAAACTGGGAGCCAAGGTAGGTCAGTGAGCTCAGCAAGGACAGGGGGATGGGACTTGGTGTGAGTTAGGGCACAGGACAGCAGAGTTATGCATGGGCTCATGCTGCCTACGGTATAACTGAGGTCAACATGATGTTCACTTTTCTGGAATTTGTCCATGGTTCGATTCCAGCTGATACTCACACACCCCTCCCCCACAGAACCCCCCTCCCCATACACCCCTCCCCCACAGAACCCCCCTCCCCATACACCCCTCCCCCACAGAACCTCCTCCTCACACACCCCTCCCCAACAGATCCCCCTCCTCACACACCCCTCCCCCACAGAACCTCCTCCTCACACACCCCTCCCCCACAGAATCCCCTCCCCATACACCCCTCCCCCACAGAACCCCCTCCCCATACATCCCTCCCCCACAGAACCTCCTCCTCACACACCCCTCCCCCATAGAACCCCCTCCCCATACACCCCTCCCCCACAGAACCCCCCTCCTCACACACCCCTCCCCCACAGAACCCCCCTCCTCACACATCCCTCCCCCACAGAACCCCCTCCCCATACACCCCTCCCCCACAGACCCCCTCCCCATACACCCCTCCCCCACAGAACCTCCTCCTCACACACCCCTCCCCCACAGAACCCCCCTCCTCACACATCCCTCCCCCACAGAACCCCCCTCCTCATACACCCCTCCCCCACAGAACCCCCTCCCCATACATCCCTCCCCCACAGAATCCCCTCCCCATACACCCCTCCCCCACAGAACCCCCCTCCTCACACACCCCTCCCCCACAGAACCCCCCTCCTCACACACCCCTCCCCCACAGAACCCCCTCCCCATACACCCCTCCCCCACAGGACCCCCTCCTCACACACCCCTCCCCCACAGAACCCCCTCCCCATACACCCCTCCCCCACAGAACCCCCCTCCTCACACACCCCTCCCCCACAGAACCCCCTCCCCATACATCCCTCCCCCACAGAACCTCCTCCTCACACACCCCTCCCCCACAGAACCCCCTCCTCACACACCCCTCCCCCACAGAACCCCCTCCTCACACATCCCTCCCCCACAGAACCCCCCTCCTCATACACCCCTCCCCCACAGAACCCCCTCCTCACACACCCCTCCCCCACAGAACCCCCCTCCTCACACACCCCTCCCCCACAGAACCCCCTCCCCATACACCCCTCCCCCACAGAACCCCCTCCTCACACACCCCTCCCCCACAGAACCCCCCTCCTCACACATCCCTCCCCCACAGAACCCCCTCCTCACACATCCCTCCCCCACAGAACCCCCTCCCCATACACCCCTCCCCCACAGAACCCCCCTCCTCACACATCCCTCCCCCACAGAACCCCCTCCTCACACATCCCTCCCCCACAGAACCCCCTCCTCACACACCCCTCCCCCACAGAACCCCCTCCTCACACACCCCTCCCCCACAGACCCCCTCCTCACACACCCCTCCCCCACAGAACCCCCTCCCCATACACCCCTCCCCCACAGAACCTCCCTCCTCACACACCCTTCCCCCACAGAACCCCCTCCTCACACACCCCTCCCCCACAGAACCCCCCTCCCCATACACCCCTCCCCCACAGAACCCCCTCCTCACACACCCCTCCCCCACAGAACCCCCTCCTCACACACCCCTCCCCCACAGAACCCCCTGCTCACACACCCCTCCCCCACGGAACCCCCTCCTCACACACCCCTCCCCCACGGAACCCCCTCCTCACACACCCCTCCCCCACAGAACCCCCTCCTCATACACCCCTCCCCCACAGAACCCGCCTCCTCCACACAGTCCCTCAGTACTGCCCCTCGCACAGTGCAGCACTCCCTCAGTACTGACCCTTCGACAGGGCAGCACTCCCTCAGTACTGACCCTCCAACAGTGAGGCACTCCCTCAGTACTGACCCTCTGACAGTGCAGCACTCCCTCAGTACTGACCCTCCGACAGTGCAGCACTCCCTCAGTACTGACCCTCTGACAGTGCGGCACTCCCTCAGTACTGACCCTCTGACAGTGCGGCACTCCCTCAGTACTGACCCTCCGACAGGGCAGCACTCCCTCAGTACTGACCCTCCGACAGTGCAGCACTCCCTCAGTACTGACCCTCCGACAGTGCAGCACTCCCTCAGTACTGACCCTCTGACAGTGCAGCACTCCCTCAGTACTGACCCTCTGACAGTGCAGCACTCCCTCAGTACTGACCCTCTGACAGTGCGGCACTCCCTCAGTACTGACCCTCCGACAGGGCAGCACTCCCTCAGTACTGACCCTCCGACAGGGCAGCACACCAGCAGAGAATCAGGCTGGATGATATTCTAAAGTCTCTCGAGGGATAATTGAAAGCATTTCTGATTCAGAAGGGAGAAACCGATTCCCCAAGCCAGTTTCTTAGGGAAGTTATTCATAGTGTGACCACTTACTGACTGAACGATTGCTTTTTGCAGATCACTTGTGAATTGACCATATTTAAATGCAGGTTGTGTCCCCCAGTTCTCTCTGGACAAGGTGTAACAGCTGCTCCTGGTCACTATTAGCTGGTCCTTTTGAATCCTAAAATTAGCAATTCTATCACCTCTCAACCTTTCTCACCCAGCAGCGAATGCACAGAATTTACCTACTCATTCCTCATAACCCAACCTCCACCCGACTCCCTCAAACATTCTTTTTCTTAGTCATTCATGGGACATGGGCATCGCTGGGTAGGCCAGCATTTATTGCCCATCCCTATGCTCATCCCTAATTGCCCCTTGAGAACATAAGAACTAGGAGCAGGAGTAGGCAATTCAGCCCCTCGAGCCTGCCCCGTCATTCATTACGATCATGGTTGATCTAATTTCGGCCTCAACTCCAATTTCCCGCCCTCTCCCCTTAACCTTTCACCCCATTGCTAATTAAAAATGGCGGTGAGCTGCCTTCTTGAGCCGCTGCAGTCCATGTGGTGTAGGTACACCCACTGTGCTGTTAGGGAGGGAGTTCCAGAATTTTAACCCAGTGACAGTGAAGAAACGGTGATATATTTCCAAGTCAGGATGGTGAGTGACTTGGAGGGGAACTTCCAGGGGTGGTGTTCCCATCTATCTGCTGCCCTTGTCTTTCTAGATAGTAGTGGTCGTGGGTTTGGAAGGTGCTGAATAGGGAGCCTTGGTGAGTTGCTGCAGTGCATCTTGTAGATGGTGCACACACTGCTGCTACTGTGCGTTAGTGGTGGAGGGAGTGAATGTTTGTGGATGTGGTGCCAATCAAGTGAGCTGCTTTGTCCTGGATGGTGTCCAGCTTCTTGAGTGTTATGGGAGCTGCACTCATCCAGGCAAGTGGGGAGTATTCCATCACACTCCTGACTTGTTCCTTGTAGATGGTGGACAGGCTTTGGGGAGTCAGGAGGTGAGTTACTAGCCTCTGACCTGCTCTTGTAGCCGCAGTATTTATATGGCTAGTCCAGTTCAGTTTCTGGTCAATGGTAACCCCCAGGATGTTGATAATGGGGGATTCAGTGATGGTAATGCCATTGAATATCGAGAGATGATCGTTGGATTCTCTCTTGTTGGAGATGGTCATTGCCTGGCACTTGTATGGCACAGAAGTTAATTGCAACTTACCAGCCCAAGCCTGGATATTGTCCAGGTCTTGCTGCATATTAACACGGAACGGCTTCAGTATCTGAGGAGTTGTGAATGGTGCTGAACATTGTGCAATCATCAGCGAACATCCCCACTTCTGACCTTATGATGGAAGGAAGGTCATTGGTGAAGCAGCTGAAGATGGCTGGGCCGAGGACACTACCCTGAGGAACTCCTGCAGTGATGTCCTGGAGCTGAGATGACTGACCTCCAACAACCACAACCATCTTACTTCGTGTTCTATGACTTCAACCAACAGAGAGTTTTCCCACTGATTCCCATTGACTGTAGTTTTGCTAGGGCTCCTTGATGCCACACTCAGTCAAATGCAGCCTTGATGTCAAGGGCAGTCACTCTCACCTCACCTCAGGAGTTCAGCTCTTTGTCCATGTTTGAACCAAGGCTGTAATGAGGCCAGGAGCTGAGTGGCCCTGGCAGAACCCAAACTGAGCGTCAGTGAGCAGGTTATTGCTAAGCAAGTGCTACTTGATAGCACTGTTGATGACCCCTTCCATTACTTTGCTGATGATCGAGAGTAGACTGATGGGGCAGTAATTGGTCGGGTTGGATTTGTCCTGCTTTTTGTGTACAGGGCATACCTGGGCAATTTCCCACATAGCCGGGTAGATGCCAGTGTTGTAGCTGTACTGGAACAGCTTGGCTAGGGGCGCAGCAAGTTCTGGAGAACGAGTCTGCAGTTCCATTGCTGGAATGTTGTCAGGGCCCAAAGCCTTTGCAGTATCCAAAGCCTTCAGCCGTTTCTAGATATCACAAGGAGTGAATTGAATTGGCTGAAGACTGGCATCTGTGATGCTGGGAATCTCAGGAGGAGGCCGAGATGGATCATCCAATCAGCACTTCTGGCTGAAGATTGTAGCGAATGCTTCAACCTTATCTTTTGCACTGATGTGCTGGGCTCCTCCATCATTGAGGATGGGGATATTTGTGGAGCCTCCTCCTCCAGTGAGTTGTTTAATGGTCCTCCACAATTCCCGACTGGATATGACATGACTGCAGATCTTAGATCTGATCCTTTAGTTGTGGGATTGCTTAGCTCTATCGTTTGCTGCTTATGTTATTTTGTACGCAAGTAGTCCTGTGTTGTAGCTTCACCAGGTTGACACCTTATTTTAAGGTGTGCCTGGTGCAGCTCATGATGTGCTCCCCTGCACTCTTCATTGAACCAGGGTTGATCCCCTGGCTTGATGGTAATGGTAGAGTGAGGGATATGCTGGGCCATGAGGTTACAGATTGTGTTCAAGTACAATTCTGCTGCTGCTGATGGCCCACAGCACCTCATGGATGCCCAGCCTTGAGTTGCTAGATCTGTTTGAAATCTATCCCATTTAGCACGGTGGTAGTGTCACACAACACGATGGAGGGTATCCTCAATGTGAAGGTGGGACTTCGTCTCCACAATGACTGTGTGGTGGTCACTCCTACCGATACTGTCATGGACAGATGCATCTGCAGCAGGCAGGTTGGTGGGGTTGAGGTCAAGTATGTTTTTCCCTCGTGTTGGTTCCCTCACCACCTGCTGCAGACCCAGTCTAGCAGTTATGTCCTTTAGGACTTGGCCAGCTGAGTCTGTAGTGGTGCTACCGAGATAGTCTTGATGATGGACACTGAAGTCCCCACCCAGAGTACATTCTGGGCCCTTGCCACCCTCAGTGCTTCCTCCAAGTGATGTTCCACATGGAGGAGCATTGATTCATCAGCTGAGGGAGGGCTGTACGTGGTAATCAGCAGGAGGTTTTCTTGCCCATGTTTGACCTGATGCCATGAGACTTCATGGGGTCTGGAGTAGATGTTGAGGACTCCCACGGCAACTCCCTCCTGACTGTATACCATTGTGCCCCCACTTCTGCTGGGTCTGTCCTGCTGGTGGGACAGGACATACCCAGGGACGGTGATGGTGGAGTCTGGGACATTGTCTGTAAGGTATGATTCCATGAGTATGACTATGTCAGTCTGTTGCTTGACTAGTCTGTGAGACAGCTCTCCCAATTTCAGCACTAGCCCCCAGACATTAGTAAGGAGGACTTTGCAGGGTTGACAGGGCTGAGTTTGCCGTTGTCGTTTCCGGTGTCTGGGTCAATGCCGGGTGGTCCGTTCGGTTTCATTCCTTTTACACTTTGTAGAGGTTTGAAACAACTGAGTGGCTTATTAGGTCATTTTAGAGTCAACCAGATAAGGACAGCACATTAATGAACCAGGTGAGTTTTCACAATATAAAGGCAAAATTCTGTGGATGCTGGAAACCTGAAACAGAAACAAAAAAATGCTGGAAAAACTCAGCAGGTCTGACAGCATCTGTGGAGAGAAAGAGAGAGTTAATGTTTCGAGTCCTTACGACTCTTCTTCAGAGTTCTAACAACAATTGTTTTGTGGTCACCATTACTGAGACTAGCTTTTCTTTTCTATAAGAATTCAGGTTTACTAATTGAATTTAAATCCCACCAGCTGCAGTGATGGGATTTGAACCCTTGCCCCCAAAGAATTAGCCTGGGCCTACTGTTGTAGTAATCTAGTCGCATGACCACTGCCCCATCTCCTCTTCATCTACTCAGCAGCTGCAGCATCCTTTCTGTAAGGTGAGGAGCAGAACTTCACTAAGTGTGGAAATCTGCCACCCTCTCCTGAAAGGCTGTGGATGCTGGGGGATGATTAGAGCTTTCCAGATCAAATTTACTCGATTTGTGTTGGGTAAGAGTATTACAGGACAGAGCAAGGCAGCTGAATGGAGTTGAGATCAGCCATGGCTTAACTGAATGGCAGAGCAGATTTGAGGGGCAGACTAGCCTCCTCCTGTTCCAGTGTGCCGATGTATTAGCACTGGTTTCCCACAATTCTCTGTGAAGCTTGGCTGAAAAGTACAGAGATAATAAATATAATTCTACTTAGCGCGGTCCATTGCTTCTAAACTGCCACACTGCTTGTCCAACATCCATTACCGACCAGCAGAAATTTCCTGCAATTGAATATTGGGAAGACTGTAACCTTTGATTCAGTCTCCACCACAAACTCCACTGTCTGGGGCTGAGCCAGACTTTTAACAACCCTGGTGTTATATCTGACCCTGAGGTGAGCTTCTCACTACATATCCCTGCATCACTCATTCCACCTAATTCCACCGGCCGCCCAGGTCTTTGTTACCTCTAGACCTGGCGATTTCTCCGCACTCCTGGTCACTCTCCCACCTTCTGTAAGTCTGAAGTTATCCAAAACTCTGTTACCCATGTTCTAACTCGCACCAAATCCCATTTATCCATCACCCCAGCGCTCACAGATCCCAGTCCAGCCACGTTTCGATTTTAAAATTCTCATTCTCGTTTTCAAATCCCCCCACGGCCTTAACCCTCCCTAAGTCTGTAACCTCCTCCAGTCCTACAGCCTTCCCAGACACTTACACCCCTCTGATCCTGGGCTCCTGAGCATTCCCGAACTTAATTGCTCCACTCTTGGTGGCCGGGCCTTCAGTTGCTTAGGCCTTGAGTTCTGGGATACACTCCCTAAACCTCTCTGTCTCTCTCCCTCACTTTCCTCCTTTGAGACACTCTTTAAAACCTACCTCTGACCAAACTTTTGATCAGCTGACCTAACATCTCATGTGACTCAGTGTCAGGTTTTATCTGGGAATGGCCCAGTGAAGCACCTTGTGATATTTTTCGACGTTGAAGGAGCTATCTGAATACAAGTTGTTGTTGTTACCATCCCTGCAACATATTCAAAGCTAAACTTCACCAGAAGACAGAAGTGAGCAAAATTCTTGCAGAAGGTTTGAACACAGAACATTGGAAAAATCAATTTGAAAATCAATGAGAATTCCATCATGTATTTATACTGTGTCTAGCCAGACTGTTTGTAACCTCATTGTCCTATTTGACCCTGAGCTGAGCTTCCAACACAACTATCTCCTCCATGCCCGAGACGTTGCCTCTGACTTTGCTCACCTGCTCTTGAAACCATCGTCCAAGATTTTGTAACAAAAACAAAATTTGCTGGGAAAGCTCAGTAGGTCTGACAGTGTCTGTGGAGAGGACACAGTTAACCTTTCGAGTCCCTATGACCCTTCTTCAGATTTTGTTACCACCAGACCTGACTATTTGAACATAAACAGCCTCACACCCACCAACCCCCACCCCACCCGCCCAGCCCCCACACCCCCCCCACCCCTCCCCCACCTCCGTAATGCTCAGCTGCCTGTATCCTAACTCACGCCAAGCCCTAAAAGCAGAAAATGCTGGAAAATCTCAGCAGGTCTGGCAGCATCTGCGGGGAGAGAAACCGAGTTAAGGTTTCGAGTCTGTATGGCTTCGTCAGGGCTAAAGAGAAGTAAAAATATGATGGATTTTATACTGTGTAAGAAGGGGTAGAGCGGGTGGAGCAGTTGAGAAGGTCAGGGGTTGACGGGAGTTCAGGAGAGGTTTGACACAGGGCAAAGGGAGTGGTAATGGTAATGCTAAAGACTAAAGAAGGTGCTGATAGTGGCATAAAGGTCAGATAGCAGAAGGTGTTATTAGCAGAACAAGGGTCAGCGCTGTGTGAAAGCAAAACATAAAAACAAGTGACAGGTGTCCCTGTGGGGGTGTTGGTGGGGCGGGGTTAGGGTAAAGGATAAATAAATGTATAAATTTAAAAAGGATTAAAGATGGAGGAGGGAGTCCATGGTCTGAAATTGTTGAACTCAATATTAAGTCCGGAAGACATAGAAACATAGAAACTAGGAGCAGGAGTAGGCCACTCGGCCCTTCGAGCCTGCTCCGCCATTCATTATGATCATGGCTGATCATCCAACTCAATAGCCTGCTCCCGCTTTCTCCCCATACCCTTTGATCCCTTTCGCCCCAAGAGCTGTATCTAACTCCTTCTTGAAAATATACAATGTTTTGGCCTCAACTACTTTCTGTGGTAACGAATTCTACAGGCTTACCATTCTCTGGGTGAAGAAATTTCTCCTCATCTCAGTCCTAAATGGTCTACCCCATATCCTCAGACTGTGACCCCTGGTTCTGGACTCCTCCACCATCGGGAACATCCTTCCTGCATCTGCCCTGTCTAGACTGTAAAGTGCCTAGTCGGAAGATGAGGTGCTGTTCCTCCAGTTTGTGTTGAGCTTCACTGGAACATTGCAGCAGGCCAAGGACGGACATGTGGTCATACAGACTCAAAACATTAGCTCTGTTTCTCTCGCCACAGATGCTGCCAGACCTGCTGGGATTTTCCAGCATTTTCTGTTTTTATTTCAGATTTCCAGCATCTGTAGTATTTTGCTTTCATCACACTAAGTCCTGTTCACCCATCATCCCTGTGCTCGCTGACCCACATTGATTGCAGTCTAGCAATTTTAAATTTCACACCCATTTACAAAAACCTCTGTAGCCTTGCCCCTCTCTATCTCCATAATCTCCTCCAGTCCTGTAAATTCCAGGATATCTGCACACCTCCAATTCCAGCCCCTTTATGCGTTCCCGATTTTAATTTCTCCATCACAGGTGATTAGGCCTTCGACAGCCGAGCCAAAACTCCGGAACTCCCTCTGGAAATGTCTGGAAGACAGTAAGGCCCACATGAGGATGCAGGATACTACACCTGAGTCAGATGTAGACGGAGTGTGCATTTGGGAATTTGGTCCATGTGGGAATTCTGTACACAGGGTGAAAGAGCTGCTCCACCTGATACCTACTTTATCAGTCTCCAGTAGTTGGTGAGTTTTTCCTTCCTTGTCTCTAGGCTAGAAAAGTGTAAGGTTCTATTATAGTAGAAAAATAGAAACATGTAAAAGTTTTACATTATCCCTTAAGTATCTAACTTACAAGAACAAGAGAAGGATCTGATTGGTGAGTAAGTCGACTTTACTTTCTAGTCTCCAGTTTATAGTAAATAGTCCAAAAGGAAGCTTAAGGATGGCAGGGCATCTCGGCTGCACAGAGTGTCCATCCTGTGGCATGTGGAGATCCGTGTACCCTTCGTGTGGCCTAGATGAACACATGTGCAAAAGTGTCACCAGCTGCAGAACCTCGAGCGGTGGCTGGAGTTACAGTGGTGCATCAGGGAGGCTGAGAGCTCCATGGATAGCACGTTCAGAAAAACCATCTGGTTCGCTAACATCCTTCAGGAGCTTGCAGGCAGAGAGGGAGTGGGTGACCACCAGGAAGTCCAGGAGGACCAGGCAGGTGCTGCGGAGTCCTCTGAGTCTATCTCGTCCATGAACCAGATTTCCATTTTGGACACTGGTGAGGGCGATGGTTCCTCGGGGAAACTGCAGCAAGAGCCAAGTTCAGGGCACCATTGTTAGCACAGCTACATGGGCAGGAAGGAAGAAGAGTGGAGAAGGAATAATGACAGGGGATTCAATAGTTAGGGGAACAGACAGGCGTTTCTGCAGCTGTAGACGTGACTCCAGGATGGTATGTTGTCTGCCTGGTGTCAGGGTCAAGGATGTCACAGACAGACAAGACATTCTTAAGGGGGAGGATGAACAGCCAGAGGTCGTTGTTCACATTTGTACCAACGACATAGGTGGAAAGATCGATGAGGCCCTAAAAGCAGATTTTAGGGAATTAGGTAAGACATTAAACAGAAGGACCTCAGAGATAGTAATCTCCAGATCACTCCCAGTGCCACACACAAGTGAATGCGTGGCTGGAGAGATTCAGATCCCAGGGGCATTGAGACTGGTTCAGGGGGAGGTGGGACCTGTACAAGCCGGACGGTTGGCCCCTCAATGGGGCCGGGACCAATATCCTTACTGGGAGGTCAGCTGGTGCTGTTGGGGAGGGTTTAAACTAGTTTGGCAATGGGGTGGAACCTGAGGGTAAACTCAGATGGGGCAAAATCAGAAATGCTAATGGAAGACAGAAAATCAGTGAGTGAGTCTGGAAGGCAGAGGAAACAAAAGATAGGAAATAAAAAAAGAGATTTTGGCAGTGCTCAAGGATGTATCATTCACTGCAAGAAGTGTAGCAAATAAAGCAGACAAGTTGGGGACACAGATAGAAATGTGGCAATATGACATCAGAACTATTACAGAAACATGGCTTAAAGAGGGACAGGAATGAATGGCAGCTGAAGATTCCTCGTTAAAGGGTTTTCAGACGAGAAAGAGAGCGGATAAAAAGGGAGAGGGGTGGTGGCAATTTTGGTTAGAAAAGCAATTACAGCTATGAGGAGAGATGATATGTTCGAAAGATCATTAATTGAGACCACACAGATTGAGTTTAGGAACAATAAAATGGGCAGTCACACTCCTGGGAGTGTACTATAGACCCCCAGACAGTCAGGGGGAGATAGAAGAGCAAATATGTAGGCAAATCTCTAGGGCAGTAATAGGGGATTTAACTACCCTAATATTAACTGGGATTGTTTTAGTGTGAAAGGAATTCTGAAGGTGCATTCTGGAGAATGTTTTGGCCAGTACATAGCAAGTCCAATAAGAGAGGGCATGGTTCTGGGCTTAGTTTTAGGAAATGAAGCTGGACAGGTGGAAGGACTGATAGTGGGAGAGCATTTTGGTAGTAGTGATCATAATTCAGATAGTTTTAACATCATTGTGGAAAAGGACAAAAATAGAACAGAAGCAAAGTTTTAAATTGGGGCAGGCTAATTTTACTAAGCTGAAAAGTGGTTTAGCAACAGTGGACTGGAAACAGCTACTTGAAGGTAAATCAGCATCAGAGCAGTAGGAGACATTCAAAGGGCAGATTCAAGGGGTTCAGAATTAACATGCTCCCACAAAGAAAAGGGAGGGACAGTCAAATCTACAGTCCCCTGGATGTCAAGGAGCTTTCAGGTATGATAAGGCAGAAAAGGAGAGCTTATATAAGACACCGAGAACTCAACACTTACAGAAAGCTGAGAGGAGTATAGAAAGTGTAGGGATGAAATCAAAAAGGGAATTAGGAAAGAAAAGAGAGGCCATGAAAGAATATTGCAAGCAAAATTAATGTGAACACAAAGATGTTTTCTCAATACATTAAAGAGTAAGAGGATAACTAAGGAAAGTGTAAAAGATCAAAAAGATGTGGAGGCAGAGAATGTGGGTATGGTTCTTAATGAATACTTTGCATTTGTCTTCACAAAAGAAAGGGATAATGTAGACACTGTAGTTAAGGAGGAGGACTGTGAAGTATCGGGTGTGATAAACACATCAAAAGGCCGTCCAGCATCATCCTAGGCATCGGAAACGACAAGAGCAAACTCAGCCCTGTCGACCCTGCAAAGTCCCCCTTACTAACATCAGCAGAAGAACTGTCTCACAGACTAGTCAAGCAACAGCTTGACATAGTCATACTCACGGAATCATACCTTACAGATAATGTCCCAGACTCCTCCATCAACATCTCTGGGTATGTCCTGTCCCACCAGCAGGACAGGCCCACTAGAAGTGGTGGCACAGTGGTATACAGTCAGAAGGGAGTTGCCCTGGGAATCCTTAACATCAACTCCAGACCCCATGAGGTCTCATGGCATCAGGTCAAACATGGGCAAGGAAAGCTCCTGCTGATTACCACGTACAGACCTCCCTCAGCTGCTGAATCAATGCTCCTCCATGTTGAACATCACTTGGAGGAAGCACTGAGGGTGGCAAAAGCGGAGAATGTACTCTGGGTGGGGACTTCAATGTCCATCACCAAGAACCAAGAGTGTCTCAGTAGCAACACAACTGGCTGAGCTGGCTGAGTCCTAAAGGACATAGCTGCTCAGCTGGATCTGTGACAGGTTATGAGGGAACCAACAAGAAGGAAAAAGATAATGGACCTCATCCTCACCAACCTACCTGCCACAGTTGCATCTGTCCATGACAGTATGGGTAGGAGTGACCATCGCACAGTCCCATCTTCACATTGTTACTGTCTGGGTCAGCATTTGTTGCCCATCCTGAATTGTCCTTGAGAAGGTGGTGGTGAGCTGCCTTTTTGAACCGCTGCAGTCCATGTGGTGTAGGGACACCCACAGTGCTGTTAGGGAGGGAGTTCCAGGATAGAAAGGCACTACCACTGTGCTAAATGGGATAGATTTTGAACAGATCTAGCAACTCAAGACTGGGCATCCATGAGGCACTGTGGGCCATCAGCAGCAGCAGAATTGTACTCGAACACAATCTGTAACCTCATGGCCCAGCATATCCCCCACTCTACCATTACCATCAAGGCAGGGGATCAACCCTAGTTCAATGAAGAGTGCAGGAGGGCATGCCAGGAGCAGCACCAGACGTACCTAATAATGAGCTGTCAACCTGGTGAAGCTATAACACAGGACTACTTGCGTGCTAAACAGCATATGCAGCAAGTGATAGACAGAGCTAACGGATCCCACAACCAACAGATCAGATCTAAGTTCTGCAGTCCTGCCACATCCAGTTGTGAATGGTAATGGACAATTATACAACTCACTGGAGGAGGAGGATCCACAAATATCCTCATCCTCAATGATGGAGGAGCCCAGCACATCAGCGCAAAAGATAAGGCTGAAGCATTTGCAACAATCTTCAGCCAGAAATGCCGAGTGGATGATCCATCTCGGCCTCCTCCAGGGGTCCCCAGCATCACAGATGCCAGTCTTCAGCCAATTCAATTGACTCCACATGATATCAAGAAACGGTTGAAGGTACTGGATAGTGCAAAGGCTATGGGCCCTGACAATATTCCGACAATAGAACTGAAGACTTGTACCCCAGAACTTGCCACCTCCCTAGCCAAACTATTCCAGTACAGCTACAACACTGGCATCTACCCGACAATGTGGAAAATTGCCCAGGTTGGTCCTGTACCCAAAAAGCAGGACAAATCCAACCCAGCCAATTACCACCCCATCAGTCATGATAGAAGGGGTCATCAACAGTGCTACCAAGCAGTGCTTACTCAGCAATAATCTACTCACTGATGCTCAGTTTGGGTTCTGCCAGGGCCACTCAGCTTCTGGCCTCATTATGGCCTTGGTTCAAACATGGACAAGAGAGCTGAAGTCCAGAGGTGAGGTGAGAGTGACTGCCCTTGACATCAAAGCCACATTTGACCGAGTGTGACATCAAGGAGCCCTAGCAAAACTGGAGTCAATGGGAATCAGGGGGAAAACTCTCCGCTGGTTGGAGTCATACCTAGCACAAAGGAAGATGGTTGTGGTTGTTGGAGGTCAGTCATCTCAGCTCCAGGACATCACTGCTGGAGTTCCTCAGGGTAGTGTCCTCAGCCCAACCATCTTCAGCTGCTTCATCAATGACCTTCCTTCCATCATAAGGTCAGAAGTGGGGATGTTCGCTGATGATTGCACAATGTTCAGCACCATTCGTGACTCCTCAGATACTGAAGCAGTCCATGTCCAAATACAGTAAGTCCTGGACAATATCCAGGATTGGGCTGACAAGTGGCAGGTGACATTCACACCACACAAGTGCCAGGCAATGACCATCTCCAACAAAAGAGAATCTAACCATCACCCCTTGACACTCAATGGCATTACCATCATTGAATTCCCCACTATCAACATCCTGGGGGTTACCATTGACCAGGAGCTGAACTGGACTAGCCATATAAATACTGTAGCTACAAGAGCAGGTCAGAAGCTAGGAATCCTGCAGCTAGTAACTCACCTCCTGACTCCCCAAAGCCTGTCCACCATCTACAAGGCACAAGTCAGGAGTGTGATGGAATACTCCCCACTTGCCTAGATGAGCGCAGCTCCCACAACACTCAAGAAGTTTGATACCATCCAGGACAAAGCAGCCCACTTGATTGGCACCACACCCACAAACATTCACTCCCTCCACCACTGACCCACAGTAGCAGCAGTGTGTACCATCTACAAGATGCACTGTGGGAACTCACCAAGACTCCTTCGACTGCATCTTCCAAGCCCATGATCACTACCATCTAGAAGGACAAGGGCAGCAGACACATGGAAACACCGCTACCTGCATGTTCCCCTCCAAGTCACTCACCATCCTGACTTGGAAATATATCGTCGTTCCTTCACTGTCACTGGGTCAAAATCCTGGAACTCTCTCCCTAACAGCACTGTGGGTGTACCTACACCACATGGACTGCAGCGGCTCAAGAAGGTAGTTCACCATCATCTTAGGGATGGGTAATATATACTGGCCTAGTCACTGATGTCCAAATCCCAGGAATAAATTATTTAAAAATAAGAGCAGGGAGGTTATGCTGGAAGCATATAAATCATTAATTAGCCCACAACTTGAGCACTGTGTGTAGTGCTGGTCACTTCATTGCAGGAATGATGTAATTACACCAGAGAGGGTATAGAGGAGATTCACAAGGATGTTGCCAGGATTGGAAAATTGCAGCTATGAGGAAAGATGGGATTGGCTGGGGCTGTTCTCCTTGGAACAGAGGAGGCTGAGGGGAGATTTGATTGAGATGCACAAAACTGTGAGGGGCCTGGATAGAGTGGATGGGAAGAGCCTATTTACCTTAGCAGAGAGGTCAGTGACTAGGAGGGAGAGATTTCGAGTGATTGGAAGAAAGATTAGAGGGGAGATGAGGAAAAGTTTTTCACCCAGAGAGTAGTAGGGGTCTGGAACTCACTGCCTGAGAGGGGAGTACAGGCAGAAACTCTCAACTCATTAGAAGGTATCTGGATATTCACCTCAAGAGCTGTAAGGTGCAGGACTACAGAGCAAACCCTGGAAGGTGGGGTTAGGCTGGGTGGCCCATTTCTCGGCCGGTGTAGACTCAATGGGCTGAGGGCCTTTTTCTGTGCTATAAACTTTCTATGATTCTATAAATCCCTCCACCTCTCTACCTCCCCCACATCCTTTAAGATGCTCCTTAAAATCTATCCCTTTGAACAGCTCTTGGTCACATTTCCAAATAAATTGCTATGTGACTGTGTCAATTTTTTCTGATGACGCTCCTGTGAAACACCTTGGGCCATTGTTAGAGTGTAGGAAATTGGAGCAGGAGGAGGCCATTTGGCCCCTCAAGCCTGCTGCACCATTAAACTAGATCATGACTACTCATCGACCTCAACTCCCCTTTCCTGATATGTCCCCATATCCCGATTACTGCAGTTCATCACAACACTGACATCGCAATGAGGTGATTGTGAAGCCTTGTAGGATGTTCTGAGAATATGCCAAAGTTGAGAAGATCTCTAACTTGAATTGGTCACAATTTGTTGAGAGGGGTGAATCTTGTCAATCGAACTGAAATTGGAAAATGTGCATGGCTCTGGGGGAAAGGACAAGAGGAAGTGAGACTAACTGGGCAGCTCTTTCAAAGAGGCAGCATTGGCACCATGGGCTGAATGGCCTCCTCCGGTTTTGTAAAATACTGGCATCACCTTGAAGTTCTCTCCCAGATTAGCTAAACCGTGGGTTAGGCACATTAAGCTTCCTCTGACCTCTTACAAGAATACAACAATTAAACCACACAGTCCAAATATCATGTCCTCCAAGCAATAAGGCAGTATCTTCATCTCAACACACAAACTGGACACTTCCCACTTCCCCAACACCAGACACTCCGTGGCTTGTGAGAGCAGGATATGTAATTAGTGCTAACTGATGCTCAACCAGGGGCCAAACGTTTGTTCTTAAGCCAACACACTAAAGAAAACCTCTACTGAGTCAGTCTTGTCAACACTCGCTACAGCTCACACAGGAACAGTAAGTATTTGGGGGGGAAATGTACCAGAGGATGGTTAATAGTTGTGGCCTGAGTCATGTCCAAGAAAGGTTGACGCCTTTAAGATACCAAGGATCAAACATCAGAACGCCTGTGATAACAGGGCCTGTTGGGTCTCACGTGGAGGTGAAGCAGTTTGCTCCAACGAGGAACTTCAGTTAGATAAAAGCGAAATCCTGTGGATGCTGGAAATCTGAAACAAAAACAGAAAAATGCCAGAAAAACTCAGCGGGTCCGACAGTGCCTGTGGAGAGATGAACAGAGTTAACGTTTCGAGTCCGTATGACTCTTCTTCCAAGTTTCAGTGTCTCAGAGCTTCAGTAGTTTGCCAGAGCTATCACTGTAGCTCCCATTTCCCGCAAACCAATTATCTAATGTTGGAAAGGGTTCTCGGGGAGAAACGGCCTCTCTCTGTGATTCTCAGCTTGTGCGCTTTTAACTGGGCTTCCTCGCCTATAACAACAGTAATTTGCATTTGTATAGCGCCTTTAATAAATAAAAGATATCCCAAAGCATTTCACACAAGCCATAGGAGGAGAAAATGGATGCTGAGCCAGGGGACTATACAACTTTTATTTCAATTTGTTGATGGGATACAGGCATCACTGGCTAGGCCAGCATTTATTGCCCACCCCCTAGCTGCCCTTGTGTTCAGAGGGCATTTAAGAGTCAGCCACACTGCTGTGGGCCTGGAGTCACATGTAGGCCAGGCAAGGGTGGCAGATTCCCTTCCCAAAAGGGCTTGAGTGAACCAGATGGGTTTTTATGACAATCAGCAATGGTTTTGTGGTTACCATCAGACTTCTAATTTCAAGCTTTTATTGAATTCCGATTTCATCATCTGCTGTGATAGATTCAAACCCTGGCCCCCAGAGCATTACCTTTAACCTCTGGAATACTAGTCAAGTGACACCACCACCAGGTCATCATCTCCTTCATCTTCACTGTCCTGAAACATCTGATTCTATGGCTGAGGGATTTGGAGGGAGGGTGGGTGTGTGGGATTGAGGGAGATTGTAGTGGGTGGATGGTTGGGGTTGAGCTGCCTGTGTTCCCTGTGCCAAGCCAACCCGGTCAGGAAGGTTGGTTGGAGCAAGGAGCCTATGTGACTATGTCTGAGCTGCATTCCCTCTCCATTCTGTTTATTCATGAGGAATTCAGCAACGAGGAGCAGACCCAGAGATTGGAATTGTTTTGCCACTAATAACCTCAATTCCTCAATGTTTACAGAAGGTATTGGTGGATTTTGAAAAGCCTGGTGCCTTAGTTCACAATGACACTTACACGTTCATCGCTTCCTGACACAGCCATTGCTATGGAGTTCGCAGGGTCACAACAGCAAGCAGAGCACTGGTTCTATCTTGTGGTTTGTTTCCAACCTAATTTGGTGAATGTAACCATGACAGAGGCTACACCTCATTTCTCAAAAATCTCAGTTCTAATTTACCAGTCTTTGCTGGGCCAGGAGTGGTCAGCTAGGGTGAGGAGGGGTCTGAGGGAGGGTGAGGAGGGGTCTGAGGGAGGGTGAGGAGGGGTCTGAGGGAGGGTGGAGGGATCTGAGAGAGGAAGAGGAGGGGTCTGAGGGAGGGTGGAGGGGTCTGAGGGAGGGTGAGGAGGGGTCTGAGGGAGGGTGGAGGGGTTTGAGAGAGGGTGAGGAGGGGTCTGAGGGAGGGTGGAGGGGTCTGAGGGAGGGTGGAAGGGTCTGAGGGAGAGTGGAGGGGTCTGAGGGAGGGTGAGGAGGGGTTTGGGAGAGGGTGAGGAGGGGTCTGAGGGAGGGTGGAGGGATCTGAGGGAGGGTGGAGGGGTCCGAGGGAGGGTGAGGAGGGGTCTGAGGGAGGGTGAGGAGGGGTCTGAGGGAGGGTGAGGAGGGGTCTGAGGGAGGGTGAGGAGGGGTTTGGGAGAGGGTGAGGAGGGGTCCGAGGGAGGTTGGAGGGATCTGAGGGAGGGTGGAGGGGTCTGAGGGAGGGTGAGGAGGGGTTTGGGAGAGGGTGAGGAGGGGTCTGAGGGAGGGTGGAGGGATCTGAGGGAGGGTGAGGAGGGGTCTGAGGGAGGGTGAGGAGGGGTCTGAGGGAGGGTGAGGAGGGGTTTGAGGGGGAGTGAGGAGGGGTTTGGGAGGGTGGAGGGATCTGAGAGAGGAAGAGGAGGGGTCTGAGGGAGGGTGGAGGGGTCTGAGGGAGGGTGGAGAGGTCTGAGGGAGGGTGAGGAGGGGTCTGAGGGAGGGTGGAGGGGTCTGAGGGAGGGTGAGGAGGGGTCTGAGGGAGGGTGAGGAGGGGTTTGGGAGAGGGTGAGGAGGGGTCTGAGGGAGGGTGGAGGGATCTGAGGGAGGGTGAGGAGGGGTTTGAGGGAGGGTGAGGAGGGGTCTGAGGGAGGGTGAGGAGGGGTTTGAGGGGGAGTGAGGAGGGGTTTGGGAGGGTGGAGGGATCTGAGAGAGGAAGAGGAGGGGTCTGAGGGAGGGTGGAGGGGTCTGAGGGAGGGTGAGGAGGGGTTTGGGAGAGGGTGAGGAGGGGTCTGAGGGAGGGTGAGGAGGGGTTTGGGAGAGGGTGGAGGGGTCTGAGGGAGGGTGGAGGGGTCTGAGGGAGGGTGAGGAGGGGTCTGAGGGAGGGTGGAGGGGTCTGAGGGAGGGTGAGGAGGGGTCTGAGGGAGGGTGAGGAGGGGTTTGGGAGAGGGTGAGGAGGGGTCTGAGGGAGGGTGGAGGGGTCTGAGGGAGGGTGAGGAGGGGTCTGAGGGAGGGTGAGGAGGGGTCTGAGGGAGGAGGGGTCTGAGGGAGGGTGAGGAGGGGTCTGAGGGAGGGTGAGGAGGGGTCTGAGGGAGGGTGAGGAGGGGTCTGAGAGAGGGTGAGGAGGGGTTTGGGAGAGGGTGGAGGGGTCTGAGGGAGGGTGGAGGGGTCTGAGGGAGGGTGAGGAGGGGTCTGAGGGAGGGTGGAGGGGTCTGAGGGAGGGTGAGGAGGGGTCTGAGGGAGGGTGAGGAGGGGTTTGGGAGAGGGTGAGGAGGGGTCTGAGGGAGGGTGGAGGGGTCTGAGGGAGGGTGAGGAGGGGTCTGAGGGAGGGTGAGGAGGGGTTTGGGAGAGGGTGAGGAGGGGTCTGAGGGAGGGTGGAGGGGTCTGAGGGAGGGTGAGGAGGGGTCTGAGGGAGGGTGAGGAGGGGTCTGAGGGAGGGTGAGGAGGGGTCTGAGGGAGGGTGGAGGGGTCTGAGGGAGGGTGAGGAGGGGTCTGAGGGAGGGTGAGGAGGGGTCTGAGGGAGGGTGAGGAGGGGTCTGAGGGAGGGTGAGGAGGGGTCTGAGGGAGGGTGAGGAGGGGTTTGGGAGAGGGTGAGGAGGGGTCCGAGGGAGGGTGGAGGGATCTGAGGGAGGGTGGAGGGGTCTGAGGGAGGGTGAGGAGGGGTCTGAGGGAGGGTGGAGGGGTCTGAGGGAGGGTGAGGAGGGGTCTGAGGGAGGGTGGAGGGGTCTGAGGGAGGGTGAGGAGGGGTCTAAGGGAGGGTGAGGAGGGGTCTGAGGGAGGGTGAGGAGGGGTCTGAGGGAGGGTGGAGGGGTCTGAGGGAGGGTGAGGAGGGGTCTGAGGGAGGGTGAGGAGGGGTTTGGGAGAGGGTGAGGAGGGGTCTGAGGGAGGGTGGAGGGGTCTGAGGGAGGGTGAGGAGGGGTCTGAGGGAGGGTGAGGAGGGGTCTGAGGGAGGGTGAGGAGGGGTTTGGGAGAGGGTGAGGAGGGGTCTAAGGGAGGGTGAGGAGGGGTCTGAGGGAGGGTGAGGAGGGGTTTGGGAGAGGGTGAGGAGGGGTCTGAGGGAGGGTGGAGGGGTCTGAGGGAGGGTGAGGAGGGGTCTGAGGGAGGGTGGAGGGGTCTGAGGGAGGGTGAGGAGGGGTCTGAGGGAGGGTGAGGAGGGGTCTGAGGGAGGGTGAGGAGGGGTCTAAGGGAGGGTGAGGAGGGGTTTGGGAGGGTGAGGAGGGGTCTGAGGGAGGGTGAGGAGGGGTCTGAGGGAGGGTGAGGAGGGGTTTGGGAGGGTGAGGAGGGGTCTGAGGGAGGGTGAGGAGGGGTCTGAGGGAGGGTGAGGAGGGGTCTGAGGGAGGGTGGAGGGGTCTGAGGGAGGGTGAGGAGGGGTCTAAGGGAGGGTGAGGAGGGGTCTGAGGGAGGGTGAGGAGGGGTCTAAGGGAGGGTGAGGAGGGGTCTGAGGGAGGGTGAGGAGGGGTCTGAGGGAGGGTGGAGGGGTCTGAGGGAGGGTGAGGAGGGGTTTGGGAGAGGGTGAGGAGGGGTCTGAGGGAGGGTGGAGGGGTCTGAGGGAGGGTGAGGAGGGGTCTGAGGGAGGGTGAGGAGGGGTCTGAGGGAGGGTGAGGAGGGGTCTGAGGGAGGGTGGAGGGGTCTGAGGGAGGGTGAGGAGGGGTCTGAGGGAGGGTGAGGGGAGATTGGGAGTGGTAAGGGCTGAGTCTTGTCAGTGAATGGTAGTTGGAGGTTCAGGGAGTAAGGGAGGGTGAGGGCTGTGATTCAGGAAGTTCTGTTCTGACATTGAGGGTTTAGTAATATCAGCCCCTGTCCTGTCCACAACCTGAAATGGGCAAAGGATTTCTCTTCATTGGGGTTAGGGTTAGGCTTGCTCTCATACACACAGGGACTCCCAGCAAAGCTGGGCTGACCCAGTGATCAGGAGCCAGGACGCTGAGTCTAATTACATTTCCCAGTTTCCAGGCACATTCCACAGCTGATCCCTTCCTACCTACACCACAAGCACCATTGTTTTCAGACCGGGATAACAATAAAAATTAATCGCTTTAAGAGAGCATTCGACACTTTACATTTATACAGCACCTTTAATGCCCAGCTAAAGAACTCCTTCACAGAGGACGTTGGCTGATCACAGAAGGGGCTATTGAAGGTGGGCTGGGAGTCTGCATTTCCATAGCACCTTTCAGAACTTCAGGAGCTCCCAAAGGGCTTCACAGCCAATGAAGAACGTTTGAAGTCACGGTTATAATGTACTGAAATGTGGCAGCCAACTTCTACACAGCAAGATCACACAAATAGCAACGTGATAAAGGCCAGATAATCAGTGTCCGTCTTGCTGGCCGGGGGATTAATATTCACCAGGAATAGGTTCCCCGTTCTATCCTTGGAACAGTAACTAGGGGATTCTTTTATGTCCATCTGAGAACATAGACAGGCTATCAGTTTAATATCCCATCTGAAAAACAGCGCCTCCAACAGTGCAGTACTCCATCAGTACAGCAGTGGAGTGCCAGGTTTATGGAGTGAGGCTTGAACCCACAACTGTCTGACTCAGAGGTAAGGGAGCTACCCACTGAAGGATGACAGATATGGCCAGACCTGGACAGATCTGCCTGAAAACACTGGGTTTAAGATTGGTTCTGAAGCACTTTGGGATGTCCTGAGGACTGAAAGGCGCTAGAAAAATGCAACTCTTTCATTCTCTCACACTTCCTGATCTCCTTTCCACCTCTCACACATTCCATAGCCTGACTGGTGACCAACTGACCCACCTATACGTTTCAGCACCAGCATTTTCCTCTTAAACCGAGGGCCTCTCAGAGGGAAGTCTAAGTCCCACGGGCACTATTTTAAAGGAGAATAGGGGAGTTCACCCCAGTGCCCTGGCCAATATTTATCTCTCGATCAACATCACAAAACCAGACGATCTGGTCATTATCACAATGCTGTGTGTGGGATCTTGCTGTGCATAAATTGGCTGCTGTGTTTCTGACACCGCAACAGTGTCTGCACGCCAAAAATATTTCATCAAAGTGAGTTGGAACGTCCTGAGGTTGGGAAAGGCGCTATAGAAATGTAAGCCTTTCTTTATTCTTTGGTGCCGCACTGTGTTTGTTACACTACAAGCTGAGGTGGGAGGTTGGGGGGGGGGGTGGTGAAGAGTGGGGGGGGCCAAGGACGAGTGGGGATGGAGGTCAGGATGGTTGGGGGGGTATGAGGGAGTTGGGGAATGGGGGCAGGAGGAGGTTTCGAATGGGTGAGGGGTGAGTGAGAAATGGGGGTTCAGAAGGGAGATGTTACCTCGACCCCTTTTCCGTGAGAAATAGAGGACGGAATTTTCCGGGCCCGCTGGCATTGGGCAGTGTGGGTATTGTGGTGGGAAGGCCAAAATTTGGTTTCACACCTTCGTGAAAGGCTTTTGCGACTGTCTGCTCCGCCCATCAATGGTGGGTCACGTTCCATCGGACACCGGGGACTTTCATTGTAATACATTGGCAGATTATTGTAAGCCCTGTCCACAGGAACCATCCACCCCCACCTTGGATCATTCGAGGCTGTCACTGGACAAACACGCCGGTGCGGAACACGTCTTGACAATGGTGACGTGCAGAGGTCGGGACTTTACCGCCAGGGCCTTGCTCAGATCCCAGACACCTGAGGAGCAGAAGATGCTGCAGCCAGCAGCAATGGGACCCTGGAGGAAGGTGTGTAGTGAGTGGGACAGGAAGGCCTAGGTTTCACCGGAAGAGGAGGGTGTGTGTCGGGGAGGGTGAGGTTGGGAGGGGGGGAATGAAGTTGTTGAGGGGGTGAGGACAGGAGGGAGGAACAAAGGTGTCGGCGGGGGTGGGGGGCGTGGGGATGAGGTTGGGAGGGACTCTGCAGGGGGGGGAAGGAGTCCAGCTGCGGAAGCCTCTAGGAGAGGAAGGGGTTCAGGTGGAGGAAGGAGTCTTGGGGGGGGGGGGCGGTGCAATGAGCCCAGGGGAAGGAATGAATCCAGAGGGAGGAAGGAGTCAGGCTGGAGGAATAAGTAAGAATGGAGGAAGAAATAAGGATGGAGGAAGGAGTCAGGAAGGGGGAAGGGTTATAATGCGACAAAATCCTCACATGTGCAACCAACTGTTGCTTAAGAATTTCTTAACTTTTCTAGGCCTACTACCTCTAGGCGCTGCCCTGACACCCTCAGCAAGGCTGGAGACAGTCTGTGCAATGGTTGGCCCTGTTGTCTCTGATTACTTTATTCTGGGTCTCCAGGAGAGCCGGGGCCTTGAGGGACCCAGTTTGCTTTGGCTGTCCTCCTGAGGGCCAGCTGCTCCCCCTGCGGTGACAGAGGATGAGGTTGAGGCAAAGGGGACTCGGAGGGAGTGGACAGCCTCTGAGATTCCTCAGTAGATGACCCAGGGGTGTCCAGCTGCTGCTCCTCCTCCCTTCGTGTGCCGAGGAGCCACGGCCTGACTCCTTGAGGGGAAGGAGCACCTGGAGGGACATCGAGGTGCCTCATTTCCCTCTCGTGTTGCCACTGCAGGAACTCACCCATTGCCCTGCGATGGAGTGCAGGTCTGCGCGCATCTCCGGGTTCTACTGGATCAGGATCTCCATAGAGTCCACCATCCTTCCCATGGAGACCTCCATCTGCGCACATGTGGACCCCACTTTATCAGAGAGCAGGCAGACACACTCCTCTGACTCGTGTGTCACTCTGCTGAGAGCTTCCAACATCTCTACACGATCTTCCCACACTTTCTGCTGACTCTCCAGGATGAGTTGGAAGGCTGAATCCAGGGGCTCATCAGGTGACTCAGATCTCACAGATACCTCCTTCCCAGCAGTGCTCCGAGTGCCGGGAAGCTTGACTGAACCTGCCCCCTCCTGCTGTGGACATGTGTCCGTGCAGTGACCATCAGGCCGTGACCCCGCGCCTGCTCTAGATCTAGGTCCCCCTGAGGTGTGTGTCTCTGCGCTGGTGGAGGGTGTGGGTAAGCACTGTGATGGGTCTTCCAGGCTGCTTATTTCCAACTCTTCAATGGAGGAGGTGTCCTCATTGCTGGAGGTGATGGAGCTGAGGGGCTGGCTGGCTGAGGGTGTTGGTCTCTTGGCAGAGCTCCCTGTGAACTAGCGTAGAGAGAATTATTGCATGGCAGCAGAGTCAAAAGCAGGAGAGAGAGACACTCACAGTTACGTTGAGGGAGAGGTGATGTGGTGCAGGATCCTCAGGTGGGTGTTCACTGCCGATCTCACTGTCACCACAGGCGGGGTCCACACCCTCACCAGTCAGGGCGATGGCTTCTCCTCAAAGTGAGTGAGGGGCCTAATGTGGGCCACTCCAACCACTGGGTCTGGGACCTCTCCCTGTGATGTGAGCCGGCTTCTCCTGCGTGAAAACAGATGGAGAGAGAGTGTGAGCAGGACACATGGCACTGAGGGGAATGTCTGTGTGGTGAGCGGAGACATGGACAGGATGAGGATGTGAGCTCCAGAGGGTATGAGGCTGATGGAGATGTGAGGGTGTGTGTGAGAGTTAGTGGTGTTGTCCCTTGGGGTGTGAGATCCCTGTGGACGTGTGATGGGTTTGTGTGTGTGTGGGAGTTGAGGGCAATGAGAAGAGTGAGTTACCCTGGCGGAATGGATTAGACCATTCACCCTCTTGCGGTGCTGGGTGGCTGTCCTATTTTGCAGGGCATTGGCGCTGACCACTGCCTCCCCAGTTGGGTTGGTGACCTCACTTGCTGGCCTTTGCCTGGGGCAGGGTTAGAGGTCATCTGGGCGAGCCCCCCCACAGTATCCACGTCACTGACTCAGGCGGGGGCTGTAGTCTTCTTGCCTTTCAGAGCTCTGTCTTCTGTGCAACCACCCTGGGCTGGGAGCGTTGAGGAGCTGTGCGTGGGGCTGCATGTTAAACATGGCAGCCGGCGTGAGGAAGGGGCGTGTGAATGAGAGCCGTGCCCACCACCGAAACAGGCCTGCGTCCTGGGAATGCCTGATTAATGAGGCGGGTTTGGGACAAGACGGTGTGAAAAGCTCCTGGCGGGTAAAACATTCTCTTTCCCACCTGCTACCACACTCAGTGCAAACCGGAGACGAGTCCGCCCAGCACCTTGAATCAGAGGAGCCGGGCAAGGCTGGGAGCCTTTCTGTTTTTCAACCTCCCCTCCCTCGTCCCAACCATGGAGTAGGGAGCGGAGGGGGAGGGGGTGGGAGGCAAGGGAGGGGTGGGAGGGGGAGGGGAGAGTGGGGCTGCCATCCCTTCTCTCAGCCCCACAATTGCACGTTATTAAGGTCAGTCTGGACGCTGGCTGAAGGGAACACAAGCATCGACCTGCTCCCAACTCCCCACAGAGTGGAAAAATAGAACCATGATACATTTCCTCTGAATATTTTTAAATGACATTTCAATAACAGAATGTCCAACCCATTCCACACTGAATTATAGCTGCATCCGGAATGTTCACATCATATTTTGCATGGAATTCTTCATACAATTGTTCACCAGCCATATCTCAGAAACAGCTCATGAGAAAAAGGGTGTAGGAGTTTAGTGGAATGTCAGGAAAACTGAATTCATTACCTCAGTGATTATTATTTATATTTCCGCTCAACCTGATTCTCTTTGCCTTCTCCCTCTTTCCTTGCTTTCCGGAGGCTTAATCAGGTTTAATTTAAATGAGGGCACATTAGTGCAGAGGTTATGTTACTGGACCAGTCCAACAAGAGTCATAGCTGTAGAAACATTATAGCACAGAAGGAGGCCATTTGGCCCACCAATCCATGCTGGCTGTCTGTGGAGCAATCCAATCAGTCCCATTTCCACACTCTATCCCTGTAGCCCTGAAAGTTTATTTCACTCAAATGTCCATCCAATTTCCTTTTGAAATCACTCATTTTCTTCACTTCCACCCAATTCGGGGGCAACAAGTTCCAGGTCATTACCCCTCACATTCCCCCTGAATCTCTTACCCAAAATCTTAAATCTGTGCCCCTAGTTCTTGTACCATCAGCTCATTAGATCAGTTTTTCTTTATCTGCCTTATCTAACCCTGTCATCATCTTGTACCCCTTGATCAAAACACCACTCATTCTCCTTTTCTCCAAGGAGAACAACCCCAGCTTCTCCAACCTAACCTTGTAACTAAAATGCCCCCATCCCTGGACACATTCTGGTAAATCTCCTCCACACCCTCTCAAGGACCCTCACATCCTTCCTAAAGTGTGGTGACCAGAACTGGACACAATACTCTAGTTGGGGCCTGACCAGAGTTTTATAAAGTTTCAGCATAAATTCTTGGCTTTTGTACTCAATGCCTGTATTTATGAAGCCCAATATCCCACCTGCTTTGCTAACCACTTTCTCAATATGTCCTGACAGCTTCACAGATCAAACCCCCAAGTCCCTCTGTCCTTGCACACTCTTTAGAACCTAGCAAGCCGTTCAGTTCAAGGGTAATTAGGGATGGGCAACAAATGCTGGCCTTGCCAGCGACACACCCAGCCCATTAAAAAATAAAAAAGTCTGCATTACCTCTCCCCATCCCTCCTGCCAAAATGTTAACACCTTTTCCTTTTACCTGATTTTAACTCCTTAATAATCCAGATCCAAATGAGAATTTGAATTCAGCTAAAATATAATCCGGAGATAAAAAGCTGGTCTGTGTGGAAGGGACCATGAAGTTTGTTGCTCAGATTGTTGTCAAAAACCAACCGGTTCACTAATGTCCTTTAGGGAAGGAAACCTGCCAGTTTTTATCAGGCTGTCCCTGAAGTGGCCCAGCAATCTATCAAACTGGTAAGTGTAGAAGGGTAATAATACTAGCGATGCCCAGGTCCCACAAAGAGTGAACTAAAAAGCATTATTTCTGCTTCATGGAGCTTTAAACACCCAAATGGTATCCCTGGCTTCCAATTGAGAATCTCTTCTTCTGTGAAAAGGGATGTTTGCCGGATGCTGCCTGGTTGGTGACAGCCTTCTGGAAGTTCTCACGTTCTAACCCTGGCTAAGTGCTGCAATAACCGAGTCTGACAGAGAGAGATGTAACAGCGTCGGTTAAAAAAAAAACAAAGGAAGGAGATCGAATGGGAATCGTCCATGGATAATCTGCAGAGAAGGTTTGAAATACTGAGTGCTGGATGGGAATTTTGTGGCAAATAGGAGGAGGCGTAATCAGTTTAGTCCAGCTTCTTTCATCAAGCCAAAGTTTCAGATTTCAGGCTTAGTGTTTTCTCATGATACTCCCTGTGCCTTTTTAATTCTTTCCCACACTTTAGTATCTCACAATTAAAGGCCGCAGACTGTCCTCCCACCAGTAGCACTGTCCAGCTCTCTCCCCTCTGGGTCAGCTCCTGCCTCTGAATCAGAGGTTTGGGGGTTCACGTCCCACTCCAGAGACTCAAGCACCAAATCTAGGCTGGTGCAGCACCCAGCACTGAGGGGATACTGCACCAAGGTCCTGTCTGCCCTCGCAGGCAAATATAAATGATCCCACTGCCACTCAGGAAATTCTTCACATTTAATATTTATTCCTCAATCAACATCATTGAAGGATGGATTATTTGGTCATTATCTTATAGCTGTTTGTGTGTGAGAACTTACTGTACATACTGTATATTGTATATACAGTATATTGACTGTACACACTGTATATTGTTTTGAATTCAAAGACAGCAGTGCTTTCTCAGTGAGAGTCTTCACTGAGCTGATCTAAAATGTCTACAGAATGTCTCATGGCAGAGGTCACATGACTACAGAAAGCCAGACAGGACATGCAGTATTGTTGCATTTCAAAGCCCAAACATCCCGCTTTTCATAACGAACAAAAGATCCAAACATTCCCATTGTCCTAATGAACAGAAAGCACATTTGCATGCACAATCATATGTAACTGTTAGTTACCCAAGTTACCCACTATACACCCTCTGTTCTCATGCATTAACAACAGTTTGATCTAGTAGAATACTAGTAGACTGCGGTGAAGGAGCAGCTTCGCTAGTTATGCATATATACGTGCAGTTGCGCCGATATATTTTGTCATTCACTTCCACCCACTTCCACCGCATTTCTCTACGCATGCCCCATGTTGCCATGTGGACTGACTCCTGTTGAAACATTGAAAGTTTGCACCCTGACTGGCTCTCCAAAGCTCAGCTCTGGCAATGGTTTGTCAGTCTTGTCAAAATGAAATTGGGCTTTCTGCCGTTTCACCTCAATTTTTTCACTCGTTTGTTACTACTTCTGGCTTCAATAACTTTTTTGTTATTGGAAGAATAGTTCAGGTGCAGTGTGACATTAGTCTTTGGACTGGGCTACTTTCCAATTCTTCAGTCTGTGAGGATTGCCCAGAATTCCCTTCCTCAAAAGGCAGTGGAAAAAGAGTCTTTGAATGTTTTCAAGGCAGAGGTTGATAAGTATTGGGGTGAAAGGTTACGGGGGTAAGCAGGAAGTTACATGCAGATCAGCCATGATCTTATTGAGTGGCAGGGCACGTGCGTAGGCCTGCTCCTAATTCATGTGTTCATAGGTATCAGTGCTAGATTTGCTCAATTTCTTGATGATTCCTTTGACGATTTTCACTGCCACCTCAGGCTTTCCATTCGGCTGGGGCTAGTGCGGAGATGATGTGTAGTATTGAATTTCCCAATCCTTTATGAACAACTGAGTTCTTCACTCATGAACTGAGGGCTATTGACACCTATCACAATGTCTGGAATGCCATAATGAGTGAAGTGTGCTTTTAGATATTCTATTATTTCTCCTGTCATCGTTGAAGTCAGCTGTTCTAGTTCCCAGTAGTCTGAATAGTAATCTGCAGTGATAAGATAATCAGCTCCTGCTATAGTGAAGAGGTCTACCCCCAGCTTCATCCATGGTCTTGCTATGATGTCATGTGTCATCAATGGCTCTAGCTTGTTTAGCTTGGTGCTCATCACAAGCATTGCATCGGCCTATGTGGTCTTTAATTTCATTGCTCATGTTTGGCCAGAAGAGCATTTCTCTTGCCTTTCTCAGAGTTGATTCAATTCCTTTATGGTGTGCATGGATGCACTTCAACATCTCTCCTCTCATCTCTTTCGGAATGAAGACTCTATTTCTTTTGTCCAAGATGCCATCCTAGGCTGTCATTGCATCTCGATAGGCCCAATATGCTCTTGTGACCACAGGTGTGTCCTTAGTGCTCTCAGACCACCAGGGCTGTATTTCCCACCACCACACATCGGGATCCTAATTTTAATACTTTAGCATCTCATTGTAAGTCCTGCTCACCGGAATCATCCCTCCCCCACGCTGGATCACCCGGGTCCATCAGTGTGATAGCTAACGTGTCTCCCAACTGTACATAAGCAGCATGCACCTGGCAAGACAAGGAGGGGAAATACAGTGGCTGAAACTATCTGTGAGACAATTACACATATCACAGTAAATTCTTTTACTCCCACATTAGAGCAACATGATAAATTATACTACAAAGATAGGTATGGAAAAGAAAGTATAGCTAATGAAACCTTAGCCTCTCTAAGTTGGGGACAGTTCAGATCTGTGGCCTGGTAAAAATTCCTCCTGAGGCCAAAAACTCTGAGGTACTCCGGACAGGATCTCGAGACTTTAGACCTCAGTCCCTGGTCCAGGACAAAGCGAAGATTCAGAACCAAAAGCTGATGGGGGAGACCTGTATTCAAGATAACTATCTGAGCCACAAAATGGCTGTTAGAGCTGGAGAGGAGGAAACTAGCGAGAGTGTTCCAGGAATGAGAGCAGGAGAGAGAAGGGGCTCACCAGAAAAAGATGCTGGGGGTGAACTTAAAAGCTCAAGGATCAGCGAGGGAATTCCAAGAGGATAAGGAAAGGAGACAGAAGGAATGAGCTATATTCCAGGGAGAATGACTCGGTGAGGTCCCAAGCAATGTGCCCCGAAAAGCCAGAATGATCCAGAGGGGCTGGGCATAACGAACAATTTCAGCAAAGATCTGCAGTGTGACAGGAGACTGGAAAACGTTCAGAGACCCAGCAGGGGGCGAAAGAACCCACCAGGGGTAAGGTGGCTGAGGGAAAGCTCCCTGGCAATAAAAAGCCTTAGATTAGGCCAGTAAAATTAAAGGGGATCGGGAAAATGGACTTCAAAAGAGATGAGGGGAGTGAGCCAGAGACCGAATTGGCCAACACCTTCTCCGCTAAATTAAACAGGGAACAGGGCCCTTCCCCAGCGGCAAAACTGATAGTGAGGGAGCTGCCTCCCACAGTCAAAGATCCACATAGCACAGCAGTAGAAGCTAGCCAGCCCCATATGAGTCAGGGTGTCCCACAGGACATGGGACCAAATAGGAACCGGCCCACCCCTACAGTAACTGCAGTGGGGGAGTTATTAACCCGTGAGCAAGCCCATACTTACCACCACCCAAAAGGCAGAGCAAGTATTGCAGTTAACTGCCAGGCAGCAGGAACAGGTGGGCAGTACTCAGCCGGGGAGACAGGGGAAGCATAAAGGCTGGGCTGGGAGTGGCAAAGGGTGGAGGAGATGCAGCCAGAGATGCAGATAGAGAAATCCTTCTCCCCAGGAATAAAGAGGGGCACAGAAAGTCCCCAGATGCAGCCAGCAAACTTAAAAAGGGATCCCACACCCCTGCTGGATTCTTTTCAATTTTAGAAAAGAGATTGCAGGAAAGTGCCCAAATTGATACTCAGTTGGTGAGGAAATGACCTTGCCCAGATTTAAAACAAAGATCTAAACATATACTGACCGTACACACTGTATATTGACTGTACATACTGTATACTGACTGTACATACTGGTTATTGACTGTACATACTGTATACTGACTGTACATACTGTATACTGACTGTACTTACTGTATATTGACTGTACATACTGTTTATTGACTGTACGTACTGTATACTGACTGTACACACTGTATATTGACTGTACATACTGTTTATTGACTGTACATACTGTATACTGAATGTACATGCTGTTTATTGACTGTACACTGACTGTACATGCTGTATATTGACTGTACATACTGTATATTGACTGTACATACTGTATACTGACTGTACATACTGTTTATTGACTGTACATACTGTATACTGAATGTACATGCTGTTTATTGACTGCACACTGACTGTACATGCTGTATATTGACTGTACATACTGTATATTGACTGTACATGCTGTATACTGACTGTACATACTGTATATTGACTGTACATACTGTATACTGAATGTACATGCTGTTTATTGACTGTACACTGACTGTACATGCTGTATATTGACTGTACATGCTGTATACTGCCTGTACATACTGTATATTGACTATACATGCTGTATACTGATTGTACATACTGTTTATTGACTGTACATACTGTATATTGACTGTACATACTGTTTATTGACTGTACATACTGTATACTGAATGTACATGCTGTTTATTGACTGTACACTGACTGTACATGCTGTATATTGACTGTACATACTGTATACTGACTGTTGCAGAACCTACATTACAATTGTAACTGTACTTTAAAGGTAACTTCATTGGCTGTGAGGCACTTTGTCTCTGACAGGAGGAGAATTATTTTTTATGCAGAGCGTTATGACCAGGAATGCCCTTTGAGGTAGTGAAAAGGCAAAAGTAAGTTCTTTCCTTCCTATCACTGCTGTTCTTATCTGTATTTTGTCGCTACTGTCTTACTCAGTGAAGCTCTCTGCTCTCGCTCCTCAGACCCATCATATTCTCCCCCCGCCCCCATAGTCTCTCTGTGCTGAAACCCAGGACACCGGCATCTGTCTCTGCCCCAAGCAATCTTTCCAAGAAATCCTTACTTCCCACAGAGCTCTTGGCCTCCACTAGGCTTTTCAAACATGAGGGGCCTCACTTCACCATTAGTGCTCCTTCACCTCCTCTTTTCTGACCTGAAGCTGAAATTGACCTACTGACCTCCCATCTGAATCAAATTTAAAAGCTGCTCCAGGACCCTGAATGTTCGATGCCTACCCACATGGATGACTCCATTTATCTCGATTCACACCTCCAGATGTGGGTCTATCAACCCGAGGTCAAACTGTAAATGTATTTCCTCCTTAAGGCTTGTGTAACCAGCACATTACCACCTGAGAACTTGTTAGCTGAACTCGCAAAGCCCTCAACCCGATTATTCATCATTGATCAAGAAACTTACAGCTCAGAAGGAGGCCATTCAGTCCATCATTCCTGTGCTAGCTCTTTGAAAGATTTATCCAATTAATCCCACTCCTCTGCTTTTGCCCCATTACCCTGAAATGTTTCTTTTTTAACAATTTGAAAATTATTATTGAATCCGCTTCCATTGCCTTTTCAGGTGATACATTCCAGATCACAATAACTCAGAGCAGAAAACCATTTCTCTTCATCTATCTTCGCAATGGTGAAGAGCAATGGCCCTAACACCAATACCTGCATGAGGACCCAGGCACCACATGTATCCATGAGGACCCAGGCACCACATGTATCCATGAGGACCCAGACACCACATGTATCCATGAGGACCCAGACACCACATGTATCCATGAGGACCCAGGCACCACATGTATCCATGAGGACCCAGACACCACATGTATCCATGAGGACCCAAGCACTACATGTATGGGGCTTATCATTACTGCCAGAATGTCCTGGGTCAGTGGCACAGTGTTCTGTCGTTATTCTCTCTGTGCTCCCAGAGTTGTGGCTGGCCCCCCATTCATCAGCATCTGTGTCTGGTGACACTCCCAAAGACATTGTCAATTAAAGTAGAAATTCCACAAACCCCACTGCTCTCAGCTTGTCAACCACAGCCAAGTAAACCATCACCTTTTCTCCTCGTTCTTCCTTTGAGATGAGGGTGACCATGTTCACCATATGGGGTGTTTGGTTGTCGGGTTCCAGTGGGTATGTAGGTGATTGTTAAGGCCACTCTGCAGTCAGAAGGTTCAGCTGCAAACAGGACAGGATAGTGCAGATGATTGAGTTTTGGATGATGCTTGCTTGGGATCTTCCTTCCTGTGTTTTCTTTCTGCCTCTGATACGCACTTGCTTTTGAAGGAAGCCACAGCCTTTTTTATTTGGTTGTGCCAGGTGCAGTGATCCTGGACCAATTTCTCCCAGGACTCGGGGTCGATATCAAAACTCCTAAGCAAAGCTTTCAGAGTGCCCTTGTACTGTTTCCTTTGACTGCCATTATAACACACCCCAGACTCAAGCTCTCCATAGAAGGTTTGCTTTGGTAAGCGAGTGTCAGGCATTCTGGCTGCATGACCAGCCCAACTCAGTTGTGACTGTCTCACTATAGTGTGGATGCTTGGCATGTCACCTTGGATAAGCACCTCAGTGTCTGGTATTTTCTCCTACCATCTGAACTTCAGGAGCTTCTGAAGCCAGCTCCAGTGAAAGTGCTTGAGCTTCTTGACATGACGATGTTACACAGTCCAAATCTCACATATGTAGAGTAGAGTGGGCAAGATTATTGCTCTATAGACTTCCAGCTTGGTAGGCAGACTTACTCCTCTTCATTCCTAGACTGATGTCCGAAGTCTGCTGAAGACCACACTTGCTTTGGCAATTCTTGGATGTGTTTCATCATTGATAGACAGCTCAAGAGAGTGCACTGCAAGAGATAAGTGAACTTATCTGCTGCTGACAGGTCCTGGTCGTGGTCTTGAAATAGTACTTTCCTGAAGCAGGCTGGTACATTATTTCACGTTGAACGCAAGACTGAAGTTGGTACATGCATTGGAGAACAAGTTGTGTGTCCAGCTCTGATCTGGCAGCTAGTACACAGTTTTGGATTGGGGGAGAGTGGGTTTTAGTAAAATAAGGCAGGATCTGGCTAAGGTAGACTGGGAACAGTTACTTGTGGGGAAATCTACAGAGGAACAGTGGGGGGTATTAAAAAAGGAAATGGGGAGGGTATAGGCTCAACATGTTCCCTCTAGGGTGATAGGAAGGACTAACAAGCCCAGAGAACCATGGATGACCAGAGATATTCAGGTTACAGTGAGAAGGAAAAGAGAAGCTTTTAGCAGGTACAAGGGAAGCAAATCAGCAGATGCATTATTGGAGAACAGATTGTGCAGGGTGGAGCTTAAGAAAGCAATTAGGAGAGCAAAGAGGGGATATGAGAAAGCTCTGGCTGGTAAAAGATGGGAAAATCCCAAGATATTCTATCAGTATATCAATGGGAAGAGGATAACCAGGGAAAGAGTAGGGCCCATAAGGGACCAAGGGGGCAATCTATGGGTGGAGCCGGCGGACATCACTAGAGTGTTGACCGAATACTTCACATCCGTCTTCACCCAAGAGAGTGAGGATGAAGATATGGAACTCAGGGAGAGAGACTGCGAGGTTCTTGAGCAAATTGATACAGGGAGTGACAAGGTATTGGAGGTGTGGGCAGGCTTAAAAGTGGACAAATTTCCAGGTCCGGATGATTTGTGTCCCAGACTGCTGAGGGAGGCAAGGGAGGAGATCGCAGGGGCTCTGACCCAAATTTTTAATTCCTCTCTGGCCACGGGGGAGGTGCCAGAGGACTGGAGAACAGCTAATGTGGCTCCGCTGTTTAAGAAGGGTTGTAGAGATAAGCCAGGGAACTACAGGCCAGTGAGTCTCACGTCAGTGATAGGGAAACTATTGGAGAAAATTCTGAAGGGCAGAATCTATCTCCACTTGGAGAGGCAAGGTTTGATCGGGGATAGTCAGCATGGCTTTGTCAGAGGGAGGTCATACCTAACAAATTTGATTGAATTTTTTGAGGAAGTGACCAGGTATGTAGATGAGGGTAGTGCAGTTGATGTAGTTTATACGGATTTCAGCAAAGCCTTTGACAAGGTCCCACATGAGAGACTTATAAGGAAGCAAATGCACATGGGATACAGGGTAATTTGATAAGGTGGATTCAAAATTGGCTTAGTTGTAGGAGACAGAGGGTGATGACAGAAGGATGCTTTAGTGACTGGAAGCCAGTGTCCAGTGGCGTATCACAGGGATCTGTGCTGGGTCCCCTATTATTTGTCATTTATATAAACGACATATATGACTATGTGGGGGGTAGGATTAGTAAGTTTGCAGATGACACAAAAATTGGCCGGGTGGTTAACAGTGAGGTTGAGTGTCTTGGGCTACAGGAAGATATAGATGGGATGGTCAAATGGGCAGATAAGTGGCAAATGGAATTTAACCCTGAAAAGTGTGAGGTGATACACTTTGGAAGGAGTAATTGGACAAGGAAGTATTCAATGAATGGCATGGCACTAGGAAGTTCTGAGGAACAAAGGGACCTTGGCGTGTGTGTCCATAGATCTCTGAAGGTGGAGGGGCATGTTAGTGGGGTGGTGAAAAGGAATATGGGACACTTGCCTTTATCAATCGAGGCATAGATTACAAAAGTAGGGAGGTCATGTTGGAGTTGTATAGAACCTTGGTGAGGCCACAGCTGGAGTACTGAGTGCAGTTCTGGTCGCCACATTATAGGAAGGATGTGATTGCACTGGAGGGGGTGCAGAGGAGATTCACCAGGATGTTGCCTGGGATGAAACATTTAAGTTATGAAGAGAGGTTGGATAGACTTGGGTTGTTTTCATTGGAGCAGAGAAGACTGAGGGGCGACCTGATTGAGGTGTACAAGATTATGAGGGACATGGACAGGGTGGATAGGGAGCAGCTGTTCCCCTTAGTTGAAGGGTCAGTCACGAGGGGCATAAGTTCAAGGTGAGGGGGCAGGAAGTTTAGGGGGGATGTGAGGAAAACCTTTTTTACCCAAAGGGTGGTGACGGTCTGGAATGCGCTGCCTGGGAGGGTGGTGGAGGCGGGTTGCCTCACATCCTTTAAAAAGTACCTGGATGAGCACTTGGCACATCATAACATTCAAGGCTGTGGGCCAAGTGCTGGTAAATGGGGTTAAGTAGGTAGGGCAGGTGTTTCTCACATGTCGGTGCAGATTCGATGGGCCGAAAGACTTCTTCTGCTTTGTGATTCTGTGTTCTTGGAGACCTTGGTTTTTGCCTGGAGTTGTCTCAGATTGAGAAGCTTCCTGTCCACACAGTATCTGATCTCGATGCCGGGATTACCTTCACGGTAGGTATTGGAGAGCATGATGAAGAAAATATGCTGAAAATGGTTGGCATTAGCACGCAGCCTTTTTAACTCCATTAATGACTGGGAATGGGTCAGAAAACTCACCATCATCCAGGGCACATGCAAGCATGCCATCATGGAACTGTCGAACTATTATGATGAATTTCTCAGGTCAACCATATTTCTCTATTCACCATACCCCCTGACCTTCCCCTCTCCGATGCTGAACGTTCAGTGCTCAGCAAAGGATTCAGTTTCATACCCTTACACCCTCACCTCAATGAATTTCGGGCTCGGCATGATGCTGAACTCTTCTTCCGCCGTCTTCGTCTCCGTGCTCACTTCTTTGGCCAGGAGTCCTCTCCCCATTCAACGGATCCTTTTACCCACCTCCAATATTCTCCCTCCACCTGGACCCCTCCCTCTGGAGTTTTACCTGCTCTTGATCTTTTCATTGAGAACTGTCGGATGACATTAGTCGTCTCAATTTCTCTGCTCCTCTCACCCACTCTAACCTGTCTCTTTCTGAACTTGCTGCACTCCGTTCTCTCAAGTCCAACCCTGATTTTGTCATCAAACCCGCTGACAAGGGTGGTGCTGTTGTTGTCTGGCGCACTGACCTCTACCTCATAGAAGCTGAGTATCAACTTGCAGACATTTCCTCCTAGCTCCCCCTGGACCATGACCCCACCACTGAACATCAAGCCATTGTTTCCAGGACTGTCACTGACCTCATCTCCTCTGGGGATCTTCCTCCCACAGCTTCCAACCTGATAGTCGCCCAACCTCGGACGGCCCGCTTCTACCTCCTACCCAAAATCCATAAACAGAACAGTCCCGGTAGACCGATCATGTCAGCCTGTTCCTGCCCCACGGAACTCATTTCTCGCTATCTTGACTCCGTTCTCTCTCCCCTTGTCCAGTCCCTTCCCACCTACATCCATGATTCCTCTCACGGCCCACATCATATCAACAAGTTCCAGTTCCCTGGCCCCAACCGCCTCCTCTTCACCATGGACGTCCAATCCCTCTACACCTCCATCCCCCACCAGGATGGTCTGATGGCTCTCCGCTTCTTCCTTAAACAGAGGCCCGAACAATCCCCATCCACCACTACTCTCCTCCGTCTGGCTGAACTTGTTCTCACACTGAACAATTTCTCCTTCAACTCCTCTCACTTCCTCCAAATAAAAGGTGTGGCTATGGGTACCCGCATGGGCCCCAGCTATGCCTGTCTCTTTATGGGGTATGTGGAACATTCCTTGTTCCAGCCCTACTCCGGCCCCCTCCCACAACTCTTTCTCTGGTACATCGATGACTGCTTCGGTGCTGCTTCATGCTCTCGTCTGCACCTGGAAAAATTTATTAATTTTGCTTCCAATTTCCACCCCTCCATCGTTTTCACGTGGTCCATCACTGACACTTCCCTTCCCTTCCTTGACCTCTCTGTCTCAGTTTCTGGTGTTAGACTGTCCACCAATATTCATTACAAACCTATTGACTCCCACAGCTATCTCGACTACAGCTCCTCACACCCCGCTTCCTGTAAGGACTCCATCCCATTCTCTCAGTTCCTTCGCCTCCGTCACATCTGTTCCGATGATGCTACCTTCAAAAACAGTTCCTCTGACATGTCCTCCTTCTTCCTTAACCGAGGTTTTCCACCCACAGTGGTTGACAGGGCCCTTAACCGTGTCCGGCTCATCTCCCGCGCATCCACCCTCACGCCTTCTCCTCCCTCCCAGAAACATGATAGGGTCCCCCTTGTCCTCACTTATCACCCCACCAGCCTCCGCATTCAAAGGATCATCCTCCGCCATTTCCGCAAACTCCAGCATGATGCCACCACCAAACACATCTTCCCTTCACCCCTCCCCCCCGGCAGCTTTCCGCAGGGATCATTCCCTCCGGGACAACCTGGTCCACTCCTCCATCACCCCCTACACCTCAATCCCCTCCCATGGCACCTTCCCATGCAACCGCAGAAGGTGCAACACCTGCCCCTTTACTTCCCCTCTCCTCACCGTCCAAGGGCCCAAACACTCCTTTCAAGTGAAGCAGCATTTCACTTGCACTTCCCTCAATTTAGTCTACTGCATTCGCTGCTCCCAATGCGGTTTCCTCTACATTGGAGAGACCAAATGCAGACTGGGGGCTGCTTTGTGGAACACCTTCGGTCTGTCCGCAAGCATGACCCAGACCTCCCTGTCATTTGCCATTTCACACACCACCCTGTTCTCATGCCCACATGTCCGTCCTTGGCTTGCTGCATTGTTCCAGTGAAGCTCAACGCAAACTGGAGGAACAGCACCTCATCTTCCGACTAGGCACTTTACAGCCTTCCAGACTGAATATTGAGTTCAACAATTTTAGATCATGAACTCTCTCCTCCATCCCCACCCCCCTTCCGATCCCCCTTCTTCCAATAATTTATAATTTAAAAAAAATATATTTTTCTTTTCCCACATATTTTTAAATTTATTTCCATCTATTGTTTTATTTCCACCTTTTAGCCCATTTCGATCCCTTCCCCCCACCCCACCCTCACTAGGGCCATCTGCCACTAGCTTGTCCTGCTTGTTACCCTTAATGTCTCCTTTAGATAATATCACCACCGTCAACACCCCTTTGTCCTTTTGTCTATGACATCTTTGGCAATCTCTTCTTTGCCTCCACCTATCACTGGCCCCCTACCCAGCTCCACCTGTCCCAACCCCCTCTACCAGCTTATATTTCACCTCATTTCTCTATTTCCTTAGTTCTGTTGAAGAGTCATACGGACTCGAAACGTTAACTGTGTTCCTCTCCGCAGATGCTGTCAAACCTGCTGAGGTTTTCCAGCTATATTTGTTTTTTTTTAAATTTCTCTACTACCTTCCAAAGACCCTCATGGCTGACTGTGTCAAAGGCCTTGGTCAGGTCAACAATCATGGTTCCGTTCTTGGTATTTCTCCTGAAACTGTCTAACCACAACCTCCATATCAGTGGTCCCTTGATCTTTTCTGAAACTACACTGACTCTCTGGCAGCAGATTCTGGTTAAGATGTTGCGCTAAACGAAGGATTCTGGTGAAGATTTGGCCGGTGATGGAGAGGTGTGAAATTCCTATATGAATATTGCAATGTCGCGAGTTCTTTTCTGTTTGTATAGGTGGCTAACGGGGGCACCTTTGCATTTTTGCAGGATTGTCCCTTGCTCCCAAATAGACTGGAAGAGTTCAGTGATCTTCCTGACCAGGTATTGACCTCCGGCCTAGCGGACCACAGCTGGGATAGCGTCAGCTCCTGTCCCCTGGTTGCAGCCAGCAGTAACGCAAGTTCAGAACATTCGACCGCACAGTTAATGCAAATCATTTCATTTTAGAAAAAGAGCCGCTTGCATTTCTATAGCGCCATTCACAGCCTCAGGACATCCCAAAGCGATGTACAGCCAATGAAGTACATTTGGAAGTGTAATGGCTGTGATAATGTATGAAATGAGGTAGCCAGTTGGTGGACAGCAAGATCCCACAAAAGCGAGGTGCTAAATGACAGATTAGCTGCATTCATGACATTGGTTGAGGGATAATTAATGGTTTATAATACTGGGGGAATTTGCCTCTAGTTTAAAGAGATAGATTATGTGATGAATTCCTGGTTAGGCCCACGCTTTAAAGGACATTTTGGTGACCAGCAGTTTCATGAGGCACAGCCTATCAGGTGGCCTCAAGGACCTCATGGGTTGGGAGAGTGTGTCCAATGGGATCATAGATCATGCAGTGAAATGTAGGGCAGCAGGAATACATTATGTCAGAAGACAGATGTCAGGATGTTTATGTGGCAGTGCTATGCATTATGTAGGACCTGCTTCCTCCTGTTCAGCCATTCATCACACTCTTGGCATTGGACATAACAGAAACACAAGAAACAAGGAGCTGCAATAAATTGTGAGACAGGCTCAATAATGATTGAGTTCTCAGACAGGAGGGAAAGGTTGATGAGGGTTAAATGGGCTGGAAATATCCAAACGCAGTTCAACCACTGTCAGCAGTGAATAATTCCACCGACGTCAATTGCAACTGAGTGCAGCTTTTAATGTTTCCCGTCACTGGTGTAAACGCCTTGTTCTTCAGGATTTGGACTGAAGGCAAAAATGTTCCAATATAATTCCAGTGAGGCCACCATCAGATCACAAACTATCTTCACACACAGGCTATCCACACACAGACACAGGTGCACACTATCACTCACACTCACACATACACTCACACACACACACACACACACACACACTCACTCACACACACACTCACTCACACACATACATACACACACACACATACACACTCACACACACACACACATGGTTTTCTCATTCACACAGTTTTTTTATTCGTTCATGGGATGTGAGTGTCACTGGCTGGGCCAACATTTATTGCCCATCCCTAATTGCCCTTGAGAAGGTGGTGGTGAGCTGCCTTCTTGAGCCACTGCAGTCCATGTGGTGTAGGTACACCCACAGTGCTGTTAGGGAGGGAGTTCCAGGATTTTGACCCAGCGACAGTGAAGGAACGGCGATATATTTCCAAGTCAGGATGGTGAGTGGCTTGGAGGGGAACTTCCAGGTGGTGGTGTTCCCATGTGTCTGTTGCCCTCGTCCTTCTAGATGGTAGAGGTCATGGGTTTGGAAGGTGCTGCAGTGCATCTTGTAGATGGTACACACACTGCTGCTACTGTGTGGAAGTGGAGGAGGGAGTGAATGTTTAAGGTGGTGGATGGGATAGTGATCAAGCGGGTGCCAGAGTCAGTGTTGCAGCTGCAGCGGAATAGCCTGGCTCGAGATGTGGCTCATTCTGGAGCATATCTTCAACACACAGTGACTTCTCCAGCCTGGAATGCTTGGAACTAAGTTATTTCTGGAATTTGGAATTTTCTGGATTATAGAATGATGTTAGAATGTCTAACCCCAAGTGCATGAATCGGAAAGCACCAACGGCATAAATATTATCTGAAGCATAAAACAGTGATTAAAAAATTATAAAGCAGTGATAAAAATTGTGCTACTTATTCAAATACTGTTATCTCTCATGTTTCTGCTCCAGAAGTACTGTACTAGAGTGATGTCACGAGTTGCTTGGGGCTGCTCAGAAATTTTCCAGACAACCGGTGTTTCTGAACAACAGATTTCTGACTGGAGAGTTTACAGTGTATTACAGCTGGAATATTGTCAGGACCATAACCTCTGCTGTATCCAGTGCTTTCAGCTGGAGTGAATCAAATTGGCTGAAGACTGGTATCTGAAATGGATCATCCACTCGGCACTTCTGGCTAAAGACGAGTAAAGTGTCCTTGCATGCATGCATGCATTCAGACACACACCTGCTAGGAAAATCCTGTATCTTGTTTTGTGTCATGTCCCTTTAAGACCAAGGTGGGCTGAGTATTCTGAAAGATGGTTAATTGGTTTGCTGATTATGACATCACTAGGTTCCAAGAAATGCCCATTTGACCCATGGGCATGAACAGCTAAGAAGCAAAAGGTAAATACAAAGTTAATTCCAGTGTTGTTGAGTTGGCCAGTATTTTCTGTTTGGCAGTTCAGAACACACTGAGAATTCATATAAAGAAAAAACAAACAAGGCTCTCTCCGAATAGAACAGTTTTCTGTTTGGTAGTCTTCGAACAGATACTGGTGTTGAAACAGGTCTCTGAGAATAAGGCAAAGACTGTGTTACTATGTGTGTTATAGAGTTTGAAAGAGCAGAGAGCCGAAGACAGAAAGGGCAAGGGGTTGTGGATTGGATAAGATCCCTTGCCGCTGTTCCACTGTTGCCAGAGCCCACCAGACCATTTAATGGTGTCAGAGAAGGGAGTCTCTGAGGGGTATTCTGTGCCATCAGAACTGTTGTGACCTGAGGGAGAGAAGGTTCATAGATGGTGCCTTGTCGGCGGTAGGCGTGTCTGTGGACTTTGGGTGGAATACAGCTGCTGGTGAATGCTCAGTTGGTAGCACTCTGGAGAGATGGTGGCATAGTGGTAATGTCATTGGGCTAATAATCTAGGGAATATTGGAATAGTATGCCAAGCCCTTTTCATTCTCTCCACTCCCACTTCTCTCAGCAACCTGGGATGCAAGCCAAATAAACTAGGTGACTTATCCACTCTAAGCATAGCAAACCTTTCCAGTACCTCCTGCCTATCAGTTTCCACCCCATCCATTACCTCTACTATCTCCACTTCTACTTACACGTTGTCAGCATCCTCTTCCTTAGTAAACACCGATACAGTATACTCATTAAGTATTTTAGCCTTAACCTACACTCCCAATTATATATCATTCTCTTTGTCCCTAATAGGTCACATCCTGCCTCTTCCTACTCCCTTACTCTTTACGTTGTGGAAGACTTTTGGGTTCCCCTTTATGTTAGTTGCCATTCTATTCTCATATTGTCTCTTCGTGAGTCTTACTTTCCTCTTCAGCAACGCTCTCCGCTTATCGTATTTGGCATGAAGAATTCACCTGACAAACTCATGCACCCTCTGTTTTGCTCTCTGTGTTGCTCATCATCCAAGATGGCTACCTTTCACGCTCACACACACTCTATCCTCAAAGCACACGCAATCTCCTAACACTAGGCTCACACCAATGGGCGGAGTTGGGGGGGGGGTGGGGGGAGGGGGTTCACCTCCTGCCAGCTGCTCCTAACACACATTTTTTACGTGGAGACACCGGATATTTGCATTAGCTCAGCCATTGTTTGCTGATTTCAAGTCCAAACTCTTCAGCTGCTTTGATCTTTGCCACAGGAACCCGCATCATGTTCATAAGATAAGAACCACCTGCCCTCTGTTGTAATCTTGGGTGCTGTCACCCAGTTCCACAAAGCCACGGAATGTGAATGGTCCACACGCCATAAAGGGACAGAGTCTGTGCTGCGTGGAGCTGTGCAGGTACAGAGCAAGCCTACATTGAAATGTTCTGCAGGGGTGAGTCTCAAACCCAGGTCACACACACAAAGTCAAATCAAAAAAACACTCTCTCAACAAGGGAATGTTACCTCCCACTGTTAGCAGGCTGACAGCCTCAGCTAGGCTTGTTCTCACTTGAACTATTTATTCTTGTCAAGATCCCCTTTTTTTCCACTATCTCTCAGCTTTTCTTAAAAACAAGGATTTTCAGGGTGTGGGTGTCACTGGCAAAGGTCAGCGTTTACTGCGCATCCCATGGTTCAGAGGTAAGCACGTTGCTTGGGTCTGGAGTCACATCTAGGCCAGACTGGGGAATTACCGCAGATTTCCATCCTGAAGGTACTGGAGTGAACCAGGTGGGTTTTCACAGCGATCCACACGTTTCAAGTTCACTTTTGCTCAGACCAGCTTTTTAGTTCCAGATTTTTAATGTAAATCATTAGGTGGCTCAGTTGGTAGAACTACAGAGAGACAATGACATAGCGGTAACATCACTGGGTGTGTATTCTAGACGCCCAGGCTAATTCTCTGGGGTACAGGTTCAAATCCCACTACAGCAGAGGGTGGAATTTAAATTCAATTAATAAAAAAAAAACGGGAATGTGAAAAGCCAGTTTCAGTAATGGTGATGATGGGACAATTGCCCACTTTCGTTAAAAACCCATCTGATTCACTAATGTCCTTTATGGAAGGAAATCTGCTGCCTTTACCTGGTCTGGCCTAGCCTTCATGAGACTCCAGGCCCACAACCATGTGGTTGACTCTTAGCTGCCCTCTGAAATGGCCTGAGCAAGCCCCTCAGTTCAAGGGCAATTAGGGATGGGCAACAAATACTGGCCTTGCCAGCGATGTCCACATCCCAATAAAGAAAAAAAACTCTCACCTCCGAGTTAGAAATTGCAAACCACATTCCAGAGATTACGGCACATAATCCAGGCAGTTCCTCCCAGTGCAGTACTGAAGGAATGCTGCATTGTCAGATGTCTTTCAGATGAGACTTTAAGTCGAGGCCCTGTCTACCCTCTCAAGTGAGTGTGAAAGATCTTATGGTGCTGTTTTGAAGCAGGCCAGGGGAGTTGTCCCTCGTGTCCTGAGTCAATACTGACCCCCTCAGCCAGGATTCCAAACACTATTTGAATGTCTAGTTGGCGTTTGCAGCACAAGCTGCTTCCATAGTCCTCCTCCCCCACATTCCCACCACTGACCATCCTCACAGGCTCCACCACCACACAGCCCATTGTTAAGCAAAGATTCTTCATTCTCTTTATTGGATGATTCTTGACAATTGGACAAGCATCTTCAATATTTTCATATTAAAGAATAATCTTCATGACTCTAAAAGGGAAGGTAAAATTTCACCAACCTCACTTTTTTCATGTTCATTCACAGGATGTGGGCAACACTGGCTGGGCCCAGCATTTATTGCCCATCCCTACTTGCCCCTTGAGAAGGTGGGGGTGAGCTGCCTTCTTGAACCGCTGCAGTCCATGTGGTGTAGGTACACCCACAGTGCTGTTAGGGAGGGAGTTCCAGGATTTTGCCCCAGCGACAGTGAAGGAACGGCGATATATTTCCAAGTCAGGATGGTGAGTGGCTTGGAGGGGAACTTCCAGGTGGTGGTGTTCCCATCTATCTGCTGCCCTTGTCTTTCTAGATGGTAGTGGTCATGGGTTTGGAAGGTGCTGTCTAAGAAGCCTTGGTGAGTTCCTGCAGTGCATCTTATAGACAGGCTTTGGGGAGTTAGGAGGTGAGTTACTTATCACTGGATTCCCAGCCTCTGACCTGCTCTTGTAGCCCACAGTATTTATATGGCTAGTCCAGTTCAGTTTCTGGTCAGTGGTAAACCCCCAGGATATTGTTAGTGGGGATTCAGCAATGCTAATGCCATTGAATGTCAATGGGTGATGGTTGGATTCCCTCTTGTTGGAGATGGTCATTGCCTGACACGTGTGTGGTGTGAATGTTAGTTGCCAATTGTCAGCCCAAGCCTGGATATTGTCCAGGTCTTGCTGCATTTGGACATGGACTGCTTCAGTATCTGAGGAGTCGCGAATGATGCTGAACATTGTGCAATCATCAGCGAACATCCCCACTTCTGACCTTATGATGGAAGGAAGGTCATTAATGAAGCAGCTGAAGATGGTTGGGCCCAGGACACTACCCTGAGGAACTCCTGCAGTGATGTCCTGGAGCTGAGTTGACTGACCTCCAACAACCACAACCATCTTCCTTTGTGCTAAGTATGACTCCAACCAGCGGAGAATTTTCCCCCTGATTCCCATTGACTCCAGTTTTGCTAGGGCTCCTTGATGCCACACTCAGTCACATGCTGCCTTGATGTCACTCTCACCTCAAGTCTTCAATTGCCGGAATATTGTCAGGGCCCATAGCCTTTGCAGTATCCTGTGCCTTCAGCCTTTTCTTGATATCACCTGGAGTGAATCGAATTTGCTGAAGCCTCTGGAGGAGGCTGAGATGGATCATCCACTCGGCACTTCTGGCTGAAGATTGTAGCGAATGCTTCAGCCTTATCTTTTGCACTGATGTGCTGGGCTCCTCCATCATTGAGGATGGGGATATTTGTGGAGCCTCCTCCTCCAGTGAGTTGTTTAATTGTCCACCACCATTCACGACTGGATGTGGCTGGACTGCAGAACTTAGATCTGATCCGTTGGTTGTGGGATCGCTTAGCTCTGTCTATCACTTGCCGCTTATGCTGTTTAACATTCAAGTAGTCCTGTGTTGTAGTTTCACCAGGTTGACACCTCATTTTTAGGTATGCCTGGTGCTGCTCCTGGCATGTCCTCCTGCACTCTTCATTGAACCAGGGTTGATCCCCTGGCTTGATGGTAATGGTAGAGTGGGGGATATGCTGGGCCATGAGGTTACAGATTGTGTTCGAGTACAATTCTGCTGCTGCTGATGGCCCACAGCACCTCATGGATGCCCAGTCTTGAGTTGCTAGATCTGTTTGAAATCTATCCCATTTAGCACGGTGGTAGTGTCACACAACACGATGGAGGGTATCCTCAATGTGAAGGTAGGACTTCGTCTCCACAATGACTGTGTGGTGGTCACTCCTACCGACACTGTCATGGACAGATGCATCTGCAGCAGGCAGGTTGGTGAGGATGGGGTCAATTATGCTTTTCCCTCTTGTTGGTTCCCTCACCACCTGCCAGAGCCCCAATCTAGCAGTTATGTCCTTTAGGACTCAGCCAGCTCAGTCAGTAGTGGGGCTACTGAGATAGTCTTGGTGATGGACATTGAAGTCCCCACCCAGGGTACATTCTACGTCCTTACCACCCTCAGTGCTTCCTCCAATTGGTGTTCAACATGGAGGAGCATTGATTCATCAGCTGAGGGAGGGCGGTACGTGGTAATCAGCAGGAGGTTTCCTTGCCCACATTTGACCTGATGCCATGAGACTTCATGGGGTCTGGAGTCGATGTTGAGGACTCCCAGGGCAACTTCCTCCTGACTGTATACCACTGTGCCCCCACCTCTGCTGGTTCTGTCCTGCCAGGGATGCTGGTGGTGTTTTCTACATGATTTGTAAGGTAAGATTCCATGAATGATTCCATATGAGACGGCTCTCCCAATTTTGGCACAGGCCCCTAGCTATTAGTGAGGAGGACTTTGCAGAGTCTACAGGGCTAGTTTTGGCATTGTCATTTCCAGTGCCTTGGTCAATGCTGGGTGGTCTGTCCTGTTTCATTCCTTTTTATTAATTTTGTAGTGATTTGACACAAGTCAGAGGGCATTTAAGAGTCAACCACAGTACTGCAGATCTGAAGTCATGTGTAGGCCAGACCAGATGAGGATGGCACATTTCTTTCTCTAAAGGAAAGCAGTGAACCAGGTTTTTATGACAATTGACAATTGTCATCGTTGGACTTTTAATTCCAGATTTTTTTATTGAATTCAAATTCCACCATTTGCCATGGTGGGATTCGAACCCTGGGTCCCCACAGCATTACCTTGGGTCTCTGGAATACCAGTCCAGTGACAATGCACCATCTCTTTGAAGTTGTAACAGATAGGGTAGATAAAGGTCATGTGGTAGAAATAATATATTTGTCTTTCCAAAAAGCCTTCAATAAGGTACCACATAGTAGACTCTCTGACTAAACTCTGAAGATCTGGAGTCAGGGGACTGGTAGCATAATGGTCAGCAAGGTGGTTACAGAACAGAAAACAGAGAGTAGGGAGTTACAGGTAGTTAATCAGGCTGGAAATTTTAGGAAGTGGTGTTCCATAAGGATCGATGTTGGGATCACTGTTGTTCACCATTTATATAAACAATTTGGACTCGGGAATCAGATGTACTGTTACAACTCCAGCTAATGGACAAGTCAGATCCCAGAGTGAAACCTGGCTTGATAGATCCTAACTTTTTTTTAGAAACTGTGGAGGAAAGTTACTGGACAAATTCACAGGAGCCTGATGAACTTTTAACACAAAGAATAAAACATTTATTAAACAAGAAAATGAACGATATTACAGCAGACAAAAAGGTTGGAAAGATCTCAATACAAACACAAGAATATTATTCAAAAATTCACTATCCTTTCACTCCAGCTATCTCTTTACACTCTTTACAGATACATACAAATTCAGAAAGATAAAACAATCTAACATACTTATCCTATGCTTTAATAATCAGGGTATGTATGCAGTACATGTGAATGAACTGATGAACTGTGGTCAGACACACCACACTCCAAAGTAAATGACAGATGTGACCAAAGCAGATTCCATGGATTTCTCAACAACCCACCCAGACGCTTGTCACACCATGAGCCAACCGGTCTCACTGAAATTCTGTCTTTCTCACAAGGGTTTCCAATCTCCAACTTCAAATGATGCACCTTGGAATTCACCCCAAACGTCACTCCCACTTGGATGGCTTCAACAAGGATCCACCTCCAGGGTTTCAATCTTGCCTTTCGAGATTCCATTCCCTTAGATATCTGTGTACACTAAAGCTTCACCTCCGAGCACAATTTCAGATCTTTGGCAGTGCTAAGCAGAACGCCACTGCTTCAAAGGGGTACCTTTGCCCTTACAGCCTGGAGCACAGAGTCATCAACCTTCTGCTGCCCTCATGGATCTTTAGGCTTCTCCCAAGCCGACTTTGCCTCAAGTCCGCTCCCTGTGGTTCTCTCTTCAAATCGGAGCCTATTGCTCTGCTCCTTTCTCTTACCTTTACTTAACCCTTACCTGGGTCCCTTACCTCTTTCTGCCCCACTCCCTTGCTAGGGACCTTCTTCTTGGTTTTGGGACCTTTCCCCATCGCCCTCCGCCTGTCCTGCTTTCCTGAGACACCTTCTCTGCAGTGATGCACCCCTTCGCCTGACCTGCACTTTCGCAACCTTTCACTTTTCTTCATCTTCTTCTTCTGCACATGTCCGCAGGGCTGGTCGCCGGCTGAAGAATGTAAGAATGGACGAACTGCGCATGTGTGGTCATCTCCCAGCCAGGGCATGAGCAGGAGCCCGAGGCCCACTGGGAACTGTAGCTCCTGGCCTCCAAACTCCAGATCTCCAGCTGCCGATCAAGGTGAGTTCGTCACTGAGCAATTTAAGATCTTGCAGAGGACACCAGATTAGTGTGCACAGGTCATACAGAGGGGACAAAATACAGGAATTACAGAATGAGCACGTATTTGGAAAATTAACATGAACCATTTAACTTTAAAGTGTCATCTGGTACTTTTTGGGAGGAAGGATATGGAGGTCACATACTCCTTGGAAAGTAATTCTTTTAATGGATTAGAGAAACCGAGATTTGGAGATACAGATACACAGGTCACTATAAATAGCAACACAGGTTAATAAGATCATCAAAAAAAGCCAACAAAACAAGGTAATTCCTAGATGATAGGAATGAAAAGGAGAAATGCTAAACTTGTAAAGAACTTTGGTTAGACCACATTTGGAAAACTGTGAACAGCTCTAAAAAGGATGTAGAGTTGCTAAGCTGGAGAAGGTATAAAAAAGGTTTGCTAGAATAATACCAGAGTGAGCAGTTATAACTATCAGGGAAATTTCAACAGGCTGGGGCTCTAGTCTCTAGGAAAGAGAAGACTGAGGAGTGACCTGATACACATCTTCAAGATTATGAAGGGTTTTGATAGGGTAGATGTAAAGAAAATGTGCGGGTGTCCCAAACTAAATGTCATAGATATCAGATCATCATTATTAGAGTATTCAGGAGAAAATTCTTTACCCAGTGAGCAGTGAGAATGTGGAACATATAAGAAATAGGAGCAGGAGCAGGCCATTCAGCCCTTCGAGCCTGCTCCACCATTCAATGAGATCATCGCTGATCATCTATTTCAATACCATTTTCTTGCACTATCCACATATCCCTTGATGTTTTTAGTATGTAGAAATCTATTGATCTCAGTTTTGAACATGCTCAATGATTGAGCCTCCACAGCCCTCTGGGGTAGAGAATTTAAAAGAGTCGGCACCCTCTGAGTGAAGAAATTCCTTCTCATCTCAGTCCTAAAGGACCTGCCCCTTATTCTGAGGCTGTGTCCCCTGGTTCTAGACTCATCAGCCAGGGGAAGCACCCTTCCTGTATCTACCCCTGTGAGAATTTTGTATGTTTGAATGAGATCACCTCTCATTCTTCTAATGAATAGGGAATAAAGGTCCAGTCTATTTAATTGCTCCTCATAGAACAATCTTCCCAACCCAGGAGTTAATCTAGTGAACTTTCATTGCACTCCCTCTATGGCAAGTCTAACTTTCCTTAGGTAAGGAGACCAAACTGTACATAATACTCCAGGTGCAGTCTCACCAAGGCTCTATATAATTTCAGTAAGATATCTTAATCCTTTACTCAAATCCTCTTGAAATAAGGGCCAACATACCATTTGCCTTAATTACTGGCTGTATCTGCATGTTAGCTTTCAGTGACTCATGAACAAGGACACCCAGGTCCCTTTGAAGTTCAATACTTCCCAGTCTCTCACCATTTACAAAATATTCTATATTTGTTTTTCCTACCAAAATGGATAACCTCTCATTTCTCCGCGTCGTATTCCATCTGTCAAATTTTTGCCCACTCGCTTAGCCTCTCCAAATCCCCTTGAAGTGTCTTTGCCCCCTCCTCACAGCTCACACTTCCATCTGCAAACTTGGAAAAAACAGAGAAGTAGGTGCACAGGGAGCGGAGGTGAACAGTATTGATATGTTTAAGGGGGAAGCAAAACGAGGGATAAAGGAACAGGAAGCTTTGCTGACGGAGTGAGATGAAGTAGGGTGGGAGGAGGCTCATGAGGAACATACACATCAGCCTGGATCAGATCGGCCAAATGGTCTGTTTCTATGTTGAAGTCTGTAAAAACAAACTGGGTGGTCAAAGCAAATAAGAAAATCACCATTTGTTCTTAATCCCCTTTTCTCCTGGGTTACTCCCTCTGGGAAGTCACATGGGGTCTGGCAATTGGAAAGAAGGGGTGACTGAACAGAGCAATCATCAGAGGGAGGGGTAACAGAGACAGAGGGAGGGAAGGAGGTGATCAGATGGAGGGTTGACAGGGGAGGTGATCACAGGTAGTGGGTGATGGGGGTGGGGGTTTAGGCGATCGAAGGGAGGGGTGACAGAGAGAAGAGTGAGGTGATTGGATGTGACAGAGAGGGGTGTGGAGGTGCTTAGAGGGAGGAGTGACAGAGAGAGGGGGAGGAGGTAATCAGAGGGAGGGGGAAATGGATGAGAGATGATCAGAGGGAGAGGGGGTGACAGGGAGGTGGGATGATGAATGGGAGATGGGGAGGGGGCCTCAAACACTCACTTAAATTTCAATTTCCGTATTTCCTGCTGGCACTAAGCTGTGTCTGATGGAGGAACACTGGCTACATTGAAAGTGGTAAATGATGCGGATGAGTTGAAAATTTCAGGATTGTATTGAGGTTAAGTACAACATGATACAACTTGGAATAGGAAACCTGATGTACCATGAATTAATTAGCAAGACTAGAGGAGGAAAAGGATTTGTGTTGAATTATAAACAAACCCTTTGTTGACCTCACTAGTTAATGTTGAATTCTTATTAACAGGGATCATTAACTCAGAGGAGGAGGAGGAGGAAGAGATTGAGGTCAGGTTGGATTGGCTCATTCTACAACACACGTGATAATGTAAACTCTGCATCGTGATGTGGGTTTGAAGACTGGGTTCTGTATCTGGCCGTATCTCACTCCCAGCGAAAGTCCAATCCCAGCATATCTGTAGATTTCTGAGAGTGAAGAAGAATAGGACACGCTGTCAATACGCCCCAAACCCATTTCTCCCCCTCGTCACTTGACAGAACCACATGGGGGTGGGGTTGATAAGAACAAGAAGAGGCTATTCCACCCCTCAAAAATTGTTCTACCCTTCAATCTGTCTCCAGATACTCAGGTTTAATATTCTTATCCTCAAATTTAAATTGTTTTATGGCCTCTTCTTCTCCCTATTGCTGTAACCCCTGACACTCTTCCCTCCCCACACCCATACCCCTCATCCAAACTCTGCTAGCTACAGGCTAATAAAACCCTCTGCTGATATCACCACTTCCCCAACTCTGGCCTTTTCTGCTCCCTCCCCTTCCCTCCACCATTGCAGCTTGGATCCTAAGTTCTGGAACTTCAGTCCTACACGCCTCCACTTCCTTCAAACATCCCTTCTTGACCTGCCTTAATGTCGCTTTGTTGGACTAGTGTCCATTTCCATCTCCAAGAAGCACTTTTTTCTGTATTGAAGGTGCTGTAGAAAATCAGAGTTTAGTGCCATAGGGAAAGCAGGAGCAAAATGATGAAAATATTGTCGTTATCATGAGAATTGGGCTTGAGAGTTTTCAGCTGGACAGCTTAGGGAGGACCAAGGGTTAAGGACCACAAGTTATATAAGACCAGGTTAGATACAGGAGGTGGCTCTTCCCTCAGTGAACTCAAGAATAGGATGGACATTGTGTGGTGGACACTGATTCTCTGAAAGAAGACATTGAGAGTCTATTGGACCCACTGGATAATCCAGTAGGTCTTTCCCTGCCTGTCATGTCCTGTGTATTTAATACCTTAGGTTAGGGTTACTCTGCCAAGAATAACCCTGAGTAGGTTTATTATTATAATATTAGTGTTTGTTTCAGCATCAAAGTCCCTGATGATCGGATCCTGTTCTGCTGTTTCCCCCTCACTTACAGGCAATACTGGACCCATAATCCAGGCCAATACTCGCAGTGCAGTATTGAGGGAGATCTGCACTGCCTGAGGTGCTGTCTTTTCAAATGAGATGTTAAATGGAGGCCGCCTCTGCCCCCACAGGTGGACATAAAAGATCCCAAGGGCACTAGTCCCTGGTGCTCTGTCCAATGTTTATCTTTAAAACATATAATTGAGTCGTTATCATCGTGTTGTTTCTGAGATCTTGCTGTGCACAAAGTGGCTGCAGTGCTTCCTACACCACAACAGTGATTATGCTTCAAAAATACTTCATTGGCTGGAAAGTGACTTGAGATGTCCTGAGGCTGTGTATGGTGCTATAGAAATGTAGGTTCTTTGCTTCTTTCATTCTTTGCCTCTCCCTAACCCTGGCCACCACTCTCCCCTCCACGTGTCTTTGTATATCTGCCTCTTTGGTCACCGTCTTTAACTCTTCTCTCATCTCCTGCCTGATGTTTGATTTCTGTGCAGTCCCTCTGGACATTTGCTTATATTGAGGGGGGTTTATAGGTTATCGTTAATGCACAAGCTGGAAGATTATACAAACTGGTTTGCTCAGGGAGTCTCTGGACCTGCTGACAGACCCTGAATTTAATACAAACGCAATGCTGTTATAGCAGATCCGGGGATTTAACATCATCAGCTGGAGAGCTTCAATAATTGCCCCATCTTCCCGGGGGCTCCTGTTACCATGTGCGTCTGTGACCCCATTCACAAGACGAAAATCCAGTAAAATGTTCTCAGCCTCCTTCCCTAAGACTGGGCACTGGATGCAGAAACCTCCCCACCCTCTCTGGTTAAAAATACATTCACCTGGGATAGAGAAACAGAAGCCAGAGGTTAGTTGTCCTCGTTCAGTCCCAACACAGGCTCACTGCAGGGAGTCCAGTGACTTTTGAACTGCACAGTCCAGTTAAGCTTCTTGTCATAGCATCTCAATGAAATGAGTGGTTAATTTTAACATACCATAACCCTCTCCCATTTGCACCCCCCCTGTCTAATCACCCCTCCCACCCATTCCACACATAGATGAACTGTCAGGGCTGGCAGAGACCAGACTTGACTCAGTCTCATCGATATGACTGATAGCTCAGGGTGCTCATGGGGTAATCCAAAAATACTCGCAGCAAATGCCTCTCGCTTGCACCTGGCTGTCACCCAGCAGACAGCAGCAGCTCCTCCTGAATGGCCCAAGAATCCGGTTTGCCACGCACGCTATTTTTACTGGGTTGTAGTTTCAGTGAGATGACACAACTCCTGGTGTTTAAAGGCAAACAGACGTCAGCCCCACTGCACAGTCTGGGCCGGGGCATAAAAACTGGAGGAGCTTTAAAGAAACACAACACACTGTGGCAAGGAGGGGAGGGAGGGAGGGGGGAATGGGGGCGGGCAAAGTGAGGGGACTGAGTAGGGGAGATAAGGCGGAGAGCAGAGGGAGGAGGTGGTAGAGAGGAGGGGGAGGGATGGGAAGGGTGAGAGATGGAGAGGGGAGACATGAAGGGGAAGGTAGGAAGGGGGAGGGCAGAGGAGTTCGGGGAGGGGAGAGAGAAGTGTTTTTGGAGGGGATAGTGTAGTGTAAGGGTCTGGCACATACAGGGTTAATGTGGGGCTGAGTAGACTAACCACCCACACAGTGATGTAAGAAGCACAAAACCTAGACCTAGGGACATGGAGATAGCTCCTTGCCTGTTCCCCTTACTGTTTAATTATACATAGTCACAAGTAGTTAATAAAGACTTGTTGTTAACATACAGAAGACTATGATGGCTTCTTCAACAGGTATGTGCTGTAACCAACACCATCCCAACATGGGATGCAGATCAGTATCAAAACCACAACCTCACGGAAAGGCCAAGAGAAAGGAAATCTTCAACGGAGATTCTCCGCTGAAAGAAACTCCTGATGAAGTTGAAGACACTGAGAACATTTGCCAGATGAAGCTCCAGAGGGAAGAGCCTGGAAGTTGAAGGCAAGAGATTCTACTGCAGCAGAAGATTCCATCGTGGGGAATGGGGAGTGGAATGGGGAAAGGGAGGAGGAAGGCAAAGGGGAAGGGCAGAGGGGTAATGAGGACATTGGGGGAGAGTGTAAAGAGTGGGAGGAAAAGGCGAGTGGACAAGGGAGGGAAGTGGACAGGGAGAGGGGGGTAGGGAAGGTTGTGGAGAGGGGTCTAGGCAATCGGCGAACAGGAGTAACTATGCTGAAAATATTGTCCTAGGATCGTAGAAGGCATTTTATTTGTTCTTGGGATGTGAGTGTCGCTGGCTGAACCAGCATTTATTGCCCATCCCTAGTTGCCCTTGAGAAGGTGGTGGCGAGCTGCCTTCTTGAACCGCTGCAGTCTATGTGGTGTAGGTACACCCACAGTGCTGTTAGGGAGGGAGTTCCAGGATTTTGACCCAGTGACAGTGAAGGAACAGCGATATATTTCCAAGTCAGGATGGTGAGTGACTTGGAGGGGAACTTCCAGGTGGTGGTGTTACCATGTGTCTGCTGCCCTTGTCCTTCTAGATGGTAGTGGTCGTGGGTTTGGAAGGTGCTGTTGAAGGAGCCTTGGTGAGTTCCTGCGGCGCATCTTGTAGATGGTACACACTGTGTGTCGGTGGTGGAGGGGGTGAATGTTTGTGAATGGGGTACCTATCAAGCGGGGCTGCTTTGTCCTGGTATTTTGAAAGATCTTATAGGTGGATGTCACATTAACTCTGACACTTCACCAAGCTCCACCTGCAGCATTTTGAAACACCGATCATCTTCGGAGGTTTGAATGTGCTGTAAATAACCAAACATTCTATTGTGAAAACCTGCAGTCAGATACACAACTCTTTCCCCTTCCCCCCAGTACTGCTACTGTGGTTCACATTTAGGCTCTGACCACACTAACTGTATTGGTGGGGAGGAGGATTGTGTCTGTCAGATGACTTGTGACAAGATGACCCTAGACCTCTAACCCAATACCCTCCCAGAGCATTGCAGCAATGTAAAAGGAACTTTACTCTGTATCTAACCCCGTGCTGTACCTGTCCTGGGAGTGTTTGATGGGGACATTGTAGAGGAAGCTTCACTCTGTATCTAACCCCGTGCTGTACCTGTCCTGGGAGTGTTTGATGGGGACAGTGTAGAGGGAGCTTTACTCTGTATCTAACCCCGTGCTGTACCTGTCCTGGGAGTGTTTGATGGGGACAGTGTAGAGGGAGCTTTACTCTGTATCTAACCCCGTGCTGTACCTGTCCTGGGAGTGTTTGATGGGGACAGTGTAGAGGGAGCTTTACTCTGTATCTACATCTTTAAAAGCTAAAGGCAGAAAAGATGATAAGGCATACAGCAGACTGAGATCCCAGATTTGTACACGCTGAACTTGTCATTGCTGGTCACTGAAGGTGTTTAATTCTGGAGAACTCCTCAAAGGAATGCACTGGAACAAGAGAACTTTCACATGTTCTTAATCTGTAATTAGCAACTCTTAGGAAAAAGACAGGACCAACATCAGCCTTTCATTAAGATTTACAATGACAGACATGTATTGACAGAGAGACACACACATCACGCCCACACCAACCTACCCCACTCATTATTCCATGCATATTTCTGATTCATAAACATTGTCTCCTGAGTCAAGTTGTGAATATTCCTGTAGAATAGGAACTTAGACTTCCTCAGTCCCTTTCTCTGTAAACTCCTCCAGCCCTACAATCCTCTAAGGTATCTATACTCCTCCCACTCGTACCTTCTGCACCTCCCTGATTTCATGCTCAATATCAGAGATATTGGGCAGGACTCCAGAGAGAATTGCCCTGCTCCTCTGTAAAATTGCCCTGTGGAATCTTTTACATTGACCTGAGGGGGCAGGGGGAACCCTGGTTTAATGCCTCAACCAAAGACACTGGGAAGACCATCAAACAAACACTAGTCTGCTTTTTGAAGCCAGCTCCACAAGTATTTAGGCAAAATCAACCACGATGGACTGGACACTGTGTCCGCATGGCCGAAAAGTTTCTCTCCCACCAGGTCCCGTTTTCTCTGAAATGGTCCAGGGGAGGACAAAGGAAACTCTGAAGCTCTCCTTGAAACACAACAGCATTGACATGAATGACTGGGAGAAGCTTTTACTATCAATTGTCCAAAATGGCGACATCTTGTCCAACAAGCTGCATCATGTTTTGTGTTCAAACGGTGCGGCAGTGAAGAAAAGGAAAGGAGGCAAACCCTGCACTCTGGATCCCACCACCAATTTTGGAATTGTGCTGCAGTGGAGCACATGCTTTCAGTTGGTAATGAAGAGCGGCTGTCCCCAACTGGAGCTTCGTTAGAGTATAAAAAGGTGTTCATGCTGGGTGTTAGCGGGGAATTGGACGGGTCTCTGTCTTTACTCTGCAGGCTTGCAAGTAATCCTGTCTTAAGGTACAGGCTGGCTTCAGACTCATTCATCCTTCAACATAAGATTATTGGAATTAACATGGGAAGTCCTGCCCCAATGGGCCCAAAGATCTTTGCGTGGGGGATCAGACTGTTCAGTCACATGAAGAGCCACAGCAGAAACTCATGACCCTGAGAAGGCATCATTTCTGAATCAAGGGACAGCCTACAACGATGACCTGTGACAGTGCAGGACTCGCTCAGTATTGCACTGGGAGTGTCAGCCTGGATTATCTAAAGAGTCTGGAGTGGGACTTGAACCCATAACCTTCCGACGTAGGAGAGAGTGAAATACAAGATAGAAAGTTCCAGTATTCAATGCAATCTCCTTTAATTATCTGCTTTAGTTCCTTGGTCTCAAATGGCCTCAAGATATTTGATAGAATAATTCAGAGATATTATTCAGTTAGGCACATGGCCTCGATCGCAAGCCTCGAGTAAACTGCCCTTGGTTTTATGTTGCTGTCAGATAGCTCAAGAAATATGGGGGTAATAAAGCTGTTCAGTTGTTAAGTGTGGAATGGAACTAGCACGAGACTGAATATGATCCCTGCTCAATGCTGAGCAAGCTGATCACAGCCAGGCTGATACAGGGGGACATGGTCATTGATATGAGCACACAGGATCCCTGCTCCTGCTGGTTATTCAGAGATTTATTGCTGGGAGGCAGATGTGCGGGTGGACTGGTGATGAGATCTGGAACAGGTTTGACTAATTCTGCCCACGTTTGAAAAGCACACTGGGAAGAATGGTCACCTGGTCTCTAGTCGAACCAAGTCAAAGTTTAAGGAAATTCCGTCAATTTCCGCCAACTCCAGCATGATGCCACCACCGAACACATCTTCCCTTCAGCACCCCCCCATCGGCATTCCGTAGGTCCTGTTCCCTCCGGGACACCCTGCTCCACTCCTCCATCACCCCCTACATCTCAGCCCCCTCCCATGGCACCTTCCCATGCAACCGCAGAAGGTGCAACACCTGCCCCTTTACTTTCCCCCTCCTCACCGTCCAAGGGCCCAAACACTCCTTTCTAGTGAAGCAGCATTTCACTTGCACTTCCCTCAATTTAGTTGACTGCATTCGCTGCTCCCAATGCGGTTTCCTCTACATTGGAGAGACCAAATGCAGACTGGGTGACCGCTTTGCGGAACACCTTCGGTCTGTCCGCAAGCATGACCCAGACCTCCCTGTCGCTTGCCATTTCAACACTCCACCCTGCTCTCATGCCCACATGTCTGTCCTTGGCCTGCTGCATTGTTCCAGTGAAGCTCAATGCAAACTGGAGGAACAGCACCTCATCTTCCGACTAGGCACTTTACAGCCTTCCGGACTGAATATTGAGTTCAACAATTTTAGATCATGAACTCTCTCCTCCATCCCCACCCCCTTTCCGATACCCCCTTTTCCAATAATTTATATATATTTTTCTTTTCCCACCTATTTCCATTATTTTTAAATGTATTTCCATCCATTGTTTTATCTCTACCTTTTAGCCTATTTCGATCCCTTCCCCCCACCCCACCCCCACTAGGGACATCTGCCACTAGCTTGTCCTGCTTGCTACCCTTAATGTCCCCTTTAGCACATTCCTTAGATAATATCACCACCGTCAACACCTTTTTGCCCTTTTGTCTGTGACATCTTTTGGTTATCTCCACCTATCACTGGCCCTCTATCCAGCTCTACCTGTCCCACCCTCCCTTAAACCAGCGTATATTTCACCTCTTTTCTATTTTTCCTTAGTTCTGTTGAAGAGTCATACCCACTCGAAACGTTAACTGTGTCCCTCTCTGCAGATGCTGCTAAAGACCTGCTGAGTTTTTCCAGGGATTTTTGTTTTTGTTCTGGATTTCCAGCATCCACAGTATTTTGCTTTGATCTTAGGATAAAGAGTAATCTTCTTTCACTAATACAGATTCACGCAGACAGAGGGAATTCAGCGTATTTCACTTCTCCAAAAAACATCTGTTTCCCTTCCACAATTCCCAATTTTGTAAAATCAGCTAAAATTCATCCCCTGAGATCCAATTCTGGTTATGAAGGGGTTTGATAGCTGTACATAGAAAAGATGTTTCCATTTGTGGGTGAGACCAGAACGGAATCATGAATGCTGCTGCTGCTTGTAGCTATATACCTGCCAGGAGATCTGCTGTCATGGTATGTCACACTTGTTTGTCATGTGCCATCCTCAAACATACACTGCGGCTCGTCCGCAACTGCTCTGTGATGTCCATCATTCAACTACGCCTGGGTTGACCCTCTTTCAGCCGCCCTCCATTTTTCCCTCTGGAAAAGATTTCTGTAGCTTCTTAGCTCTGATCAAATGGCCATGGATAGAGAGATTATATAGTTTGAGGGACATCACTCCACATCAAGCATGACACAAAACAAGGAGGCAGATCTCCATGAACTACCACAGCCAGTACAGGATTGAACTGCATCATTGGCATTGTTCTGCAGCACTGTCCACCCATCTATCCAACTGAGCTAACCAACCCCCTCAGATAAATACATGAGGGAGAAGGAAACTGAGGGATGTACTGATAGAGTGAGATCAAGTGAGGTTGGAAGAAGCTTGTGTGGAGCTTAAATACCAGCCCAGGCTTGTTGGGCTGAATGGTCTGTCTTATAAACTCTGTGTTTTGATGTAAAATGTAAATTAGAAGCCTTGGATTTGGAAGAGGAATTTGAAAAGAAAATGCCTCATACTTCAAAAAAGAGAGTTAAGTGTTGCCGTGGTTACACAGTTAATGTAAGGGGCATCTTGCGGAAAGGCACCTACAACTAGACCTTGAAATTTAGATCCCAGCACATTACACATCCCATTTTGAGCCTGTCATCCACTCCCTCCAACCTACCTAACACCCAGGTTGGGGGAGTGCAGAGATCTCAGAGGGTCGTGGGCCTTGAGGAGTTACAGAGATGGGGGGGAGGGGGGTGGAGGGATTTGAGCACAAACAGGAGAATTTTAAAACAATGTGTTGCTGGATCAGGAGCAATTGTAGGTCAGTGAGGACAAGGGAAATAGGGATCAAGATCTGGTTTGAGTTGAGGTATGCACAGCAGAGTTTTAGATAACAAGATTAGGGAGGGTAGCATGTGTGAGACCAGACAGGAGCACGTTGGAATAGTCGAGTCTGCAGGTAACAAAGGGATAAATGAAGGTTTCAGCAGCAGATGAGCTGAGACATGAGTGAAGTCGGTGATGTTATGATGGAAATAGGCACTCTTGGTGAAGGATATATAACAGGATCAGAAGCTTTGCTCAAGTTTGCAAACAGGCTGGTTCAGCCCGAGGTCAAGGAGGTGATAGAATGGGCACAAAAAACTCAGCTCATGGAAGAGCTGATGTGGGACAAGCAGTCAGAGAACACAGGCAGTGGAAAGGTGGAGTGAGGCAGGAGAGAGGCGGAGTGAGGCGGGGGAGAGGCGGAGTGAGGCGGGGGAGAGGTGGAGTGAGGCGGGGGAGAGGAGGAGTGAGGCGGGGGAGAGGAGGAGTGAGGCGGGGGAGAGGAGGAGTGAGGCGGGGGAGAGGAGGAGTGAGGCGGGGGAGAGGAGGAGTGAGGCGGGGGCGAGGAGGAGTGAGGCGGGGAGAGGAGGAGTGAGGCAGTGGAAAGGTGGAGTGAGGCAGGGGAGAGGCGGAGTGAGGCAGGGGAGAGGCGGAGTGAGGCAGGGGAGAGGCGGAGTGAGGCAGGGGAGAGGAGGAGTGAGGCAGGGGAGAGGAGGAGTGAGGCGGGGGAGAGGAGGAGTGAGGCAGGGGAGAGGAGGAGTGAGGCGGGGGAGAGGAGGAGTGAGGCGGGGGAGAGGAGGAGTGAGGCGGGGGAGAGGAGGAGTGAGGCAGGGGAGAGGTGGAGTGAGGCAGGGGAGAGGTGGAGTGAGGCAGGGGAGAGGAGGAGTGAGGCAGTGGAGAGGAGGAGTGAGGCAGGGGAGAGGTGGAGTGAGGCAGGGGAGAGGCGGAGTGAGGCAGGGGAGAGGTGGAGTGAGGCAGGGGAGAGGAGGAGTGAGGCAGGGGAGAGGAGGAGTGAGGCGGGGGAGAGGAGGAGTGAGGCGGGGGAGAGGAGGAGTGAGGCGGAGTGAGGAGGAGTGAGGCGGGGGAGAGGTGGAGTGAGGCGGGGGAGAGGTGGAGTGAGGCGGGGGAGAGGAGGAGTGAGGCGGGGGAGAGGAGGAGTGAGGCGGGGGAGAGGAGGAGTGAGGCGGGGGAGAGGAGGAGTGAGGCAGGGGAGAGGAGGAGTGAGGCGGGGGAGAGGAGGAGTGAGGCAGGGGAGAGGAGGAGTGAGGCGGGGGAGAGGAGGAGTGAGGCAGGGGAGAGGAGGAGTGAGGCAGGGGAGAGGAGGAGTGAGGCAGGGGAGAGGAGGAGTGAGGCAGTGGAGAGGAGGAGTGAGGCGGGGGAGAGGAGGAGCTGGATATCGTCAGTGCACCTGTGGAAGACAACCTCATGGCTGTGAGTCAAGCTGCCAAGAGGAAGCCAAGGATCCCTCCTTGGTGGAGGAGCAGAAAGGAAGCCATTGCACGAGGTGCGCTGGCTGCAGTCACTTTAGATATTGAGTGTAAACTCCTCATGCTCCCTGCCCATCACGGGCCAGCTGTTGTCTCTGATCTAACATTACCATTGCTGAAGGTTTCAAAACAAACAGCATCAGTAAAACACTGTCTAAAAGCATTTGTAATGAACATACAAATATACAAATTAGGAGCAGTTGGCCATTCAGCCCCTCGAGCCTGCTCGGCCATTTAATAAGACCATGGCTGATCTGACTGTTGCCTCCACTCCACTTTCCTTCCTACTTCGACTCCCTTGTTAGTCAGGAATCTATCTCCCTCTGCCTTAAAAATAGTCAGTGACCCTGCCTCCATCGCTCTCCGAGGAAGAGAGTTCCAAAGATTCACGACCCTCAGAAAAAATTTCTTCTCATCTCTGCCTTAACTGAGAGGCCCCTTATTTTTAATCTGTGTTCCCTGGTTTAGTCTCTCCCACAAGGGGAAGCAACCTTTCAGCATCCACCCGGTCAAGACCCCTCAGGATCTTATATATTTCAATAACACAAGCTCTCATTCTTCTAAACTCCAGTGGATACAGGCCCAGCCTGTTCAACCATTCATCATAAGATAACGCTGCGCACTCCCCCCACCCACCCACCCACCCACCCACCCACCCAAATCCGAGGTACCAGTCAAATGGACCTTCTCTGAACTGCTTCTAACGCATTTATATCCTTTCTTAAATAAGGAGACCAAAACATCCCTACTTTTATATTCCATACCTCCTGCAATAAACAACATTCCATTTGCCTTCCTAATCACTTGCATATTAACTTTTCCTGATTCATGTACCAGGACACCCAGATCCCTCTGTACCTCTGAGTTCTGCAATCTATCTGCAATTAAATAATTTGCTGCTTTTCTATTCTTCCTGCCAAATTGGACAAGTTCACACTTTCCCACATTATACTCAATCTGTCTATTTTTGGCCACTAAATCGATATCCCTTTACAGACTCCTTATATCCTCTTCACAACTTACTTTCCTACCCATTGTGTAATCAGCAAATTTAGCAACCATACATTCAGTCCTTTCATCCAAATTATACATATAAATTATTGAGGCCCAAGCACTGATCCCAGTGGCACTCCACTAATTACATCTTGCCAACCTGAAAGTGACCCATTAATCCCTACTCTCTGCTTCCTGTTAGCTAACTAATTCTTTATCCATGCTAATATGTTACCCCCTACACCATTAGCTTTTATTTTGCAATGGTAACCTTTGATGTGGCAACTTGTCAAATGCCTTCTGAAAACCTATGTACAGCACATCCACAGGGTCTCCTTTATCCACATTGCCTGTTACTTCCTCAAAGAACTCCAATAAATTAGTCAACTGTAATTTCCCTTTCACAAAATCATGTTGACTTTGCTTGATTGCATTTGGATTTTCTAAACGCCCTGTTATAACCTCTTTAATAATAGATTGCAGCAATTTCCCTAGGACAGATGTTAAGCTAACTGGCCTGTAGTTTCCTGCTTTCTGTCTCCTTCCTTTCTTGAACAAAGGAGTCAAGTTTGCTACTTTCCAATTTGATGGGACCTTCCCAGAATCTAGGGAATTTTGGAAAATTAAAACCAATGCATCTACTATCTTAGCAACCAAATTCTTTTAAGGCCATAGAATGAAGTTCTTCAGGATCTGGGGACTTGTCAGCCTTTAGTTTTAATAATTTTCTCAGTACACTTTCCCTGATGATTGGTTCCTCCCTCCCTTTCACCTCTTGATTCATAATTATTTCCAGGTGTTATTTGCATCCTTTATGGTGAAGACAGACATAAGATATCTGTTCACTTCATCAGCCATTTCCTAATTTTCCATTATTAATTCCCCATTCTCACTCTCTAGAGGACCAACGCTCACTTTATTTACTCTATTCCTGTTTAAATACCTGTAGAAACTCTTATTCTCCTTTTTATATTTCTAGTTAGCTTTCTCTCGTACTCTAATTTCTCTCTCATTATCGATCTTTTAGTCATTCTTTGCTGTTCTTTATATTCTGTCCAATCTTCTGACCTGCCACTCACCTTTGTAGGATTATACACTTTTTCTTTCAATTTGACACTATCTTTAACTTCCTTAGTTAGCCATAGATGGTGTACTATTTCTTTCCCCTGGAATGCATCTTTTCTGAGTATTCTAAAATATCTCAAGTATCTGCCACTGCATCTCCACTCATCTATCCCTTAATCAACTTTCCCGGTTCACTTTAGCCAGCTCAGTTTCATGCCCTCATAATTGCCCTTATTCAAGTTTAAAACACTAGTCTTAGATCCACTCCTCTCTCCCTCAAACTGAATGTGAAATTCAATCATATTATGATCACTGCTACCTAGGGGGTGCTTTCACTATGAGATCATTAATTAATCCTATATTATTGCACATTACCAGATCTAGTATAGCCTGCTTTCTGGTTGGTGCTAAAACATGCCTTTCTAAGAAACTGCCCCAAAATCACACTATGAGCTCATCGCCCAGGCTACCTTTGCCAATCTGATTTGTCTAATCTATACGTAGACTAAAATCGCCTATGCTTATCGTCATACTTTTCTCACAAGCCTTCATTATATCTTCCTGTATACCCCATCTGATAGTGTGATATATCTTCCTGTATACCCCATCTGATAGTGTGATATATCTTCCTGTATACCCCATCTGATAGTGTGATATATCTTCCTGTATACCCCATCTGATACTGTGATATATCTTCCTGTATACCTCATCTGATAGTGTGATATATCTTCCTGTATACCTCATCTGATAGTGTGATATATCTTCCTGTATACCCCATCTGATAGTGTGATATATCTTCCTGTATACCCCATCTGATAGTGTGATATATCTTCCTGTATACCCCATCTGATAGTGTGATTACTGACAGGGGAGGTACCTATAAACCACTCCCACAAGTAATTTCTTACCTTTACTATTTCTCACCTCTAGCCAAACTGATTCGACATCTTGATCTTCAGAACTATGGTCATCTCTCTCTATTGTATCAATGTCATCATTAACTAACAGAGCTACCCCTCCACCTTTTCCTAGCTTCCTGTCCTTCCTAAGTGTCACGTAACTCTTGAATACTCAGATCCCAGTCTTTGTCATCCTGCAGCCATGTCTCTGTAATGGCGATCAGATCATACATATTTATTTCTATTTGCGCTGTCAATTCATCTATTTTGTTTCAAATGTTATGTGCATTCAGACACAGGGCCTTTAGTTCTGTCTTTTTATTTTTATTGTAACCTGGTGCCTTATCTTCTGCTGCACTCTGAAGTTTGTACACTCTCCCTTCCTGCCACACTCTGATCATCATTTCCTTTATTCCTACTTTGCTCTTTTGCCTTGTCTTTCCTACTAAATTTATCACATCTTCCAAACATGATCCCTTGCCCCCATTACTTAGCTTAAAGCTCTCTCTACCACCTCAGTTATACAACTTGCCAGAGTACTCTTCCCAGCATGGTTCAGGTGAAGACCATCCCAATGGTACAGCTCCCACTTACCCCAGTACTGGCACCAGTGCCCCATGAATCAAAATCCATTTCTCCCACGTCAATTTTTGAACCATGCACTTAACTCTAATCTGATTTACCCCATGCCAATTTGCTCATGGTTCAGGTAGTAATCAAGAGATTATTACCTTTGATGCTCTGCCTTTTAATTTAATCCCTAGCTGCTCATAGTCATTCCTAGTTCTGTGTTATTGTTACCTATGTGGAACACAACCACTGGATCCTCCCCCTCCCAATGCAAGTTCCTCCCTAGCCCAGAGCAGATGTCCTGAACCCTGGCAATGGGCAGGCAACACAGCTGTCTGGATTCCTGCTCTCAGCTGCAGAGAACTGTGGCGATCCCCAGACTATACTGTCACCTACTACCACTACATTCCTATTAACTCTCCACGCTTGAAGAGCTTCATGTACCGTGGCCAGTTTACTCAACCCCCCTGCAGCCACTACTTTCATCCACACAGGCTTAATTGCCTGTCAGACAACTGCAAAGGCTGAAGCTGCTCCACCTCCACCTTCTGAGTCCCCTTACCTGCTTCACTTGCAGTCACCTCCTGTTCCTGACCGCTGACCAAATCAGGAGACCCTATCCTAAGGGGTGTGACTGCCTCCTGGTACAGAGTTTCCAGGTAACTTTCCCTCTTCCTGATGCATTGCAGTGTCTGCAGCTCAGCCTCCAGTTCAATGACTCTGAGCCAAAGCTCCTCAAGCCACAGACACTTGCTGCAGACGTGTTTGCCCTGGATCATACTCGTGCCCAGGTACTCGCACATTCTGCACTCACAACACATTACCTGCCCTGCTACCTTTATCATGTGTTAATTAATTTACTCTTTATTAACTTATAATTAATAAACACTGCTGCTCCCAATAACCTTTGCTACTGCTAGGTAACCTTACTACAACTAATAAAACCTTACAATTACTAATAAATTATGAGTTTTAAAGCTAAACAAGCAAAATATTCACCAGCCAATCACTTATCTGTTTTCCTGTGATGTCACGCTTTGATTTCACTCAGAATGTGGCCACTTCGATCTGGAGCCACAGACCGGACTGGGTCAGATAGCTCGTCCAGGTGGTGGACTGCCTCCGGGTCCTCTCTTCACCCACTCTGCAGTAACTGCAATTCTATTGCATATTAAAACAGCGGTGAATGAGAATACGGGGCAAGATTAACACACAGTACAGGACTCAGTCACATAAACATTCCCTCCCACCCCCAGGACTGTCTCAGGTTGTTTATTCCAGCCACGCTCTGATACCATTGCCTCCTAAGCATTATTTGTGAGCCGTTCAACCACAAGGGGTATGAGAGAGTCCCATCTCGACACCCAAACCACCTCACTCTCCAGTATGGATCATTTAAAAGGTACCTGGATCTGCATCTGAAGTGCTGTAACCTGCAAGGCCATGGACCAGGCATCTTCCACCCTCCATAAACTTCAGCTCGTCCCAAAACTCTGCGGCCTGTGCCTAAACGGACAACTAGTTCCATTCATCTATCACCCCTGTGCTCACTGTCCTACATTGGCTCCCAGTTAAGCAATGTCTCGATTTTAAAATTCTTATGTTTGCTTTCAAATCTCTCCATGGCCTTACCCCTCCCTATCTCTGTAATCTCCTTCAGTCCCACAACCCTCTGAGATCTCTAACTCTCGCCTCTCTCCATCCTCCAATTGCATTGTCACGCTATCGGCAGACCTGCTTTCTGCTGCCTCAGCGCCAAGCTCTCTCAACCCTCCTTTATACCTATCTCTTCAACAAAACGTTTGGTCATCTGTCCTGATGCCTCCTTGACAGGGTAGATGCTGAGAGGATGTTTCCTCTCATGGGGGAAATCTAGAACTGGGGGGCAGTTTAAAAAATAAGGGGTCTCCCATTGACAATGAAGAGGAATTTTTTTCTCTCCGAGAGCAGAGAATTCTCTACCACAGAGAGCAGCAGAGGCTGAGTCATTGAATACATTCAAAGCTGAGTTGGATAGATTTTTGGGGGCAGGCAGGAAAGGGGCAGGAAAGGGGAATTAAGAACACAATCAGATCGGCCATGGTCTTATTGAATGGTGGAGCAGGCTCGATGGGCCAAATGGCCTACTCCTGCGCCTATTTCTTATGCTATAGCTTGGTGTGGTGTTGATATTGTCTGATTACATTCCTGCAAAGAGCTTTGGACTGTTTCACTGCTTTAAAAGGCAATATATAAATGGAAGTTATTGTTGTTTATAGAAACACATTCAAACTTGTGTCAGTGGAATGAGGCAAGGATATCAGAACTTAAGTAGCTAGGTAGGAGGAAACATTCATGATGTACACATAATGATACTCAGGGCCAAGGAATACTAATCCAAGGATGTCCTGTTGAATTTTTACACGACTTTGGTCAGAGGACAGCTAGTATATCACATCCAGTTCTGGCCTCCAATACAGGAAGGGTCAGGGCATAGGAACTGTTAGTTGGAAAAAGTGTGAAGTCCATCTAGTTCTCCTTCCCATCCAGGCAGTCACAATACAACAATAATGGAGTTATTGACAAATCACAGTCATCAATCTCTATTACTCTATTACGATAACTAACCCAGGCACGAGGGGAGGAAACCCCCAGTGGGCAGAGAGCATCGGGAACCATAGGTCCAAAGTCACCTGCTCCCCCTGAGCACACCTCACTCACTATGTGTCATGTCTCAAATCACTCACACACATACTGAACATCAATCAGTTAGATCGTAGTTGGAGCAGTTTGGGGAACTATTGGAAGTGAACTGAATGGAAAGTTCGATCTTACCTGTTGTGTGCAGGTGTACAGCTGAGACTTGAAAGAATTATTCATCCAGTGCCAATAAGTATCTCAAATTGAAAACAATTAGCGAGGCAGGAAATGGAACTGGTCCACGTTGATCAGCTGATGTTTCACTTGGCCTCCAGATGAAAGTCTTTTCTTTTTAGGGGAATGCCATTTGTATCTTATGGGTGAAACAAGTTGCAACAGGAGAGGAAGAGGTTGGCGTGTGTATTCATGAGATGCTTTCTTTCACCTCCACAAGGTGTGTGTCATCCTGAGACTATCCAAAGGCACTTTTTCAGCAACAGAAGCAAATCAGATTTTGGTTGAGCTAGTCATGAACAAAGACTTGCCACATTCACCATCTATTGAGTATGAGCTGACAAGACGTATTAATTAGCCAAACTTCAAAAGCACTGTTCCTGATCAGGAGAACAAAAGTAACACACCATGAAGGAACAAGGCAAGTCCATCGCACGAGTCAGCCATAATCTGCTTCTACATCATAACATTGGCATTGGCACGGGGATGCAAGACTCAGGAATCCAAGGCCAGTCAACTCTGAAATTCTCCACTCCGCAACCCCCCTTCCATGCTAGCATGTAGGTCATTGTACCCAAATTGTTTGAGCTGTCCCACAGACCAGTCATGCAAATAACCCCAAATATCCACAGATTCATATACACCAATGATCATCATCACATTCTTGCCACCACTGCTCCTGGGAAAGTCCTGTCCCATCAGCAGGATAGGCCCATCAGAGGTGGAGGGCACAGTTGCTGTCAGTGGTCTGGGGAAGACTTAACAATGGTTCTGGACCACATGAATGGTCTTGGCTTCAGCTCAAACAAAGTCGAGTAAAGCTCCAGTTATCCTGCCTCCTTCAACTGACAAACTTACCTCCATGTTGAGCATCACTTGGAGGAAATTCTGAGGGAAGTCAAGGGTGAGGGACATCAATAAGTGTGTCTAGGGAACAGTGGCAGTGAAGGAATAGCAATATATTTCCAAGTCAAGAAGGTGGGCAACTTGGAGGGAACTTGCAGTAAAAATGGAGGTTTTTCCTGGTGCTGAGACTCTCTGCACATTCCAAATGACTCCAAATCAGTCCTTGCTTCCAAAAAAATAGGCACAGAAGTTGTTTCAAAATACATTTTTCTATAATTGTGACATCACAGGCAATGCATACATGTCATTAATGTCACATTGGACCTTGTGTTGCATAGCAATTGGCTACTCCATTATATCACACCACCCAGCACCCAATGTGGATAACGTGAGCAGAAACGCTCATCTAAATACATTCATCGGTTGGTTCTTCAACTGCTGTTCGGTCGAGGAACTTTGGATTGGGAATTTCTAATCAGTTTCAGATTGCTGCTCGAGAACACCCAATTTTTAAAACTTGTTTTGCGTTTGCAAGGAACCAGCTTTAAATGGTAAAGTGAAAACATTCCAGAACAATCTTTTAAAAAAAAGAGAAAAGCAAAAAAGAACAGGTAGATTTAGGGGTCCATGTACCAAAATCACTAAGAGTTAGTGCACAGGTAAAACATTTAGAAGTCTCCTGGAACTCCTGGAGAGTCCACTGGCCTCTCACAGCTGTACAGAGCTGTTAGACCTCGCCTGCAATACTATGTTCAGTTCTGGACAGCACTCTTCAGAAAGGATATACTGGCCTTGAAGGGAGTGCAGCACAGATTCATCAGAATGATACGCTGGACTAAAAGGGTTAAATTATGAAACAGGTTGCGTAGACTAGACTTGTACTCCTTTGAATATAGATGATGAAGAGGTTACATAATTGAGGTGCTCTGGTGAGAGTGTCCAAAACAAGGGACATAACCTTAAAATTAGACTTACGACATTCAGGAAGCACTACTTCACACACAAGAGTAATGGAAATTTCTGCCCCAAAGAACTGTTAATTTTGGTGGGGTGTTCAATTGAAAATTTCAAAACTGAGGTGATAAGATTTTTGTTTGGTAAGGGTATTAAGGGTTATGGAATCAAGGCAGGTTGATTGAGTTATGATAGGGTAGGGTTGTCATAATCTAATTTTGCAGAACAGGCTTGAGGAGCTAAATGGCTTCCTTCTGTTCCTGATTAATCTCTTCTCAGGGCACAGGGAGATAATGGCAGGAGAGTTAGGAGTGGTGATCAAAGCTTGGTCTAAAAGATGAATTGTAAGACACTTTTAGAGCCTTGGTAAGACCACACCTGGAGTAGTGTTTACAGTTTGGGTCTCCTCATCCAAGGAAGGATAAACTTAACATAGAGGGAGAGCAGTGGAGGTTCACCAGACCAATCCTTGGGGTGTGGCAGATTGAGGAAACGGCCGGTATTCTCTGGAGTTTTAAAGAATGAGAGGTGATCTTATTGAAAGTTCAAGACAGGGTAGATGTAGATAGGATGTTTCCCCTGGCTGGCGAGTCTAGAATCAGGGATCAGAAAAAGGGGCAGGCCATTTAACATTGAGATGAAGAGGAATTTCTTCACTCAGAAGTAGCAAATCTTTGGAATTCTCTACCCCAGAGGGCTGTGGAAACTCAGTCACTGAGCATATTCAAGGCAGAAATCAATAGGTTTCTGCATACTAAAGATGTTAAGGGATATGAGGATAGTGAGGAAAATGGCGTAGAGGTAACAATCAGTCATGATCTGTTTGGATGGCAGGGCAGTCTCAATGGGTCAAATGGCCTGCTCCTATTTCCTATGATTACAACCTGAAATAGTTTTAGACATCGTGAGGTAAAGGATTGCACAGAACACCAGATTTGGAGGACCAAAAGAGACACAAGGCTGATGAGCTGGAGTCAGACCATGAAGTGGTGAGAATCAGAACATTTTAAATTGAACGCATTAGAATATGGGACAAGACAGCCAGTGAGCGAGGTGACAGACACACAGGACAATGAGGATGGGGCAGTATTTTTGGATAGAGCTTCAATCAAACTGCAGTTTACAGATGGAGCAGGAGAGATTGGAGAGATTGGGCCTAGAGTAAACAAAAAGTGTGACTAAAGATTCCAACCACCATACCCTGATACATGGTCAGATAATTCTGCTTTAATCAGTGATATTTAAAGAAATACTTGAAAGAGAAAAAACAGTGTCAAATTTTGTTTGATAATGCCTCCATGAAACATCTTGAGGCTTTGCTACACCAAAGACGCTATACAAGCTGTTAAAGAGTTTTTCTCCTAAGAGAAGGTTAAGGAAAGGTTTAGTAGAGGTGTTCAAAATCACTAAGCTGTTTTGGGTAGGGTAATTGGGAAAAGTGTTTCTACAGGCAGGAGGGTGGATAACTGGGAGACACAGATTTACAGCCATTGTAAAGGAACCAGAGGAGGATCAGGGTATTTTTTTTTTTTATGCAGCGAATCTTAATGATCATTATGTGGCTCTGTTAAATTTTGTCTAATAATTACATCAGTGAAGCACCTTGTTTTAGAAGTTTTACTGCCTTAAAAAGGCACTGTAAGTAAGCAAGTTGCTGCTGTCTAGGCTCAGACCCCAAACCAGAAGTCAGCTTGCACCCAGATGGATTCTCATCGGGTCAGGAGAGGACATTGAAAGGGAATAGTTTAACCCGTAAACTTAGGCAATGGACCAGTGTGAACATCAAATCTCCACAGCCCAGGTTCCTTGTATCATTAAATTTGGGGGTGGGGGGGGTGGGGGGGGTAGGTGAAAACTTTCCCTTGGAGACAGTTATCCTCTTCTGCACTTAGCTCAGGAAAATACTGGAGGTCTGCAGTCCTTCAGCAGGGAAGTAGAGGAACAAGAAGAGGAGAGACAGTCCCTGGGATGAGGAGTGAACTGCATTGGGTTGACTGACAAGAGTTTTGACATGGTGAAGGTTGTTTACAGGGCCCAATGTTATCACACTGTGAAATAAAGCAAAACACATTCATCAACAGGTTGTGATAACATTGGAGAACGAGAGCATATCTCTGCATAACAGGAATGCAATAATACAGGACCTCAGACTGTTTCCACCAGAATCACAGCCTGTCTTGCTCCTCGAACCTGCTTCAGCAAGCTTCACTGTTAGAGCAGGAGTTCATAGTGGCGTCAATAGCCAAAATAACTGACACTACTCAACTGAATAAGTTTTTGCACATTAAGGAAGTGATGGGGTATGGGGATAAGGCTGGAAAGTGGAGCTGATGATTAAGTTCAGCCATAATCTTAGAGTGGCAGAGCTCGAGGGGCTGTATGTCCTACTCCTTATCCTATATCTTATGTAAATCTAGAACTATAAATCAGAAGTTTATCTGGTATGTTCTGTTTGAACTGGGAATCTTCACCTTAGGAATATTAAACACCTCCCACCACCCACTTTAGACTTAGGAACATTGGCAAACAGGGAAAGAACCTCTGGTCCATTTAGCCTTTCCCAGACAACTGCGATAGTTTGCCTATCACACAGTGTACATTCCAAATGCCACCAAAAACCATCTCACCTCTAGGGAGACCAGGAGATGGGTAGAGTATCTAGGAATTTCCTATCCAATGCCCTTTATTGTTGTTGGCATACTTCCATCTATGATTGGAGACAAGGTGGCTCATGATGCACTTTTGCCGATGGCTGAAGAGGCCAAACCATGAGAGGCAGGTTCTGCCACAGGTGCTGCACATTAATTGCTTACCAGGTGATGTCATTTCAGTGTTGGCACCAGTTACCCAGTTGCTGTAGCCACTGATCTCATGGTGATACATGCCAGGTCACAGGTGATGTCGCCATTTTCCTGTGTCATTGGCTAGTGTTACCAGGGGTACAAGGATCAATGTTTAGGGCCTTCATGTCATGTTTGTAAGCATCCTTGAATCAGAAGTTTGGGCATTCCAAACCCCTTAAGGCAATTGAAACTAGTCCTGGTAATCACTCTGTCCCAGATAATTTGATTCAGTACACACCTTTGTTTCAAGGGGATCACCATCCCAGCCACAAACAGATCCAGTTCTCACGAAGGAATTCAGTGAATCAGTATGCCACACACCAGCCAGCAGCCTGTTCCAGAGATTCAGTATTCTCTGGGAGAACAACCAGTTCATGACGTCTAATGTACATTTGGCCTTGAACAACTTAAAACAGTGACCCACGCTCCTCCCTAATGTACTACTTGGAGCAAAGGGTCAACTGGAGCACAATGTATTCCTGCCATTGTCTTATAAACCACAATCAAATCACCACAATGTCTAAAGTGTACAGCTCTTTTAGCCTATCTTTACCTCCTTACAACCTTGTCCAAACATGTGCGAAAGAGCTGAACTCCAGAGGTGAGGTGAGAGTGACTGCCCTTGACATCAAGGCAGCACTTGACCAAGTGTGGCATCAAGGAGCCCTAGCAAAACTGGAGTCAATGGGAAAAACTCTCTACTGGTTGGAGTCATACCTAGCCCAAAGGAAGATTGTTGTTATTGGAGATCAATCATCTCAGTTCCAGGACATCACTGCAGGAGTTCCTCAGGGTAGTGTCCTAGGCCCAACCATCTTCAGCTGCTTCATCAATGACCTTCCTTCCATCATAAGGTCAGAAGTGGGCATGTTCGCTGATGATTCAGATACTGAAGCAGTCCATGCCCAACAAGTATCAGAGAATGACCATCTCCAATAAGAGAGAATCTAACCAGGGCCCCTTGACATACAATGGCAGTACCATCGTTGAATCCCCCACTATCACCATCCTGGGGGTTACCATTGACCAGAAACTGAACTGGACCAGCCATATACATACAGTGGCTACAAGAGCAGGTCAGAAACTAGGAATCCTGTGGTGAGTAATTCACCTCCTGACTCCCCAAAACCTGTTCACCATTTTTCTAGGTGCAAGTCAGGAGTGTGATGGAATACTCTTCCACTTGCCTGGATGAGCGCAGCTCCCACAACACTCAAGAAGCTTGACACCATCCAGGACAAAGCAGCTCACTTGATTGGCAGCCCATCCACAAACATTCACTCCCTCCACCACCGACACACAGTAGCAGCAGTGTGTACCATCTACAAGGTGCACTGCAGGAAATTGCCATGTCTCCTTCCAAACCTACAACTGCTACCATCTGGAAGACAACGGCAGCAGATAGATGGGAACACCACCACCTGGAAGTTCCCCTCCAAGTCACTCACCATCCTGACTTGGAAATATATCGGCCGTTCCTTCACTGTCGTTGGGTCAAAATCCTGGAACTCCCTCCGTAACAGCACTGTGGGTGTACCTACACCACATGGACTGCAGCAGTTCAAGAAGGCAGCTCACCACCACCTTCTCAAGGGCAACTAGGGATGGGCAATAAATGCTGGCCTAGCCAGTGACACCCACATCCCATAAATGAATTGGAAAAATTAACTAAGACATTAGAATGATCACATTACACAGCCATTAGCGCTCAAGATCCACGCCCCAGCAGAGTAGGCTAAAAAATCCCAAGTATTTAGTGACATCAGAGCCACTCAAATCAAGGTTCGACTGCATGATACTAACACTGAATGATGCCAGCACATGACTTTGCCTAGGTTCCAAAAATCATGTCACAAAAGGAAGGTGTCAAGTGCAGATCATTAGTTGTCTGGTTGTGAAACTATTTTCACTGTAATGTCTGCATCTATGGGGTTCCTACCTCTAAGCATCAGAAGAGAGTGCACAGTGCACCATTCTGCATCCTGCCCCAACATACCACAACCCCAACATACCATCAATAAAACCAATTCAGTAAGCTAATGGCACTTGAGAAAAGCTCTTAAAATGATTGAAAGGGACTCCCCATTATTAAGTGCACATTTCCTTATGCCAACATGCAGAAAATACTCGTGAAAATGCATAGTTCAGATTGGACCAATTGGATCCAGAAAATAAGTCTTGCATCTCTCTGTAAACGGACATCAACCTCATGTCTCTCTAAACACATTGCCGCAGCGCTACTTGCTAGCTCAATGGTTACGTAACTGGAACTAGCAATTCAGAGGTCTACACTAGTGCTCTGGAGACTAGATCAAATCCCACCATGGCAGCTGGAGTATTCAAAATCAATTAAATAAAGTTGGAAAGAAAATCTAATATCACAAATAGTGACCATAAAACTACCAGACTGCCAAAAAAAATACTCACTTGGTTCACTAGCATCCTTTAGGGGAGGAAATCTGCCTTCCTTACCTGGTCTGGCCTATATGTGACTCCAGACTCAAAGCAATGTGGGTTGATTCTTACCTACTGAGAGGTGGGGAGGCCCTTTCAGTGCAGAATGGTGCACTGTGTACTCTCTTCTGATGGTTAGAGCTGGGAATTCCAGGGGTGCAGATATTACAATGAAAATTGTTTCACGACAAGACTGCTAATGATCTGCACTTGACATCTTCCTCTGAAATGGCCCAGCAAGCCACTCAGCTTTATTCAAGAAGGTGGCTCACCACCACCTTAGGGGAATTAGGGATGGGCAATGGATGCTGGACTCAACAGCAGCACCCAAATCTCATGGACAAATAGACTATGCTTGGGTGCAAAGGTCGATGCAACAACTACCCTCAAATTACCAATGTGGGGTGTCACATCTGCTTGAGAGTCAGGAATGCAGAGTACTGAATGATTGCAGAACTGTATGTGCAGTGAACAGAATGCTAAAGTCAAGAATTCAGTGGAGAGATGGAAGGAGGTACTGCTTAATTTTTTTGCCTCCAGTAGCCGATTTTGTTTTTTGGTCTCTAAGCTAGGAAACTGTAACTTTACCAAATTGGTAACTAGTTGAATCAGGTAAATAAGTAAGGTTAAATAGACATGGCAGGGGCAGGGCAGGTGGTGTACCTTAACTGCAGCATGCCAGAGTTTGCCAAGAGCACTGCGATCCCAGACAACCATAGCTGTGATAAATGTCTGCAGCTCAAGAAACTAGCTCGGTTGTTGAGCTGAAGTTGCATACATTGCTGGACATGAGGGAGGAGGAGTTATCTGATACTTTGCTCCAGGAAGCAGTCACAGCCTTTAGATTAAGTAGAACTTTAGAGTTGGTCAATGATCAGGGGCAGGAGGGGGCGGGGGCGGGGTGGGGGGGGGGGGTGGGGGGGTGACAGCAAGGCAGGCAGTTATGGGAATCCAGCAGGTAGTGAGGGAGAAGCTTCAGCTCTTGACTTTGAGCACCAAATATGAGGTAATTGCTACCCATGTGGATGAGGAGGACCACCGCAGGGTGAATGTGCAAACTGACCATAGCACTGTGGTGCAGGAAATTATTCAAGTGGGGAGGTGAAAAGGAATGTGGCAATGGATAAGGGACAGTCTAGTCAGGGGGATAGATGCTGCTCTCTACTCAAATGTGCTGCAGTCCTGGTGCCAGGATTAAAAGTGCCCTTTCAAAAGTTGCACGTTTGTTACCGCTAAAAATGATTACTCCTTAAAGACATATTTTCATGGCTGGAGTGGAACTTGGAGTGGACGGTGGTGGGGGGAGGATCCAATTGTCATGGTCTGTGTAGGAATCAATGGCAAGGGTAGAATTAAGAATGAGGTTCTGCTGAGGGAGTGGGGTCTTTCAAATCAATTTGGCGTAGGTAGTCTGGAAGCTGAGCTTCTAGAGTTATAGGATGGGTTAAGTGAATGGGCAACAAGAGGCAGTATAATATGTTGAAGTGTGAAACTATGCACTTTGGTAGTAAAAGAAAAGCAGAATACTTTTAAAAAGACACCAAAAACTTTTAAATGTGTCCAGAGGCACTTGGGTGTACTCAAAAGAAACTTAGATCGTTAACATGCAGGTACAGCAAGCAATTAGGAAGACAAGTGGCATGTTGGCTTTAACTGCAAGGGAACTGGAGTACAAGAATAAAGAAATCTTGCTACAACTGTTTGGTGTCACCATACCTAGATTACTGTGCGCAGTTTTGGTCTCCATAACCGAGGAAGGATATGCTTGCATTGAGGCAGTACAGTGACAGTTCGCTATTTTGGTTCCTGAGTTAAGACGGTTATCCAATCACGAGAGGCTGAGTAAACCAGGCCTATACTCTCGGGTTTTGAAGAATGGAAGGTGATTGGATTGAAACATAAAAGATTCTGAAGGGCCTTGACTAATGGACACAAAGAGGTCGTTTCTCCTGGCTGAAGAATCTAGAACACAGTTACAGTGTAAGGACTGAGAGGAACAGGAGGTTGAGTGCTTTTGGAATTCCCTATATCAGAAGGTTGTGGGGACTCCATAGTAGAGTACTTTTAAGGCCGAGATGCACAGACTTTGGGTCTCTCAGGGAATCGAGAAATATAAGGAACGGGTGAGAAAGCGGAATTGAGACTGAAATTCAGCCATGATCGTATTGAATGGCAGCAGACTGGAGGGCCAGTTGGTCTACTCCTGCTCTGATTTGTGCTCTTAAGGTTGTGGGTTCAAATCTCACCCCGCTTGAGCACAAAACCCAGGCTGACACTCCCATTGCAGTGGGATTGCTGCACCGTTAGAGGAACCATTTTTCAAGTGGAACGTAACACGAGGGCTGCCTGCCCTCTAAGGTAGCTATAAAAGATCCATGGTACTATCCAAAAAGCATTAAAGGATTTCTCCCCCGTGTCCTGGGTCAATTTTGATCTTCTAATCAATATCACTAGAACAGATTACTTGGTCATTATCACATGTCTGTCATGGGAGCTTGCTGTGCACCAACTGGTTGCCACGTTTCCTACATTACAAAAATTACCTCATTGTTTAAAGTGCTTTGGGATGGTCCAAGAGGTGCTATATAAACACAAGTCCTTTCCCTTACTAGTGTGATGTCATAAGTTGGATGCTGGGTAACTTGCACCAATCCAGGAGAGATTTTTCATAACAAGACATAGAATGACAAAGAATTTAGTGAACTTGCTTGTGTCATCCCTCCAGGGAAAAACCACAAGAAATTATCTTTTTTACAAAACGCATTATTGCTTTTTCTTCTGATCCGCAACAGTAATTAACCGAAAGCAAGAGAATGAGAGCAACAAACTGCAGTCCACACATATTTCCAAATTTATTCTTGGGATGTGGGCTATTATTGTCCATCATTAATTGCCCTCAAGAAGGTGGTGGTGAGCTGCAGTTATGTGGTGTAGGTATGTGATGCTGCTGGGAAGGGAGTTCCAGCATTTTGACTGAGTGACAACTAAGGAACGTTTACATATTTCAAGGTCAGGATGGCGAGAGGCTTGGAGGGGAACTTGCAGGTGGCAGCGTTCCCATGCATCTGCTTCGCTTGCCCTTCTAGATGATGGATGACAATCCAATGCTGCAAACAAGGCTTTCAAAGCACAGGATCACTGAGCCTAATAGCAGCAGGCAAGCTGCCCTAGCTGCTAACAGTCCTTTACACTGAACCTGTTGGTCTGAACAAGCAAAGAAATAAATATACTCTCGTCCCAGCATTAAGCCATATTTCTTCCACGAATAAAAGGCACTAGACACATTGGGAGACGTTAATATAAAACGCTTTAATAAATAGTTTTTTTTTGAAAGTTATCTCTAAGAACATGTCAAACAAAATGCACTAAATGAACAGAGGACTGTTGCAAGGCAACGTGAGCGTCCTGATACAAAAAAAAATTACAACTTTATTTCGAGTCCATACATAAATTGTTCATGTCATTTTCTTTTTAAATCAGCCAGCCTGTATTTTTTTTTTTAATTTTTCAACCCCGTTTCTTCAAACAGGATTATTTTTCCAGCCTCTCGCTGTGCGGTCGACATCAATAAACATGCAACGTGATTCAGAAAACAAAAGCTCTCATCCATAATTCAGAAAGGAATTGTCACAGTTTGCCCACTAAGTATTTAATATCAAATTGAATCAACAGCCAAATAGAATTTATATATATGTATATATATTTATATACATATGTAATATACACACACGCACATATAAATGCATATAAATATATATACACACCCTGCAGCAGATTAATCTGAATAAGATTATGGGCATTTTTGCTGGGTGAGTGGTGGTCTGGATTTAACCCAAATGAATTTACAATGAAGTTCAGCAAAAACCAAAAGAAAATAAGACATTTTTATTTCCTCATTTTGAATTAAAACCATTTTGCTTCAGTCAGGGTAATTTGTCGCAAGGTAGAATATATCATCTACTTTCTGTGTTGGAACAAAAGCAAACTTTTTTTTAAAGAAAAATACATAAAACAAATTGTTCCCTTCATTCTTTCGTCTGCTCAGAGCAGAAATATATTCTCTTTATGCATAATAGGCTTTTCGAGGAGAGAGCTGGTTAACATACAGAGAGTATAAGCAGGGGCAGGGAGGGAAGAGAAAGAGACACAGAAAGGGAGGGAGGGAGCGAGAGAGGGGGAGAGAGAGCGAGAGAGGGGGAGAGAGAGCGAGAGAGGGGGAGAGAGAGCGAGAGAGGGGGAGAGAGAGCGAGAGAGGGGGAGAGAGAGCGAGAGAGGGGGAGAGAGAGCGAGAGAGGGGGAGAGAGAGCGAGAGAGGGGGAGAGAGAGCGAGAGAGGGGGAGAGAGAGCGAGAGAGGGGGAGAGAGAGCGAGAGAGGGGGAGAGAGAGCGAGAGAGGGGGAGAGAGAGCGAGAGAGGGGGAGAGAGAGCGAGAGAGGGGGAGAGAGAGCGAGAGAGGGGGAGAGAGAGCGAGAGAGGGGGAGAGAGAGCGAGAGAGGGGGAGAGAGAGCGAGAGAGGGGGAGAGAGAGCGAGAGAGGGGGAGAGAGAGCGAGAGAGGGGGAGAGAGAGCGAGAGAGGGGGAGAGAGAGCGAGAGAGGGGGAGAGAGAGCGAGAGAGGGGGAGAGAGAGCGAGAGAGGGGGAGAGAGAGCGAGAGAGGGGGAGAGAGAGCGAGAGAGGGGGAGAGAGAGCGCGAGAAGGGAGAGAGAGAGCGAGAGGAAGGGGAGAGAGAGCGAGAGGAAGGGGAGAGAGAGCGAGAGAAGGGGGAGAGAGAGCGAGAGAGGGGGGAGATAGAGCGAGAGAGGGGGGAGATAGAGCGAGAGAGGGGGGAGATAGAGCGAGAGAGGGGGGAGATAGAGCCAGAGAGGGGGGAGATAGAGCCAGAGAGGGGGGAGATAGAGCGAGAGAGGGGGGAGATAGAGCGAGAGAGGGGGAGAGAGAGCGAGAGAGGGGGAGAGAGAGCGAGAGAGGGGGAGAGAGAGCGAGAGAGGGGGAGAGAGAGCGAGAGAGGGGGAGAGAGAGCGAGAGAGGGGGAGAGAGAGCGAGAGAGGGGGAGAGAGAGCGAGAGAGGGGGAGAGAGAGCGAGAGAGGGGGAGAGAGAGCGAGAGAGGGGGAGAGAGAGCGAGAGAGGGGGAGAGAGAGCGAGAGAGGGGGAGAGAGAGCGAGAGAGGGGGAGAGAGAGCGAGAGAGGGGGAGAGAGAGCGAGAGAGGGGGAGAGAGAGCGAGAGAGGGGGAGAGAGAGCGAGAGAGGGGGAGAGAGAGCGAGAGAGGGGGAGAGAGAGCGAGAGAGGGGGAGAGAGAGCGAGAGAGGGGGAGAGAGAGCGAGAGAGGGGGAGAGAGAGCGAGAGAGGGGGAGAGAGAGCGAGAGAGGGGGAGAGAGAGCGAGAGAGGGGGAGAGAGAGCGAGAGAGGGGGAGAGAGAGCGAGAGAGGGGGAGAGAGAGCGAGAGAGGGGGAGAGAGAGCGAGAGAGGGGGAGAGAGAGCGAGAGAGGGGGAGAGAGAGCGAGAGAGGGGGAGAGAGAGCGAGAGAGGGGGAGAGAGAGCGAGAGAGGGGGAGAGAGAGCGAGAGAGGGGGAGAGAGAGCGAGAGAGGGGGAGAGAGAGCGAGAGAGGGGGAGAGAGAGCGAGAGAGGGGGAGAGAGAGCGAGAGAGGGGGAGAGAGAGCGAGAGAGGGGGAGAGAGAGCGAGAGAGGGGGAGAGAGAGGATGAGGAGAGAAGATTTTTTTCTTTATGCTTGCATACAATCAGCTCATTAACATTCTAAGGCCAGAATTAAACATTAACAATGGGAGGTGGGAGCTGAGATAATAGGGGTGGCTGCAGAAAACTGAAGTGTAGGTCCACCTATTTTTGCCCTGTCTAAGACATAACTGGACATTTTTTTTATAAAAGGTTTGTCCAAGCACTGGCCACATATATCTGCACCCACCTCTAAGGATTAAAACAGACTGTAGGAAAGCAGACTTGGACATTTTCTTGAATTGTTTAGTAGGGGGCATTCACATGGGCACATGAACCTAATTCTCTTGCCTATCACCCCATGTTTCACGCTACCTGAACAGCTGCACTCTTTTTTTTAAATAAAAAAGGAACCTTCAGCTTTCGAAAGTGATTATCAGTTTCCAAAGGTCCAAATCCAAGCTGCCGCTCATTCCCCACCCTCTGCCTGCTGCCCCTTTCCTCCCCATCCCCATCTCTGGAAACCAGGCTGAGCATGCAATCCCAGCGCGCGGAGATGGAGATGTGCAGGCAATGGGTTGAGTTGAAGAAGCATAATCGAAAGCATGCCGAATTTATATACAGTTTGGGTTTGTTTTTCCATATGAGCTTAACATGTAAAAGAGGCCAACAAATTCTATTCTTTAGCCAGATGTGAAGTTAAAGATTTCTAACGGAATACTAGAGTAAGAGATGTATCTGTGTGCCCGCATGTGACAGAAATGCCATCAAAATTCCTTTTTAATATAAATTAAGGAATGGCATCCAAACAAAAAAAAACTTGAATTAATATTGTTTTAAGTTATTCAATCAAATATACACATCGATTCCATAAGTATATACATATATACAAAAGCTTTGATCATACACTTACAATCGTTTATTTTATTATAGGACAGTAAGGAAGTATATATATATATATATATATATATATATATATAAAATCAAAATCAGCAGGATAGTCTTTGACAGTTGCTACAGCAATTCAAGCTCCAGGCACTTGCCACTCCAATACTGCACTCACACCCAGGTTCCAGTGAAATAAGAGCAAGGTTACTTTGGGTAATAAAGTTGGCTGCCCTTTGTGGAATCTCACTGGGTAGAAAAAAATAGGCTCCACTACGCCCACCTAACATTCACTGTACTTCAAGGTAACTCGCCACATGAAGCTTTCCTCGAGGTGTGTTCGAGATGTGTTAAAGCGCTGTATAAATGCACATCCTTTCAAAGGTCAGACGGCAACAAGGCACTTCAGTTCCGTGGCATATTTTCTGACAAGAAATTGCTTTTCTTTCTCCCCACCACCTCCCCCACCCCCCCCACCCCCCCACCACCCCACAATGTCGTCTTTGATTTAACATAATTTTATCGAGGCTGTCTATCCTCCTCCCCCTTCTCTTCCCTCTCCACCTCTGCCTATTAAAGATAGAAATCCAAGTGATCATTTCCCCATGCCAACTATCCTTTCAGGATGACATATCGTCAAGTGGTGACCAGCTCTTGGACCTATTTACAGCAGTTTCTCTTTGGCTCCCCATCACGTCCCTCCCATCAACATATAAAACACTCGTTTCTTTCCGCTTCCCAAAGTTGGATGAGCTAGCAATTTCCTAGAAACAGAAAACTACAGGTGAGGGCCTGAAGTGCAGCACACTCACCACAGTCCACAGGCTCAGTCAAGACGGAGAAGGCAATGGCATAAGCCACAAGAACAACTCCCAACTTCACCCCACCCCCACTAAACTAAAACCAACCCAACAGTAGGAAACTTGGGTGGGGGGGGGACTCAGATGAAGGGTCACCAAAAACAACAGATCGAGGTTCAATTGTACATCAGAACCTCCTACCCTGGCAAAGGGAATTATGCTAAGGTACTACACAAAAAAAAACCACAACAAAACCTATGTAAACAATTTGTTTTGTGTAAAATGGGAGGAGGGTGCTTAATAAAGTTATCTCGGTTCCTCCTTCTCTGTTGCTAAGGGACGCAAAAGGCGCTGCCCCCTCCAATTAACATTTAAGAGGTGAAGAAACACAATATAGCAACTGGCAAAGAGATCTTGACACTGAACAAGTCACAAATAATTTATACAAGATTTAAAGAGACAATTGGTAAATAATGCTTTATACACACACCAAAAGAAAGAGACACTTATTTGACCATGAAGACTTCAATAGATGGTGTCCGTCTTAACGGACAAGGAGGCAATGAGGCATTTATCTTCATTTCCCCCCCTCCCTTTCTCTCTCTTTTTTTAAAAAAAAAAGCTGTAGGCACAAAACAAACTCCGTATGTTCATACAGAAAGATCCTTACCTCCTTCATGGTTTGACGCATTCACATTTTTCAGGCAGCGGTTGTCCCTTTTGCCTGTCCGATGTGGCTGTTTGACTGGAGTCAACTGCGATGATTTAACGTCGCCTTTCGCTGGCAAGAATGTAATTGTACATCTTTGGGAGGGGTACTTGTCCACACCCAACTCCTCTTCCACCTCCTCGCCTGCCATTAGAGTCCGGCTGCAAGGGGCCATTAAATTTTTGCATTCGTACTGAATGTCTTTGTTGCTGCAGGGTTTATCGATGGGGTTCCTGATAGGTTTCAGGGGCTCCCACTGATTGTTCACTGTATCCTCCATGGGCGGCCGGCTTCTCTCCCTCTCTTTTCTCCTCTTCCGTGTCCACCACACGCAGATGATGATGCAGATCAGCCAAACCACACCAAACGCCACACTGAGCACTGGGACTAGGTACGCTGTGTAAATCAGAATAAAGGGTGGGGAGATGGAACAGTGATGTAAAAATAAATTGGCACTGAATCTTTTCATAAAAAGAAATAGCTTGTATTTTTATAGCACCTTTCACAATCGCAGGCTGTCCCAGTGTCTTACAGCCTGCTAACACTTTAAGTGTTGTAATGTAGAAAACACAGTAATCTTCTTTTGGCACAGCAAGCTCTCATAAACAGCAATAAGATGAATGACCAGATCATCTTTGTTTAAGTGATGCAGGCTGAAGCATAAAGATTGGCCAGGATATTTGGGAGAACTCCCTTGCTCTCCAAAATATTGGCAATGAGATCTTCTAGAACCAGCTGAGGGGCAAACAGGATCTCACTTTAATGTCTCATCAGAAAGGTCGCACCTCCGACAATGCAGCACCTCTTTAGTACTGCACTGGAAGTGCCAGCCTGGATTATGCATTCAACAGTGGATTCAGTGGGAGCAATTGTAACAGTATTAATCAATCCTAGATTAAGTACAGCACAGGATACAGGCTGAATAATCAGCCCTCCTCCTAAACTTTGACCCATTATCAGAGGGGCTAGCCTTCAGATAGGGTGCTAATCAAGTTTGCCAATTTTGGTGCATGTTAAAATTGCTACAGTACTATCTGGAGAACAAAGGAGAATGCTTAACATTTGCAGTTTTGACGAAAGATCACTGACCCAAAATGAAATGGTTTCTCTCCCCACAAATGCCACCTGCTCAGTAAAGTATTTTCAGCATTTTCTGTTTTTATTGTGGAGTTTGCACAGTACCCTGAGCCAACATTCTTCTTCATCCAACACTAAAACCACCTCCCCTTCCACCCCCCCAAACAAACAAACGGTCACTGATTTCATTGTTTCCTACTTTACAACAGTGACTTCACTTGCTTCTGTAGATTGGCTGCCATGTTTGACTGCACAACAATCAATTTACTTAAAAAGTGATGTTGATGGAGGGATAAATATTGGCCAGGACCCCAATCTTTACTTCTACCTGAGGGGGCAGACAGAGCTTCAATTTAATGTCTCATTTGAAAACTGAACTTTGACAGTGTTGCACTCCCTTCAGTACATCACTGGCGGCATCAGCTGGATTAGGTGCTTTGGAGAACCAAGAACTTTATGACTCAAGGAGATTCTGAGCTACAGGTAACACATGATTTCAGTCAAATAACATGCAGCCAAACCGAATGATGTACAAAAGGAACATTAATAAAGGAACAGTCAGTATTACCTGGCTGGGAAGGAGGGACATATGCTGTCTCTATTTTCACCTCGATTACTGCGAGCATCATGGTGCTATTTTGTCGTTTGGTCACATTGTCGACAATCTTCGTAACCGCCTCCCTTATCAGGATCCCATCCCGGTCCTCACTATGTTGGGTAAATGACTGGGGGAGGTGGGGGTTGTGTGGAGGGAGGAGAGAAGCAGAACAGAGAGGAGGTAAAACACAAATAAAAACAAAGTACTAGAAAGCCTCAGCAGGTCTGGCAGTTTCTGTGGAGAGAAATATAGAGTTAACATTTCGAGTCCAATATGATTCATCTTTGGAACTGGTGAAACTGATACTTGGAAGGTTTTGCAGATAGAGAAAAGGTCAATCAACCATCAAACAAATGGCTTTCCTCATCAGTCTCAACAGCAGACATCAATGGGCTATTTAATCACGAGGGCCACACAGTCAAATCTGACTTCCCAACATCCATTTTCCAGAGTAGTATCCAGTTAGCTACCAGGAGCAGGAATTGATTACTCCTAGTCTAATTCAGATGCGCCCTGCTGAGGTCAGCCAACCGGACAATCAAGACTGGGAATTGCCAACTGGACAATCCAACTTGACTTCCTCCTCAGGTTCCCAGCAGAGATCCAAATCTAAAGGAGTTAGAATGACCCATTGCCTTAATAGGAGCATTGGTCATTTGGCCCCTCCAGCCTGTTCTATCATTTAATTGAATTATGGCTGATCTGTAATGGATTTATGCAAAATATTAATAAAATAGTGTATCTGTAGGCTGGAAAAAATTAAGTGTTATGCGTTCCTTCCATTCTATTCACAAAACTAGCACATATCCATAAAGAATCCAAACATAACAAGCACTATTGGGCATGAACTCACTGTGCTCAAGCAAAGCTTGCAATGACATTTGATCAGATGCAAGGCTGATTATGATATGGCAATGACACTTCCAAAAACCCAAGCAAGGCTGTTACTTACGATGGCTACTTCCACTGCGCTGTCGGTGGCGTTGGCCAGGTCACACAACACGAACAGAGTCCGCTCCTTAGAGAGGCTCTGCAGCACTGGTAGATACCGCAGTTCTGAGCAAATGTATTCCACAGTAATGCCCTGGGGAGAAGAATTGGAAGATAACTCTGGGAACACCTATATGAAACTCTGCAAACTCACATTCAGAACAAATTGTGTCTCTAATCCACTAGCAATTATTCTACACGTTTAATCCCCGAAGACCAGGTGGCTCACTATGCTGGTGCTTTGTCACACTGGAAAGAGCCTTCCTGAGCTCCTGCAGTGCCTCTTGCAGATGGTACACAACATTGCCACTGTCCATTGGTGGTGGGGGGAGTGAATGTTTGTGGAAGGGGTGCCAATCAAGCGGGCTGCTTTGTCACAAATGTTACTTGCCACTTGTCAGCCTATGTCTGAATATTGTCCAGGTCTTGCTGCATTTGGACATGGACTGCTTCAGTATCTGAGTCGTCACGAATGGTGCTCAACATCAGCCCACTTCTGACCTTATGATGGAAGGAAGGTCATTGATGAAGCAGCTGAAGATGGTTGGGCCTAGGACACTACCCTGAGGAACTCCTGCAGTGATGTCCTGCAACTGAGATGACTGACCTCCATCAACCACAACCATCTTCCTTTGTGCTAGGTATGACTCCACCAGCGGAGAGTTTTCCCAGATTCCCACTGGCTCCAGTTTTACTAGGTGTCCTTGCTGTCACACTTGGTCAACTGCCGTCTCGATGTCAACAGCAGTCACTCTCACCTCACCTCTGGAGTTCAGCTCTTTTGTCCATGTCTGAACCAAGACTGTAATGAACTCAGAAGCTGAGTGGCCCTGGCAGAACCCAAACTGAGCATCAGTGAGCAGGTTATTGCTAGGCAAGTGCCACTTGATAGCACTGTTGACGACTCCTTCCATCATTTACTGATGATTGAGTGTAGATTGATGGGTCAGTAATTGGCCGGGTTGGATTGTCCTGCTGTGTGTACACAGGACACACCTGGGTAATTTTCCACATTGCCAGGTGGATGCCAGTGTTGTAGCTATACTGCCCTACCTTTCCCCCTTTAAGGGAATGTATCTTGACATTACCTGCGTTACTTTCTATTTACAGGTGGCCCAATGCTCAGCCACTATCTTTTCTGCCAACATTTGATTCCAACTCACTCAACTCAGATGCATTCTCATCCCATCGAAATTGGCTTTCCCCCAATTAATTATCCCTGCTCTGGATTGTTCCTCGTCCTTTTCCATGACCAACCTAATCCTTATGATGCAATGGTCACTGTCCCCTAAATGCTCTCCCACTGTTATTTGATGCACCAGGGGCAACTCATTCCCCAGAACCAGGTCCAACAGCACCCGACCTCTCGTTGAACCAGAAATGTACTGTAGAAAATTACCTTGAACACATTCCAATAACTCTGACCCCTCTAGTTATGCACTATTCTTATTCCAGTCCATATTTGGATATTGAAGTTCCCCATTATAATTACTCTATAAGTCTTGCACCTCTCTAATTTCTTTGTAAATTTGTTTCTCTACATCCCTTCCACTAGTTGGTGGTCTATATACTACACAGATCAATGTTACTGCACCTTTTTTTATTCCTCGCCAATAGCCAGAGAGATTCTGTCCCTGACCCCTCTGGAACATCCTCTCTCTCCAGTACAGTAATACCATCTTTAATCAATACCACCACTCCACACACCCACCCCCCACTTCCCCTTTCTTCTTTTCCTGTCTCTCCTAAACACCTTGTAACCAGATGTAGAGGCGACTTCCATCACATCTCCTCAGGGTGGGGTGAATACAGATCCCAAGGGTGAAAGGCCAGTTCCCAACAAATATATTCAACTCAACCGATGACTGCTCTGAAATTCTTTGCACAGTCTGCCTTACCTTTGGAATCTTTTCCTTGTTGAAGATGAGTGTGATCTTTGCACAGTTATTGTCCAGTTGTCCCGTGTTAGGCTGGCATTTGGAGTTAACAGGCAGAGCGTTTAAGGGGTTACACTCCCCCCAGTCAGTACAAGGAGGGGAGAAACACTTGAGCCATGGGCTGACCTGGCACTGCTGGGTCTCTGGACACATGAAGTTTTCGTGGCCAGGTCTTTCATGCAACAAGCAAGACTTCTGGCCGCACCATACCTATTGAAACAAACAGAAACACCACGCCAGTTTAATAAAAGATTAAAGTGAGCCAACGGCTAGTCATTATTAAACTTCCTATTCTTCATGTGTGAGCACATCAACACTGTCGAGCTGTTGACCTCAGGATGTCACAAGTGGCTTTACAGCCAATGAAGTACAATACAGAAGTCACTGCTGTCATGTAGAAACATGCAGCAGTCAAATTATGCACAGCAAGTTCCCACAAACAACACTGAAATAATAACCAGATAATCTGTTGTAGTTTTGTTGGGTGATGGTTAGAAACTGGGAAGAACTTACTTGCTCTTCTTCAAATAATCTCTTAGGATCTTTGACACCCACCCAAGGGCCTCCATTTAATTTCTCGTCCAAGGATGGCACTTCTGACAGTATAACAGCACTCCTTTATTCGACTGACATTTTGTGCTCAAGCCATTGGAATGGAACTTGAATCCATGGCTTTCAAACTTTAAGAAGCCAGATACTGAGCTAGGATTAACCTCTGTTACCATTTCACCCGCATTAACAAACTGATCCAAGCTAATCACTCACTAAGGTGAATGGATATGCTAGGAGTATGGAATGATCAAGTGGAATTTTATCACCCAGCGTTACCAAGGAAACAGACAGTTTAAGTAGGTTCAAGAGAAAATTGGATGCTTGTTGAGAATGTGCAGGAAAAGGATGAACCAAAGGATATGGTGGTAGGCAGGAGTGGAGATCATAAGCAATCTTTCCCAGTGTTTAAAGCTTCTCCTAACTCCACAGGAGTTTTACTTTCCCCACAAGAACCTGATGACAGCACCAGTACATACCTCAGACACAGACCAGTTGTAATGTGTTTACCATTTACACAAGTGAAAATAACTGACGCAAAGACCCAACCTCGGGGCTCATATTCTATGAGAGTCCAAGGTGAGCGAGAAACAATCAAAACCTCAAATCCAATGAGTGCCTTGCGTCTTGTTATCAAACACCTTTCTATCCACCCATCCCGGTAGTAGCACTGAACTATGGGCACGATAGTCACTAGTTACTTTCCAAGCATACATCCTTCCCATGCAAACCTAGACAGGAAGTACTGGTAGGCCACTTGGTTTCTGATTGTATCACAGTCAAATCCAACTTACTTATACATCCTTTCTATTTGGAGACACTGCAAAGGCACTCTCTCTGGCTTGGTCCATTCTTCACAGAAGACCCAGAGGCCACCCCGTAGCAAAGATCATCTCAGCCCAATAATGAAACCCAGGACCATCTAGCTGTGATGGCACAGTCCGAGTTACATTACATCACAGAAGCAGGCCCCTCAGCTCACCTGGTCCAAGGGATATGCTTCACAAGCCGGCCCCTACCTTACCAGCAGAATCCTCTCTTCCATTCCTCCCATATCCAGCCTCTCTTTTTTTAATTCATTGGATGTGGGTGTCACTGGCTAGGCCAGCATTTATTGCCCATCCCTAATTGCCCTTGTACAGAGGGCATTTAAGAGTCAACCACATTGCTGTGGGTCTGGAGTCACATGTAGGCCAGACCAGATAGTTCACTAGTGAACCAGATAGGTTTTTACAACAATCGACAATGGTTTCATGGCCATCATTAGATATTTAATTCCAGAATCTTGTTGAATTCAAATTCAGCCATCTACCATGGGATTCGAACCCGGGTCCCCAGAGCATTAATCTGGGTCTCCTGGATTACTAGTCCAGCGACAAAACTGCTATGTCATTGCCTCCCCTGCTATTCGCCTCTTCGAATCCCTGTGGTGATGAGTTCCACATCCTCACCACTCTCTGGGTAAAGAAGTTTCTCCTGAATTCCTTATAGGATTTATTAATGACCATCTTATAATTATGGCACCCAGTTTTGAGCTCCCCAACAAGTGGAAACATCATCCCTACATCCAACTGATCAAACCTCTGCATCATTTTAAAGACCTCTATCAGGTCACCTCCTAGCATTCGCTTATCCAGAGAATAGGGTCCCAGCCTGATCAGCCTTTCCTGATTATTATGACCTCTTAGTTATGGTATTATCCTTGTAAATCTTTCTATTTCTTTCTACCCCATGTATTTATCTAGCTTCGCCTTAAGTGCATCTACAACATTTGTCTCCACGCACTCTGAGTAAAGAAGTTTCCCCTGAATTTATTGCCAACTATCTTATATTTATGGCTCTTAACTTGATGCCAAGTGGAAAAGTCTCTACAACTACTTGGAGAAAGGACCTCCAGCCTGTTCAGTATTTCAAGTTATAACCTCTTAGTTATAGCATATCCTTGTAACTTTATTTCTTGCACTTCCTTCAGTTTTTCTCCACACTTTATGCTTAAATATTTAATGTTTGGTGAATAACTAACTGCAGTTATAAAAGGAAACAGGAATAGTATTGGGAGGTTTGAAATGTTGGTTCAGAGGCAGATATGGTGTGATAAATGGCACACAGAACAGTAACTATTTAAAAGCATAAAATTGTCGTGTTTTTAAAAATCAGCTAGCCTCAACACAGACAAGAAATCAAACTTGATCTAGTCTTGTAGAAACAAGCCTTTACTTTCAAAGGTTTGTTTACCAGCCGGTGGGAAAGGCAAAGAGAAAATAAAAAACAATAGGACAAAGCCTGAAAGGAGCCTGTTCAACAGTAATCTCTCCCACCAGGTCATGTGGAAACATCAGGAGCACTGGAGTGCAGGGTCCCAACAGTTGTCTAGGAAAGTATAGAGCTTGCATTTATAGAATAGCACCTTTGACACAGTAAAACATCTCAAGGTATAATCAAACAAAATTAGATTGAAATAAGAGAGCAATATAGTGAAAGGAGAGTAAAGAATCTCAGTGCTGACCAATGGGCTCAGGGAAGAATTTATTCCAAACTTATTTATATTGGGTACTTGGATAGAAAAGGGACATATTCCACAACCAGGCACATTGGGTGCTGAGCGCAGTGAATAAAGTGCACTCTGATAAGGAAACATAACTTTTCTTTCATGACTTCAGGATGACCCAATGTTTAAATACATCTGCATTGTAGTCGCTGTTGTAATGTAGGAAACACAGCAAGCCAACTTAGGGTAAGCAAGATCCCACAAACAGGACTGTGATCATGATCAGAGAATCTGTCCTGTGTGTTAGTTGAGGGGTAGATATTGATCAGGAGACAAGTGAGAACTCCACTACAATACTTCAAATGGTCCCATGGGATCTTTTCCATCTACCTGAGGGGGCAGATGGGGCTTCAGTACTTACTCCACTGGGAACGTCAGCCTGGGTTGTGCTCAAGTCTCTGTCATGGGACTTGAAACCAGAAGTTCCTGACTCCAAGGCTGAGAGAGCTACTCAAGAGCCATGGTTGTAAAGGAACCCATCTGCTCTAACAGCCGCTGTGCTAAGTGGAAACCCACCTTTGCAAACTTCTGCTACAGAAGACAAGCAACAGAGGTCTCCGTTCTTTCTACCAAATGGAAGTAGTCCTAGGTATTGCTCTCTCTGGTCTAATCCACGTCCCAAAAATAAGTGCTCCAGGTTACCAATTTATATATAATGATTTTTAAGAATGCACTTCCACTTGTTCCTTCAAAATCCCCTCCACTCCTGAAGGCACCAACACTTGCTGTAGAGTGATATTTGACAATGAAATTGACTATAGTTCACCCCAGTCTTGTCATTAGAAGTCCACGTGCATGCACACGACAGCAAATCTCACTGATAACTAGGAGTGATCCTTAGCCCACAAGCCACAATGGCCAATGGTTTCACCAGTGCTGCCTGGTGTCAGCCATGGCCCAGCGGGGAGTATGCTCCCACCCACCTGAGTCAGATGGTCATGGCTTCATGCCGGACTCCAGAGATGGAGCACAAAATCCAGGCCGACACTGCCAGTGCAGTAGACGGAGTGCTGCAGTGTTGGACGCAATACCTTTAAGACGACACATTAAAACGTGAACTTAAAAGATCCTAGGACACTATTTTGAAGAGCAGGGGAGCTCTTCCTGGTGTCCGCAATTCAAAAGTGCTTTGTTAGTTGTGAAGTGATTTGGAACATCCTGAGGTTGCGAAAGGTGCTACAGAAATGCAGGCTCTTTTCCCTCGCCTCTCTGGCTGCGACTACTGAGAGATCAGATCAGATGAAACTGGGACCTTCCAGCATTCCCACAATTGGATGTTGAGGTATAAATAAAGGAGCGATCGGGTTTTATATCTTACCTGCCTATTGAGCAATTTCACTAAAGTCATCTACGCCTCAATCAAAAAAAAATGACACCATGCTACCCTTCTCAACATTACCACTGTTAAAATATATTGGCAAGAGGGACAGAATTTCACAAGAGAATGACAAATTACAAAAAAAAATGAGAATTATAAAAGGCATCAACAACATCTGATCTGCGATTCCCAACGCTTCACTTCATCTATCTCAACTTAATGTCCACTTGCTAGCAAGACTGCACATTGCTTTTACATAGCACCATTAACACAAAAAGTCACAAGATGCTCGAGAGGTGCAAGAAAAATAGATGCTGAGCGAAATTAGCAAGTGAAACCAAAATCTTAAGTCAGTTTAAGGAGGGTATTTTTTCTTTAAAAGAAAGAAGAAGATTAAGTGTTTTAGGTTGGAGTGCCAGAGAATGGGGTTTATCCAGCAGAGTGCAGACCAACAGCAGGAGGGATGTACAAGAGGCAGTGGCGGAGCTGGATAGGGGGTGGGGTGGGTGGTGGGGAGAAAAGGGTTGTTATAGGATTAGAAAAGGTTAAAGACATAGATGAGAGAATGAGAATTTCAAATGGAAACATTGAGAACAGAATCAAAGTGGGTCAAAGGTGATGGTGCATATGACTTGATGTTGGGTGTGATATGTTCTGCAGAGTTTTGAATGAGGTGAGGTTTATGGAGGATGGAAGATTGACTAGGAGACCACTGCAATAGTCAAGTCTGTAGGTGACAAAATCAAGATATGATGGTATCCAGCAGCAGATCAGCTGTGGTCGAAGACAGGCAATGTTACAGATCTGGAAGTAGATGGTCTTTACGAAGGTAAGGGAGTCAGAAGGTCAGCTCAGGATCATACAGGATGGCGATATTGTGAATAGCGTGAGACAGGATGGGGGCGATGAATGAAAGCCAGCTAGCAATTATATGAAAATGAATTTAAAAAGAAACACCCCTCACTTAAGGGTTTGAAGTCTGTCATACCTTAGTGCAGTTCACATTGCCGTTCAGGCACTGGCAGGTGTTGCACTCCTGCTCCCACCGAATACCATGTGGATGGTACTGTCCTGACATGAAGCATGACTTCCCAAAGCCAATGACTGCAAGGAAAAAGTCAAAGGATTAGGTCACTGCTAGAGATTAACTACTCATCAACTAGCAGAAAAATCTGCAATCTATCAGGAGAACATATTCCTCACAGACAGCAGAAGATGATTTCCTCTTTGTGATATTGGTAGATACATCATAATACAAATGTAAAGGTCACATTTACAATTCAATTAAATTAAACATCAAACACTCTCAGGGTAGCTACTGCTCAGGGTTAGATAAAGAGTAAAGCTCCCTCTGCACTATCCCCAACAAACACTCCCAGGATAGGTACTATATCAGCTATTCCTCGCTAGCGAGGATAATTTGGGTCTGAAGGTGGCCGATTCGGGATCGGCAGACTTCATGACACATTGGACATTTGTCATCTGGTCGTGTACCATCAATTCGGGCCCTGGCATATTCTTTTCACCCCTATCGCTTTTCCTCTTCATTTTGTCACCCTTGGGTCTCAAAACGCTGGGGTCCTTCTCACAGACTCTGCTGCCATATGGCTCAGTCCAAGGTGACAGTCTCCCAGGAGTTGATGTCAATGTTGCATTTCTTCATGTTGGCTTTCGACACATTCTTGAAGTGCTTCTTCTGTCCTCCTGTGCTGCATCTGCCCCGACTGAGCTGGGAGAAGATGACCTGCTTCAAGAGCCTGATATCTGACATCCAAACGATATGACCACCCCAACTCATCATGAATCCTACTCAATGGGGCGGAGACACGTGCATTCGGAGCTTGCTGATGGAGGATTTTGGTTTTTTGAATGTTGAGTCCCATCTTCTCGTACGCCTCAGTAAATACGTCAATGATTCTCTGGGTATCCATTTCCAGCACAGCACTTCCTGCAACATCATCAGTGTATCGGAACTCAATGACTGAGGTCGGAGTGGTCTTAGTTTTTGATTGGAGTCATGCGATTAAAGAGTTCACAGCCCATTTAATAAATAAGCTGCACTCCAGCAGGAGCTTGTCTCTAGTCAGGCAAAGCAGGGCAGCAAGGAAAATTGACAAAAAAAAAAAAGAAGAGCTGGAATAATGACACAACCTTTATTTGATTCCGGTCTTAACCTCCAAAGAGTCTGTAATGGATCTGTTGTTAAGGATTACTGCTTGCATACCATGAAGCAGGTGAAGGATGGTAACAAATTTTAGAGGACATCCATACTTCAGCAGAATCTTCTAGGGTGCTTCACAATTTAGAGAGTTAAAGGCCTTTGTCAAGTCAAAGAATGCTGTGTGGAGAACTGTAAAAATCATGTCGGCCGTGCCTCTTATGGCCTAAACCCTCATTGAGATTCGAGTAGCTCTTCAGGAAGTGTAATGAGTCTATTTAGAAGGATTCTTGTAATTATCTTCGTTATACATCACCTCCATAGGTGTTGGCATAGTTTCGAGCTGATCTCTAACTGGCTGTTGTGGGATGGAGATGCTTCTGTAATTTCCATAGCTGGATTTGTCCCTTTTCTTGAAGATTGTAGCAATCGTGGCATCCCTGAGATCATTCAGGACTTCCTCTTCATTCCACATCTGTAGGATAACGGCACAGAGCTGGAATGTTAGTTGTTCTCCTTCATGCTTAAAGATTTCAGCAGAGATTCCATTACCTCTTGCTGCTTTGTTGCTATTCATTTGAGTGATGGCTTTCATCACCTTGATAGGTGTTGGCAGAGTTCTGCGCTCGTTTCTAACTGAGTGTTGTGGGATGGGAGATGAAAACACTCTCATCAATTGATTCTTTACTGAAAAGGTATTCAAACTGCTCCCTTCAACAGGCGTCAACAGCTTCCCTTTCCTTGGTCAGATCTGCCCGGTTCTTAAGCATCAGAGGAGCTGGTCCTTGAGTACTTGGACCATAAATGGTCTGTATGGCAGTGAAAAAACCATGGGTATCATTCACGTCAACAAGATGTTGAATTTCTTTTGTCTTTTCTGCCCACATGCTCTTCATGTCATGCTGTACCTTTGTATTTTGGCCTGCGCTTGTTGGAAAGCCAATTTCTTTTGCTCTGAATTTGGATCATTCCGTTAGGTGCAGAAAGCTTACGATTAGTTCGTTGATATCCTGATCCTTTTCATCAAACCAACCCTGATGCTTTCTGACAGAAAATTCAGGAGTCTCTTTACATTGATGATATTGGACTTAAGGACGTCCCAAGGACAGTGGACACTTCTTCTGTTCTTGATTGAAGTTTGAAAGTTTTCCCCCCCCCCCCAAGGCATTGTTGGAATTGGTCCCTTGATTGGTCCTTTCAGAGCTTCAACATTGATCTTTCGTGGACAACTCTTCTGTTGCAACCATTTTTTGGGAGCCAGGTACAGCACGGGGTTTGGATACAGAGTAAAGCTCCCTCTACACCGTCCCCATCAAACGCTCACAGGGCAGGTACTGATGATAATTCAAGTCGACTTATCAGTTATGGCCATATTTAGCTAGAGAAGGCAGACAAAACTGTGGTGGGCACAAACTCAGAGCTCAAAGGTGTACAGATTATGTCTGAGCTGACACCATTGCCTAGTCTTCCACAACATTCATATTAAATTTGAGTTATGCAAATCAACAATTTTCCTTCTGCTCCCTCTTTACATATGGAATGAGGGTATTTGTGTAGGATGTACTTTTCTACACATTCTTACCAAAGTCAAGCCTATTTTGTTTGAGAAAAACAGTGACAGATTGTGAACTCATTGAAATGAATCAAGCTGGATTATTCAATTTTCCTTGTAGTGAGGTAGAGTGAGCGAGCTAGAGAGCCAATGTGGCACAAGAGCATAAGAAATAGGAATAGACCATCTGGCCCCTCATGCTTGTTCCACACTTCAACACAATCAGGGCTGATTCTGCCTCAGCTCCATTTTCATGCCAGGTCCCGATATACCTCGATTCCAGAGATCAATTATTCATGTTGCTCAGTCTTAGTAACAACCTGGAAAGGCTGGACAGTGGCATCCATCAGGGGGGCACAGCAGGGGCTGGACAGTGGCATCCATCAGGGGGGCACAGCAGGGGCTGGTTATGCACATCGGGGGAGCACAGCAGGGGCTGGTTATGCACATCGGGGGAGCACAGCAGGGGCTGGTTATGCACATCGGGGGAGCACAGCAGGGGCTGGTTATGCACATCGGGGGAGCACAGCAGGGGCTGGTTATGCACATCGGGGGAGCACAGCAGGGGCTGGTTATGCACATCGGGGGAGCACAGCAGGGGCTGGTTATGCACATCGGGGGAGCACAGCAGGGGCTGGTTATGCACATCGGGGGAGCACAGCAGGGGCTGGTTATGCACATCGGGGGAGCACAGCAGGGGCTGGTTATGCACATCGGGGGAGCACAGCAGGGGCTGGTTATGCACATCGGGGGAGCACAGCAGTTGGCAGTAACATCCACTGGGAGCACAGCAGGGGACAGTGACCAGAGGCAACATGGAGGGGGAAAAATCTGCACAACAAGTTATTAGCTGGACTGCACTGCTTAAAAGGCTGGTGGAAGCAAATTCAATAGTAACTTTCAATAGAGAACTGAATAAGTAGTTGAAGGGGCTAAAAATTACTGGGCTTTGGGAAAGAGCAGGCAAAGTGATTCTGTGATTCTGATTCTGTGAGTGGGACTAATTGGATAGCTCCTTCAAAGAGCCAGCACAACAGCAATGGGCCGAAAGGCATCCTTCTGTGCTGCTCAATTCCGCAATTCTATGATTCATCACAAAGCTGGAGACTCGTGCCCTTCCCAGACATCAAGATGCCACAGGGCAATTTGAACAGCTCACGGCCCAATCAATACAAACAAGACAGGAGGTGCCTGATCATCGTGTCTTCAGTTAGCGTAGGGCTTCCCACCATCTCCTCACCCACCCCCACATCTCACAAGTCCCTGTATCCCTCCCTTGACTGACTGTCACTGGGATACAGCCCTACAGGGCAAGGAGCAGCCAGCCACCTTACTATCTTCAAGCAAGCAGCCACTTATTAGAAAATAAAAAAAAGAGGGGTCATTATTTGGAAGACCATTACGAATCCTGCAGGCCAAGAGTACTCTTAAGTCAGACAGAGAATTATCATTTTCTGAAAACACGAACCTTCTTGGCATCTGTAGCCTGCTCTTCCAGGGGGGCAGATGCACCTGTATCCATTAATCTCATCCACACAAGTGGCTCCATAAGCACAAGGGGATGACTGGCATTCATCGATGTCTTTGAGAGAGAAAGAGAATAAAAGTACACATTAACAAAGAAATAAGGGACACTAAAAATGCTGATGAGGCCACGTGTTTCCTGCTCTGCCTAATTGCAAAAAGCCAGCCCTGGCCTCTTCAGTCTCATCATTAGTTTCACAGTAAACAATCGAGTTAAAGCAGCCATTGAGAGCCAGCTCTGTAAGAGGCTTTTTATTTCCAATGCTTCATTCAGAGCTGTGTTCACCACACTTGCAGCTGCGCTTCCAGCCACCGTCAGTAGTTTAAAAACACACAGGATGCAAGTTCTCACTCCCTCCCCTCATCTCGAATAGATACCCATTACCTAAAGGGAATGGGTTCACTGCCGCCAAGCCAGAAAAAGCGAGAGAGAAAAAGCAAGAGTGCTTGAGAGAGCCTGAGAGAAAAGTGTGGAAAACAGTTTCTAAAACATATGAGTACATATAGAAATAAATGCAAAGGGACCTTCCCAACATTAACTTTACTCAAAAGTAATATCCAATTCCTTCTTCAGCTCCACTAATATCCAACTCCTCTTGACATGTAACTCAAAATGTCCATCATCAAATTTGAAGTTTAATTGTACTTTTCCCTCTTCTCAGTTTAGTGCTGTTTCCTGAACTACCCTTCTAGTGATATTTTAAATTGATCTCAAGTAACATGTACTTCACTCTTGATTTTCTTCCCTCTTGGTTACCTCTAGACATGACTATTAAAACTGCCTATATCCACCTCTTAACAACACCCAGCTCTGCCTGCCTAACTTGATCTGCTTCCAAAACCTTCATCCTTGATTATGACTGGAGTTCCTCCATACAGTGCCCGAGACCCAAACGCCTTCAGCTGGTTATCAAAAGTCCGCCCACCAAAATCAGGTCAGAATTGGGAATGTTTTGCTGATGACTGCACAAAGTTCAATGTCATTTGCAAATCCTCAGGTACTGAAGTAGTTAATTCCCATATTCAGTAAGAACTTGACAACCTTCAGGCTTGGACTGCTAAGTGACAAGAAAGACACACGCCACAAGTACTAGACAATGACTACAACAAAAGTCCAACCACCTATTCATCATTTAGCAGGATTATCATCGCCTGAGTCCCCTGCGATCAACATCCTTGGGCTGGACGGGGTGGAGAAAAAGTGCCAGAGTACCACTAACTGGGAACTTACTGGATTAGCCACATATTGTGGCTACAAGCAGGTCAGATGCTAGGAATTCTGCAGTGAGTAACTCACCTCCCAACTCCCCAAAGTCTTTATCACCCAGAAGGCACAAGTCAGGAGTGTGCTGGAATACTCCCCACTTGCCTGGATGAGTACAGCTCCCACAACACTCAAGAAGCTCAACACCATCCAGAGCAAAGGAGTCCACTTCATTGGCACCACATCCACTACTTTAAACATTCACTCCCTCCACAACTGATGCATAGTGGCAGCAGTGCTTACCATATGCAAGATGCACTGCAGCAACTCAAGGCTCTTTCGACAGCCATGGCCTCTGTCACCCAGGAGGACATAGGCAACAGGCGCATGAAAACACAATCTGCATTTCCCTCCAAATCTCTCTCAATCCTGACATGGAACCATATCACCATTCGTTCACTGCTGCTGGGTCAAAATCCTGGAACTCCCTCCCGAACAGCACTGTGGGTGTACCTACACCACGTGGACTGCAGTGGTTCAAGAGTGCAGCTCACCGCCACCTTGGAGGGCAATTCGGGATGGGTAACAAATGCCAGCCTAGCCAGTGAGGCTCACATCCATGGATGCATAAAAAATTGCCCTGTTCATCCATCAACCATAGAACGATATAGAGAATAGGAGGCCGCCATTCAGTGCATCATGCCTGTGCCAGCTCTTTCAAACAGCCATCCAGTTAGTCCCATCGCTGACATATATTGAATTCTGTGTGTCCCAACACAATTTTCAAACACTCACCTGCTTTTCCAAAACACTCCATGGTCTCTTTCTTCCCCATCATTGATCTCCCCTAACTCTGGCATCTTGCACATCCCAAGTATCAAACATTCTACCATTGGTGGCTGTGCCTCTAGCTGCCTGGGCTCTAATCTCTGGTTTTCCCTCTCTTTTTTTTTTGTTTGTTCATTGGATGTGGGTGTTACTGGCTGGGCCAGCATTTATTGCCCAGCCCTAATTGCTCGAGAAGATTGTAGTGAGCTGCTTTCTTGAACTGCTGCAGTCGATGTACTGTTAGCACACCCATAGTGCTGTTAGGGAAGGAGATTCAGGGTTTTGACCCAGCGAGAGTGAAGGAACGGTGATATAGTTCCAAGTCAGGATGGTGAGTGACTTGGAGGGGAACATGCAGGTGTTGGTGATCCCGTGCATCTGCTGCCCTTGTTCTTTTAGATGATTGAGGGTTTGGAAGGTGCTGTCGAAGGAGACTTGGTGAGTTCCTGCAATGCATTTTGTAGATGCTACGTACTGCTACTGTGCGTCAGTTGTGGAGGGAGTGAACGTTTGTGGATGAGGTGCCAATCAAGCAGGCTGCTGTGTCCTGAATGGTGTTGAGCTTTTTGAGTATTGTTGGAGCTGCACTCATCCAGGCAAGTGGAAAGTATTCCATCACACTCCTGACTTGTGCCTTGTAGATGGTGGATAAGCTCTGGGGAGTCAGGAGTTCAGTTACTCTCCACAGAATTCCCAGCATCTAACCTGTTTTTGTTGCCACAGTACTTATATGGCTGGTCCTGTTCAGTTTCTGGTCAATGGTAACCCCCAGAATGTTGATAGCAGAGGATTCAGTGAGGGTAATGGCATTGAATGTCAAGAAGAGAAACCCAAACCCCTCTTTCTCTCCTCATACGCTTTAAAACTGACCTCTTTGGCCAAGTTTTCGGACACCTGTCCTAATATCTCCTTAGGTGGTTCAGTGTCAAAGTTTGCCTGGTTATGTTCCTGTGCAGCACTCTAGGATATTTTACTACATTGAAGGTGCTGGATAAATGCAAACTGTTGTTGTTGAAGATCTCATCTTGTTTTCCATGGCTTGCCTCCCTCATTTGGTTTTGTAAATCTCCGTAGTATTACCAGCATGGGTGTGTTTAGAATTGTATCGTATTGCCTGCATGGTGCATCTACTGCACATTCCTCTCTGCAATACTTGCTTCCACAAGCTCTGGCCTCAATAACTCTTGGCCTGAACGATGTTAGCTGATCGTGGATTAGCGGCATGGGGATGGGGGCGCAACTGGCTTCAGCACACTCAGGTTTTACTCATGTGTAATGCTGCCTGCCAATATACTCTCAATTTAAAGAACAGCCAATTTGGCAAGATTCCAGATTTTTCCCAGTATCTACCAGACTTGGTTCAGTGGGTAGCACTCTTGCTCCCTACTCAGAGGGTACTGAACTGTCAGAGGTGCTACCTTTTGGATGAGATGTTAATCGAGACCCTGTCTTCCCCCTCAGGTCAATGTAAAAGATCCTGCAGCATTATTTGGAGATGAGGAGTGGAGTTCTACTCAGTGTCCTGGCCAATATATGCAACTCAGCCATCACTAAAACAGATTCCCTGATCATCACATTGCTGTTTGTGAGGGCTTGCTGTGCACAAATTGGCTGCCATATTTCCTACATTACAAGGGATGTCCCAAAGTCACGAATGGTGCTATATAAACGCAAATGATTTATTTTCATTAAAATTGGAATATGGTCAGGAGTCAGGTACAGAAGGGGAGCTAAAATAAGGTGGTCATAACAGCTCAAAGATTCACAGCAACAAAAGTAATAATTTAAACCAATAAAGTTTTTGTTGCATTAGCTGGACAATATTTATACATAGCAACTTTAATATAATAAAACATCCCAAGGCACTTCAGAGGCATTATCAAATAAAATTTGACACCAAGTTATGAGGAGATAGTTGAAGCGTTATAAAGATATTTAGCCAGTATTGAAGTGGACCAAAAGCAAATTTCTATTTTGAGGAAAAGTATTTCTTAAAGTTTCTTGAAGACAATGAATGGACCTTGTGACTGGGGAAAGAGTCATCAGTGAAGGGGACAAAAGCGCTAATTCTTCCAGAGGTGGCAAAGGGGGCTTTTCATTGTGAATGAATAATTCAATCAGCTGGTGTTGTGTTATACGAGGTACAACTGCCCTTCACTCAGCTGAATGTACCGAGAGGTCAAGGACTGACTGCAACAAAAAGGGTGCTGGGTCATAATGGCACAACCCCTGAACACTCTGCTCTGCTTGTTAGATACTTACTGATTCGACAGTCAGGCCCTGCAAAGCCTGGAGCGCATTCACATCGAAACCAATTCACACCGTCGACACAGATGCCTCCATTGTAGCTGTAAAAGACAAAGCACACCCATACCCCCCAACCACTTGCATGTTAGAAAGTGATCTCTAGCTACTGTCAACACAACCACAGCTGAGAGTGAGGACACATAAGAGAAAAATACAACTTCTGCCTCAACATCACCATCTATTCAAATGTAAATTTCAATTGTCATTAACAGAAGGCATTTCTAGCATTGGGCTGACAATGGGAGAATGGAAGGTTCCAGAACCCCTGCTATTACATTTTCAGCCTACTATCCACAAAGAATTTCCAATATTAGTACCTCTCTTTCTCCCTGTAACCACCCCCACCCCACCCCATCCCCCAACCTGCACCTATTAAAGCTTGGTTATGACTTGTGCCATAGATAATGCAACCCCATTCTCATCAGGAGCCCGGCTTTCCACTATCACTTCGTGGGAATCGGTTGGGAGCAGGTTTGTCCTTTGGCTCAGTACATGTGAGAAGGGGGGGATTTGTAACAAATCTGTTACAAAGCCGATTAAACGCTGCACATTTATTTTTAAATTAGATTACAATAATGCCCTCCTCTTTTTATCCATTGTAGCACCAGCTGGATTAAACTGACCTCCCATTCTTCTGACAGTCACTGGTGGGAAGACTGGCCTAAAAAGCATGCAGTGCGTGTTGGATGGGAGGGGCAAGAGGGAAACTTTTGATAAAAAAAGGTCAGATTCAAAACCATACCTCCCTTTTTTCTCTTTCAAGGGCAGACAGTTTTGTGTTATGCTGCCAGCAGTGGTTTGGTTAGTAGAACTTTCACCCAAGTCCAAAGGTTATGGGTTCAAGCCCCACCCTAGAGACTTTAGCCCCCAACACTGAGGGATTGCTCTACCACTTCTTTTGGTGTGCCTTATTTTGGATGAGGCATTTAACCTAGGCCCCATCTGCCTTTTCAAGTGGACATTAAAGATCCCGTGGCATTATCTGAAGTGCAGGGGAGCTCTGGGCAATGTCCTAGCAAATACTTATCCCTCAGTCAACATGCATTTAACAGATTATCTGATTATTGTTTGTAGGACCTTTCTATGCGTAACCTGCCTGTCATATTTCCCATATTAAAGCAGTTCTTTTTAAAAAGCCACTGCTAAATTAGTCAGTCCCTCAGGCAGGTGGAAACTAACACTAACATCTTTAGATTGGCACTCTGATATCATACACTGGAAAAATCACCGTTCATACTATTGAATGCAGGGCTTTTAATCCAGTGGCTGAATCATTGATAAACTGATTTGAGAGGCGCATAAAGGAGATTAACAGAATGATACCAGGGATGAGGGGCCTCAGTTTTGTGGAGACACTGGAGAATCTGGGATTATAGAAAAGATTAAGGTGGGATTTAATAGAGGTGTTCAAAATTAAAAAGACTTTTCAAAGAGTATATAATCAAACTGTTTTCACTGAGGGTCAGTAACCAGAGGACACAGCTGGCAAAAGAACCAGAAAAAGAAATGAAGAGTGTTTAGTGTAGCAAGTTATGATGATCTGCAATTCACTGCCTAAAAGGATGGTGGAAGCAGATTCAATAGTAACTTTCAAAGGGAAATGGATAAAATACTCAAAGCTAACATTTACAGAGCTCATGGGGAAAGAGCAACAGGGGCAACTAATTAAATCTTCCAAATGGCCAGGACAGGCACAATGGGCTGAATGGCCTCCTTCTGTGCTGTAAGGTTACTTGATGCAATTTTTCTTCCAGGATAATGGAGCTGGATTGAAACAGCAGGCATTGCTGGTCTCCCAGAAGTGGATCTAGCCAATTGCTTATTTAAGATTGGCTGCAGCACTTTGGCAATAAAGGTAACACTTGCTACGAGTGTCACTTACCATGGGTGAGGATTGCAGTCATTCTTATCTGTGGAAGAAAACAAAAGGAACATTAAACAACTTTAAATAAACCTGCTTTACCCAAGTGGGCTCTGGTGATCAGCAGCTCACAAGGGGGGGAGGCAAGCCCCTTACCCTCCCTGTCCCACCCCAGTCCCTGGTACCACTGAAACAAGACAAGTGGTGGCTTTTGTTGATGGATTTTTCCAACACAATAAATTGGATAGATTTCAGTATCTTCAGGGGGATGTCAAAGATCCCCCGAGGGTCAGAGCTATTCATCAATCCTCAGTGCTCCCTTGAGGTTAGGGCCAAGGAACTTGCTTGGTCATATAGTGCGTTTGGATGCCATGTCGGGCTTTAAGCCCTATAAGCCAGGCCAATTCTCCAATTGCAGTACTGAGGAAGTCCAGCATTGTCAGAGATACTGCCTTTTTGGAAAGGTGTTAAACTGACACCTCTCTTGGATTAGGCGCCATTTCAAAACAGGGCTGGGAAATCTTCACAATAATCTGAGAAATATTTATTCCTCAATCAGCACCTCCAAAGCAACTGGCCTTTTAGTGTTTGCGACACCTTGCTATGAATAAACTGGCTTCTGGAAGGCACGCGCAAGAACAGAGCACCCCGTAGACACAAGATGACTAGAACTTACTTTGTGTGCAGCTTGGACCTTCCCATCCCTCCTTGCACACGCAAGTGAAGGTGTCACCACTACCCACACACGTCCCTCCATTCTGGCAAGGGCTGGGGATGCAACTGCTGTTCTTAGCTGAAACACAAGACACTTTACATGTCAAATCATTTTTAACAGGAAACAATTCAAACAATTAAGATGCGCGGGCAGGTGAAGGGGTGAACTCCCAGCCTACACCTGGGCAAGATTAGTGACTGTGTTAGTGGCCACATGACTGTACCAGGAAGATATCCTGTGATTAGAATTCCTGCAAAATCACAACAGCATTCAAAAGGAACAGATCTGCGAGCTTGCTGATATTTACCGATTTCTGTTACCCCTGCCCCTTCCTACTCCATGGCCAGGGGTTTATGGTCCCGCCGCAGGGTGTCTCCCCCAGCTGAGGTGGCAGGTCATTTAAATCTCCATTCAGTTCCGGAGGACCATGGTATCCCACCGGGCCGATGGGGCCATAAAACCCTGGCCCGTGTACTAAATTACTTTAACCAACATGAAGAATCTAAACAGTTTGGCCAAAGGAATTTCCCAAAAGGTCATGTTTTTCTGAGAAACTCAAGGCTCTAGTGGGAATTTAAACAATCCTAGAGAGGTCCAGTCTATTTTTCTACAAATAATAAAGACCACTCATGCTCTTCCCCCGTGCCCCCTCCCCTCTGAAACTTCTATTGTATCCCAAATATCACAGGGACAAAATCCTGGAACTCCCTTCCAAGAAGCAGCTCACTACCACTTTCGAGAGCAATTAGGGATGGGCAATAAATGCTGGCCTACCCAGCATGCCCACAACCTATTAAAAACACCTTGTGGTTACAGATTGATTCACCCTCTCATTGGAACGCAGTTGAAAGTTTTAATCTCATTGCTTCCAAATCAGTTATCAGGCCAGGTTTTCTGTGCGCAAATTCGAGCCAGCAATATTCAAGAGGATACCCCATCCAATACACCAATCTCCATCTCAGCTTGGCTCTGTCAGCCGCGCTCTACAGATCAGAAGGGTTGCAGGTTCAAGACCTCCATTATGTAGTCTACACTGAATGAGGGATTGCTCCATGAACCTGCCTCCAGGTGGACAGTGAGTCAAGAACTTCACCTTGACTAAAGGATGTTAGAAGATACTATGCCATTATTTGAAAGAGGAACAGGGAGTCAAGAGGGTACTTAAGAAAGCTTTTCTATAAAAAGAGGGGAAGAGGGGGACATAGAGAAAGACAAACTCACCAAGGTTACATGTGCTCCCGCCCCACTCTGGAGCACATGCACATCGAAAGGCATCTCCCACATCATGACATGTGCCACCATTACTACAGGTGTTTTCATCACACTGATTCTCTCCTATGGAAGAAAGATCGATTGGTTAAACACATCAGAGAAGGAGGTAATCGGACAAGAAAGTGAAGTTGAGGTTGAGAATCGGGCATGATCTTTTTAAATGGCAGGGAAGTCTCAAAGGGCCAAATGGCCTACCCATGCAATTTTTTATGATGGTCCAACAAGTTGTAATTGTATAGCACCTTCGATGTATTAAAGTCTCAAGACACTTCAAGAGTGTTAAAAACAAAATATGACACTGAGCCACATAAGGTGATACGAGGACAGATGACCAAGTTTGGTCAAAGAGGTCAGTTTCAAGGAGCATCTTAAAGGAGGAAAGGGGGTGGAGAAATGGATAGGTTTACGGAGGGAATTCTAGAGCTTATGGCCCAGGCATCTAATGATACAGTCACCAATGGCGCAGTGATTAAGATCGGGGGTGATCACGAGGGCTAGAATTTGAGCAGCACAGGGATCTGAGAGCTGGAGGGTTAGAAAAAGTTACAGATAGGGAGAATCAAAACCATGGAGAGATTTAAAAACACAAGGATGAGAATTTTAAATTTGCTTGTGGAGCAGTACACAAAATGGGGTCGGTTGACAGGTACTTCGACAAGGAAGCACAAAGGAGATGGGTAAAAGGGACGGTTGGATTAGTCTAGATGCAGCATGTGGTGCGAGTCGCTGACCACTTACTGGAATGACAGGTTTTTCCCTTCCAGTTATTCCTGCATTCACAGTGGAAATCGTTCAGTCCATCTACACATCGGCCTCCATTTAGACAGGGATTGGGGCTGCAGTCATTGAAGTCTACAAAATAGAAAACCACAGAGTTCAAGACAGACAATGAGTTCTATTTAACACAAAGATTTGTTTTCAAACATGAAGGCTAAATACACCAAGAATAAAAGTGAAAAATCCAAATTTTTCTCCATCCTTCTACTGGCAGACGAAAAGAGAGGGAAGATGGGGGCAAATACAATTCAATGCAAGAATTTGAAAGGAAGAACTCATTTCTACAGTGCCTTTCATAGCCCGAGGGCATCAAAAAACATTTTACATCATCAGTTTACATTTAACAATGAGAACTTATGGGTTGGAAACAGGACTGAAACAGCAACATTCAAGCAGCAGCACAAAGTGCAAATTTGAAAATGCAAATATCGTAAAACTAAGTAGACAAAGATTTTCTTTTTTAAAAAAAAAAATCACCATTCGCACAGATAATGTTTTTTTTTTCTGAAATGTGATCACTGTTGTAATGTAGGAAACATAGCTGTACATAAACTGGTTGCAAGAGCCCAGAAACAAATGACCAGACTATCTGTTTCAGTGGTATTGAGATGAGGAGTAAAGATTGACCAGGATGCCCAGGAGAACTGACTCTTTGAATAGTGGAAAGATGGCAGATGGCATCAGTTTAACATCTCAATCGAAGGATTGAAATGCAGTGTGTCTGGTATGTAAATGATCTTCCAGCATTTCTCAAGAGTCCAGTCAGGAGCGCACAATTACAATGTACTGTAAATGCAGAAGGTCAGTGAAACATGCTTCAGTTACAAGGGCACATGAAGGAATGCACAAACCATTCTGTCTCCATACAATTTCGACTCAATTATTGGTTGGGGTGTTCCAGCTGAAATATCAATTGCTCATTCTATTTCAAGGACTAAGACTTATGTAACAAGTTCCAACATTTCCACATTAGATTCTAACTTTTTCTTTTTACTTTTTCGAATTTGTTATCCTCAATGTTCCCTCACACCACATGGGAATGGGAATTAGAGGGGAATCAGGAGATCCCATCTCCCCCTCTGTGTACTGTGAGAATTTAAGTCTATTGACTCAATAGCCATGTTCCCAGTAGATGCAAGTAGGACCCTCATGCGTTTTTAACTCACAGCTCCCACTCCACAAACCGGTCCAGGACCCAGACACACTCTCACCGCTCTGATCCAGAGCCCAGACAACTAGGGAATGGCTAAGTTCACTGATGCATTTGGTGTATACCTGACATGCATGGAGGGTGAGACAGTAACAGAAGTACAGCATCTTTATTTAATAGAGACATATACATACTGGGGAAATGCACACATGCATAGAGAACACAATGAGCTGTATACACCACAAGGGAATCGTGCACACAAACTCGAGCATCCATTACTCACCAATTTCGCACAGCTCTCCTTCCCATCCATCAGGGCAAATACAGCGGAAGGAATCTATCCCATCAATACATGTGCCTCCGTTTTTACATCGATTCAATGTGCAGTCATTGATATCTAGAGAAAAATATATCCGAAGTTACAGCAGAAACCAAACTGGGAAACGTTAACTAACTCATAACAGCTAGAATTGCGCTGCTCTCCTTCAAAATAAGGGGTGTGGAATCTTTTACATCCAACTCTGAGGAGGGACAAGATACTTGGTTTAACGTCTCAGCTGAAAAACAACACCTTCAATAAGCCTGCATTCACCCCGCACTACTGGGAATGTCAGCCTGGATTATGGGCTCAAGTCTCTGGAGTGGGACTTGAACCCATGACCTTCTGACTCAGAGGTAAGCACAGACATACCACCATGCTGATCTACTTCAGAACTTTCACAAGGTAGACAAGAGAGAGTCCTTGCAGCTGGTGAGCAGCCTGGAGACCAAGTTGACAACATGGGACAACAGTGCTATGAAGCTTCCAAACCCCGCCCAATACAAAATACAAACAAATAATATCTAGCAAAACTAGCAGGGTCTTCACTTACTTTCATGGCAGTACATGCCAGTGAACCCTCGATCACAGGCACAGGTGAAATTCCCAGCAGGCTGGCTGATGCATTTGCCACGAGGGCCACAGACGTTGGATGATATGAAGCGGACACCACCCTGACTGGTGTTGCTGGAGATTGCCACTGTACAGCTGTCAATAACTGCAAAGAGGACACAAGGAATTTTACCAACAGACAAATTCCACCCGAGCCAACACATTCATTTTTAAAGGCCTCTATCTCCATCCAAGTCCTCCCCAATTCTTGCTGCATCTCTCAAACATGCCACATCTCTTAAACATGCCGCTTCACCCACCATCCCCCACATCCCTCAATCGCATGCAATTGCCCTTTGTCACATTTACACTATTTCAATACCCTCCCCTGGTAACGTACTCCCTAAATCTATTTCCCTTTAGGTGTACAAGTTCTTTCCAACTTCCCTTCTTACTCCTAACTCCCTAAAATTTGCATAATGCTCCCTTGTACATTGAAGCATTAACTGCAGCTGACAATTTCCTTGAATCAATTTAGTCAATTTTCTCTGCAACTTCAACTAGGTCAAATGGAAATCCCTTTTCCAAACACAACCTCATTTCCCCAATTTAGAGTACTAATACGTAGACTGTTGCCCGTTGGTTTCCCCTGTATCATCTTGGGATAATAACATCCTTGTTTTGATTAACTGACTAGGGCTGAGCATCTTCAGATGGCATTAGTTAAAAGGTGATAAACTAGCAGGCTTCCAGGGTACAAGTGCCTGATTTACACAAAGTCCTGACATATAAGGTGACTCAATACCACAGTTCAAAGAGAGGGCAAGTGAAAAATGGAGGGACAAACGTCAGACAGTCAACACCAACACCAGATTACTTAACACATGGCAGTGTGCATGCTGACCCTGCAGATTAAATGTTGGGACACCATGAGGATTCGAGTCTGCACTTGCACATTTTGTTCATGGCACGTGATGGCTGGTGGCTACAGGAGGTGAGAGGCTGGGGATTCTACGATGAGTAACTCACCATTCACTCCCTCCACCACTGCCACACAGACAGCAGTGTGTACCATCTACATGCTGCACTGCACCAACTCACCAAGGCTCCTCCAACAGCACCTTCCGAACCTATGGGCTCTACTACCTAGAAGGACAAGGGCAGCAGAAGCATGGGAACATCACCACATGCAAGTTCCCCTCCAAGTCACACCCCACCCTAACTTGGAAATATAATACCATTCCTTCACTGCTGCTGGGTCAAAATCCCGGAACTCTCTCTAAAAGCACTGTGGGTGTATCGACACAATCTGGACTGCACTGGTTAAGGTGGCAGCTCATCATAACCTTCTCAAGGACAATTAGGGAAAAGCAATAAATGCTGGGCTAGCCAGCAATGCCCATATCCCATGTACGAATAGATAATAAAAGTTTCTCTGGACATGCACTATTTCTTCACCGTGCATGCATCCTAACTCACACCAAGTCCCTTTCACCCATCACCCTTGTGCTCAATAACCTACACTGGCTACCAGTCTTGCAGCACCTCAATTTTCAAATCCTTCCATGGCCTCACCCCTCCCTTTCTCTGCAATCTTCACCAGCCTGACAATCCTCAAAGATACCTGCGCTCTTCCAACTCTGGACTCTGGTGAATCCCAGGCTTGACTCGTTACACCACTGGTGGGTGTGCATTCAACTGCCTGTACCCCAAGCTCTGGAATTCTCACTCCAAACCTCTCCGCTTTTTTACTTTCCTCTCCTTGTAAGTCCCTCCTTAAAACCCACCACTGACCAACGCCTTGACAGGTTCAGGGTCAAGGCTATTTTTTTTGTCCGACTACACTCTTTTGAAGGGCCTTGGGACTACACTAATAGTGTGATATAAACATGAAGGTTGTTGTTGTAATGACACTTTTCCGGGCCAAAGATTGTGCTCCTGAATATTGCAGGCACTAATCATCTCCCTGTACATGCTTCCTTAACAGAGTTATCTCAATTATTCACAGTTTTGCTCTTTTGCAGTCATTTGCCAGTTACTAGCCTCCATGCAACATGGAGACCTGTTCTCTATCAAGGGCAAGTGTGGAGTCAGGCTTCCGTGCTGTAGGCAGCCATTACCATACACTAAAATCTACCGTCCTACATGAAGCATGAGGATGGGTTCTCCTTCACATTGAAGAGCTCCAGTTGATGGAGGCAGGTGCTCACACTTGGCAGAAAAGCTTCTTCAGAACCTGGCTAGTATGGCGCTTCATATGGGATTGAAAGCTCACACCAAGGCTAGGATTAGCTCACTTCCAAACCTGCCAACAAATGTAGCACCCTCATTTGATGCCTCATGATAAACAAAATATGTCATTGTGGAATGGCCGGCAGGCTATTTAATTGCTCATCTTCCCTTGCCAGCAGCATTTCCAAAGTCACTTTGGCACAGAAAGCATTTTAAAGCATCTGGGTCTGTCACGAGCAGATGTATTAGCAACTAGAGGCCCTTTATCATTGATGAAGCACTGCAGAGTATGGGAGGGTCACTCCACTGCACTAGCGTGCTATTTAATAAAAGGAGGTGACAGACGATACCTCTGTAACTCAACCAAGTTTTTTTTGAGGCCTCAAGAGCAAAGTCAGAAGCATTGAGACACTGGGGTCCCAATGGTCAGGTGAGTGGGGACAAAAGAGGGAGAGCCACCTGGAGTTTGCAGGTCTTCACTTTCTCAGAGCCCCTGCATTCAATTCTCTCTCATCAGATGTCAAAATGGAGACAAACCATTTCTATAGCATTTTTCACAATCTCTGGACATCCCAAAGTACTTCACAACCAGTAAAATACTTCTGAAGTGTCATCACTTGTAATGCAGGAAACTCAGCAGCCAATTTGCACACAGCAAGTTCCCACAACAATAATATGAAAATGACTTGTTCTTGTGATGCTGATTAAGGGATAATTACTAGCCTAGGAAAGCATGAAGAACTCCCTTGCTCTTCAAACTCGTGCTATGGGATCTTTTACGTCCACCTGAGGGGGCAGATGGAGCCTCACTTGAAAGAAAGTAATTATGACAGTGTGGCTCTTTCTCAGTACTGTACTGGAATATCAGCTGGATCTCGTATTCAAGTCTCTGGAGTGGGCCTCAAACCCAAGACCTTATGACTGAAGCAAGAATTTTACCAAATGAGCCACAGCTGACAAAGGTATCTACACAGGATTAACACAACGGGTGATAGCTACCTCGACAAGGAGCAGATTTACAGTGGTCCTTCAGAAGTGAGCAGTTCTTCCCTTCATAGTCCTCAGGGCATGCACAGTAGTAATCTTCACCAAGAACATAGCATTTGGCTTTATTCTGACATGGATTGGGATCGCAGTAATTGACTTTTCTCTGTGATGGAGGAAGCAAAGTGCATCATTAAGATTCAGCAGAGCTATGGCATGGTGCAGAAGAACACACTAACATATCTTCACTCACACATCCCCTCCATCCCATGAATTGATCCAAACCTGTTTTCAATCCATTAACTTTGTTGAGACTATAGTCAATGTCCTTCTGAAATCCTCTTACCTTAAAATCAAAACAGACCGTCCTACAAAGCACAACTCCTCACAGCCCTGAAATCAATTCTTGTCGCACTATTCTGTAGCTTATTCCCAATACAAACTACAGACCTCATTCCCTCAGTCCCTCCTCCAATCTACATGCTGTAAAAACTGTTTCCTGATTTCCCCCAACTTTCCTTCAGTTCAGCACCACCCTGCCTACCTCAACTTTCAAAACAAGAATCGGACATTAGATACGGAGTATACAAAGAACAGAAACCACATGATTACAGCATTCAATCATACCCCACCCTTTAAAAAAAAAACAGCAAGAACTGTTAAAAACAGAATTCATTAAATAGTTTGGAGGCACAGTGGGCAAGGTGCTGAGCCAGGAGCTGAATGCAAGAAATTTGCATTCTAATCCCACCGGAGTACTGATTGAGTAGATTAATTCCCACCAGCTGTTGGAGATGAGTTTATATAAAGAAAGCAAAACCCTTGAAAGCCTTACTGATAAGTGGAATAATCACATAAGATGATTCACCACAGCAAGACTAATTGGCACACTTAAGGCACTCAAGACTGGTCCTATCAATAAACTGTTTTTGATTAAACAAATTGGACCAACCTCACATCACAAAACAATGTAGATAGGAAAAATATCTGGGGTGGCATCATCCCATTGACAGCAGGCGTAGGATAATATAGCACAGGAGACAACCATTCAGCCTATCATTCCCTGTTCTGGCTCTTTCAAAGAACTATTCAATTAGCCCCTGTTTCTGCACCATAGCCGTGCAATTATCCCCCCCCCACCATTTTAGTATTTTGCAGAATCACAGAATTGTTTCAGTGCACGAGGCAGCAACTTGGCCTATCATGTCTGTACCAGCTCTCCAAATGAGCTATTTCTTTAGTGCCACACCCCCGCCTTCGCCCCGTAACCCTGCACATTCTTCCTTTTCAGATAACGGTCTAATTCCCTTTTGAGTGAGTCAATTGACCCTGTGTCCACCACACTCTCAGGCAGTGTATTCCAGACCTTAACCACTCACTGCATGAAAAAGATTTATCTCATATCTCTTTTGCTTCTTTCACCAATTACTTGAAATTTGTGTCCCCTAGTTCTCAATCCTTTCACGAGTGGGAACAGTTTCTCCCTATCTACTCTGTCCCGGCCCCTCATGATTTTGAACACCTCTATCAAATCTCCACTCAGCCTCAAGGAAAACAGTCCTACTTCTCCAATCTATCTTCATAACTGAAGTTCCTCATCCCTGGGACCATGCTTGTGAATCTTTTCTGCACTGTCTCTCATGCCTTCATATCCTTCCGAAAGAGCGGTGCCCTGAACCAGATGCAATACTCCAGCTGAGGCTGAACTAGTGTCTTATACAAGTTTAACATAACCTCCTTCTCTTGTACTCCATGCCCCTATTAATAAAGCCTAGGGTACTGTATGTTTCATTAACTGCATGCTCAATCTGTCCTGCCACCTTCAGTGACTTATGCATATATATGCCCAGGTTCCTCTGCTCCTGCAACCCCTTTAGAATTATATCCTTTATTTTATATTGTCTCTCCATGCTCTTCCTGTTAAAATGAATCACTGCATGGAAACTCACCTGCCACCTGTCCGCCCATGCCACCAACTTTGAAGTTCTACACTATCCTTCACACAGCTCACAACACTTCCAAATTTTGTATCATCTGCAAACTTTGAAATTGTGCCCTGTACACCAAGGTCTAGGTCATTTATCTATAATCAGGGAAAGCAAGGGTCTCATCACTGACCCCTGGGGAATTTCACTACAAATCTTCCTCCAGACCAAAAAACACCCATAAACCTCTGCTCTGTTTCCTGTCACTCAGCCAATTATTTATCCTCTTTTCTCTTCTGAAAATTAAGATTGAATCTCCTTCAGCCACCTTTTCAGGCACTGCATTTCAGTGCATCAAGTTGCTACATGGAGACATTCCTCCTCATCTCCACCTTGGTTCTTTGGGCAATTATCTTAAAGTCGATGTGTTCCGGTTACCAAACCTCCTGCTGGTAAAAATAGCACAAGTGGCGTTGCCAACAGGTTCCCTGGCCAATCCCCAATGCATGGGGTAACTGAGCTTTGGGGGGAGTTTGTGGGGGGGGGGGAGAACAGCTGTAATCAATTCAAAAGGACATAATTCAGAGGTACAGAGGAGAAAGTGGAGGTCAATCACCCCTGCCTTGCTCCAATTCCTAATTCCCATTACGCTGCAAGGAGGCAGCCAGGACCTGCCTTACAGACATACACAGAAAGAATTGACATTGATCTGTCTTTAAGCATCTTCAGACAGACCATTTATGTACAATGCTGATGGAGTCAAGCCAAATGAGCTTTTTAAATTATGCTCAGGCCCACTGAGAGATGCCTCAACCCGATCTACATGCGGCAGCACTACATCATATTTAAACCACCTTTCTACAAGTGAACTGAGCTCCCGAATCAGACACCTGCTGTCCTGCTCAATCACTCGCACCGTAACCATCATGGGAGCAAGATATTACACTGAGGTCACTTGGAGTTTTGCAGTCAATGTCAAAGGCTGCAGCTCTGCTGACATAACCACAACATCCAATAAAGTAAATATTTGATAAGATGTAGGGATGTTTCCACTTGTAGGGGAAGCTAAAACTAGGGGTCAAAATATAAAATAGTCACAAATAAATACAATTCAGGAAATACTTCCTTAAGCAGAGAATGGTGCGAATGTAGAACTCACTAGCACAGGGAGTGGTCAAGATGAATAGCATAGATGCACTTAAGGGGAAATTAAGTAGTGCAGAAAGGAGAAAGGAATGGAAAGATATACTGATCGGGTTGGATGAAATAAGATGGGAGGAGGCACCTTGGAGCAGAAGTTCATAGGCTGAATGTTCTGTTTCTGTGCTATAAATTCTATATAATGTGCTGTAGGGCCATAGAATTTTAAATACAAAATCTATCATTTGGCTCGTTGTGCTTGTGTTATCTGAGGAGTTTACCCACTTACTTCCATCCCCTTTCCCTGTATTCTTATACATTTTTCTTTTCCAGATATATATCTGCTTCCCTTTGAAAAGCCATTGTAATTCTGCTGCATCCACTGTTTCTGTCAGGCACTCCATCTCCGAATAATCAAGTGCAGGATAAATTTACTCCCAAGTGCACCCTCATTTCTCTTGCTGGTTATCTTCAATTTATCCTCTCTAGTTACAGATTCACCAACCAGGAAAACAGCTTTTCTCTCTAGATTTACCTCAAAAGCCCTCATCATTTTGAGCTCCATTTCTCCTTTCACCTTTAGTCAAGTGAAAAGTGCCTCCCATTTCTCCTCATAACCAAAGCTTCTCATTCAGGAATTAACACTTATCCCCTTTTCTTGACATTGAAACCGACATCGTCCCCAAAAGGTGGGACTAAATGGGTTAAAATTGACAATTGTGGTAGACCCGCTCATCAGGTCAAAAGCTCAGAGACATCTTTAGCCACATCGTTACTCTCAAAAAACCAAAGCCACTTCACGAAGAACTGTAAAACTATTAAACTTGCTGAAACTCACAAAAATAGCCAAAGGAAAGATGGAGGAGAATTGTCCCCATGTCGTGCAGGAGTGGGCGCGGGTCCAATCACCGCCCGCGATCAAGTCCACGCCGCCATTTTACGTGGGCAGGCCAATTAAGGTCTGCTCAGCGTAGTTCACGACTTCCTGTGCATAGCAGGAGTGGGCGGGTGCGCTCAGACTGCCGGGTCCAAAGGCGACCCCCGGTGGTCTGTATAAATGAAGGCCTGGTAGTCTTGGAAAGGTTGCTCACAATGGCTGGGAGAAAGTGTCAGCAGAGGGGCAATATTGGTGATACAAAACCGAAGGGTAGGCCGGAGGGACGGGGCCAGGCCGAAGGGGCGGGGCCAGGCCGGAGGGTAGGCCGGAGGGGCGGGGCCAGGCCGGAGGGTAGGCCGGAGGGGCGGGGCCAGGCCGGAGGGTAGGCCGGAGGGGCGGGGCCAGGCCGGAGGGTAGGCCGGAGGGGCGGGGCCGGAGGGGCGGGGCCAGGCCGGAGGGTAGGCCGGAGGGGCGGGGCCAGGCCGGAGGGTAGGCCGGAGGGGCGGGGCCAGGCCGGAGGGTAGGCCGGAGGGGCGGGGCCAGGCCGGAGGGTAGGCCGGAGGGGCGGGGCCAGGCCGGAGGGTAGGCCGGAGGGGCGGGGCCAGGCCGGAGGGTAGGCTGGAGGGTCAGTGTGCTCCTCGTTTTTCAGATGAGTGTCTAGCTACCCTCCTGGAGGAGGTGGCAATGCGGTGGGAGGTCCTTCCTCCGATGGATGGGAGGCAGAGGCTCCCCCAACATGACCAAACATGTGTGGGAGGAGATGGCTGAGAGTGATAGCTCTGCAGTGCACCTGGCTCCCCTTCTGCAAAAGGTTCGATGATCTCCTGCGCTCAGGGAGGGTGAGCATCAAGTTGCCTCAAGTCACTTAATGCAGCTGTCACCCTTTCCCCGAAACCGCCCCGCCCCCCCACACCACCCCCCCCACACCCCCCACCCCACACCCCCCCGAACCCCCACCCCCCCCGCCAACTCTGAGTACAGTAACGTCATTGAATCCCTCGCTGGGTGTGACAGCAGAGATTGCCCATGCCCGGTTCACCCTGAGAGGGTTGAGCTAGGATGTGTTCTGCATCTGCAGCATGTGTGACACTGATGCCCAGAGTATAGAATGGGGGTGAAAGTCAAGGGTCTGAACCTAGGCAGAACTGCTGGAACAGAAAGCATGTCGAAGCCAGGGTGCTAACGTGCTGGGAGGGGAGCTTCCAGTTGGCAGGGCACCAATCCATCTTCTGGTGTTTGCAATCCACGTGCTTTGTGCCTCTGGCTTAGCAAAATGGTGCCACATGTGAAGGAGGCAGCATTTGGGCAATGTGAAGGTTGCGGGGGCGGGGGGGGGGGGTGGCATTGTGGTCAGCCCTGGCTTGTTCAGGTGAGTATGTGGCAGCTATGGGGTGATGAAGAACCGGAGTCCTGCAGTGTCCCACTCTGGCTGGGTTGGCAGGGATGCGGTGGGAATTCAGGTGCAGGCTGGAATGATGAATGCTCCTCTTCTCCCGTTCAGGAAAAGACTGCGCACACTGCGTCAGGACGAATGTGGACTCATGGAGGGCAGACCCAGTTGGCCATCCTAACGGCTTTTGAGCAGCAGGCCATGGACCTTGAGAGGCGCCTTGCCCCCAGGTCCACCGGTGGCGGTGAGGCTGAGGTGCCACAGGGAGGTATGTTTGGTGAGCACTCAGGTCACCATGTGTGTCACAGAAGCCATGGCGCTGCTGGATGCTCAGTAATTGAAGTTAGCAACATGGGCTTACTCTTGATTTTGAAAGGATGAGCACATGCTGATCTGGGGGAGTGGCATCCAAATTGACATTGTCGGCACTGTGACAAATCAAATGTCCTTTTTCTTCTTTTCAGCATCACTAGAGCAGGTCCGGGAAGAGGAGGCAGAGGGACCACCTCTTAGCCCTGAAGCCCCCTCCCGAGCAAATGCACTCATCGGCGTCACACCATCTCTGCCTCGGTGGGAATTAGATCTTCGGCTAGTGTCCTGGGGCAGAGCACTGAGGACATTCATACTTGCTGGAGGTGCGGGCAGAGACAGAGTGCCCAGGGCTCCAGCAGTCGGAGGACTGCAGGGGACCAGGTACATGCTCGGTCAGTGGCTGATGATAGGCCTCTGGAGTCGTCCATGAGGCAGCAAACGCTGGAAGTGCAGCAGGGTATGTGGGACGATCTGGCAGATATGCGTGGCATGGTGCCCATGCTGGAGGAGTCCACACGGAGCATGGATGCAATGAGCCTCAGGGCTCAGCGCCATGTTTCCTCCTTGGAGAGAGTGGCAACTCCCGTGGAGAGGCACCTCCAGGAGAACAATCAGAGCCTCCTGGGGTCATGTTCAGACCTGCAAGCCCTCACAGCGGCATTGGCCACAGCTGGTCAGTGCCAGGGTGGGAGTTGGTTTGGGCACCAAGTATCCCAGCTCGGTATCCATCCAACTACAGTGAGCATGGAGGTCCAAAGTGACCTCACTGCCTGTCGTCTCTGCGGGCTTCTCTCAGAGTGCTCCAGATGAAGGCAGCAGCTCCTCTACCCCTCTGCCAGTGACCATGGGATCCAACGAGGCTGTGGTGATTGGGGAGAAGCCAGCTGTAGAATTGGCCATTCCCTCCCAGGCGGGGGCCATCAAATGCTCTGCGGGCCGGAGGACATCTGCCAAGGTCAGAAGCCAACAGGACAACAGAGTGAGCAGGCTGTCTCAGATGCCAGTGCCAGCAAGGGGACAGCACCTACACGTAGCACCCTGAGCGGTCCAGGCATCGGAAGCGCATCTTGAGAAGACCATTGGTTCTCTCCACCACAGCCCTTGTGCAGATGTGGCTCCTATTGTACCGCTGCTCAGCTTCTGTTCTTGGATGGTGGAGAGGTGTCATGAGCCACCTTCTGAGGGGATAGCCCTTGTCACCCAGCAGCCACCCATCCAGCCGGGCTGGAGCACTGAAGAGCCCCGGCACCTGGGACTGAGAGTATGTAGGTGTCATGGGAGCTGCCTGGGTACCTTGCACAGACTTGCAGAATGTGTAGCTTGTGATCACACACTATCTGCACGTTCATGGAGTGGAAGCCCTTCCTGTTGACGAAGGCACCGGCCTCACCTGCTGGCGCCTTGATGTCCACATGTGTACAGTCTATAGCACCCTGGACACGGGGGAAGCCAGCAAAGGCCGTGAAGCCTCTGGCTCGCTGTGTCTGACTGGCATTGTCCCAGCGGTAGTGGATGAAAGTCAATGCACGCCTGAATAGAGCCTCTGTCACCTGCTTGACACAAGTGTGGACAGTTGATTGGGAAACTCCACAAAGATCATCCACCGAACCCTGGAAAGAGCCGGAGGCATAGAAGTTGAGGGCAGCTGTGACGTTTAGAGCCACTGGCATGGGGTGTCCACCCACAGTTTGCAGAGATCTCAAGGCCAATAATCTGACAGTTGGAGGTCACTGTCTCTCTTGACACATGGAGCATCCTTCAGCACTGGACCACAAGCATATTGAGGTAGCTGCTTCGCTGCCTGTAAACCTTGACAGCAGGGTGTTGGCGTCTTCTGCAGCCCCCTTCTGCCTTGCACTTCCTGTTGGCCCTGCACCCCTTGTACCTGCACCTTTCCTCACAAACGTGGCTCCCCTGGAGGTTGAATGTGGGCTCCTGGCCTCCTCCCCCATCTGGCCCTCCCTTCCTCCTCAGGGGTGCCTCCTCCAGGGTAAGGGAAGGCTTCCTGAAAGCTGCAGGCCCCCAGAAATGATCTCTACTGTAAAGTCCTGACTAAGGCTTTTACTCCTGCCCTGGCAGCTGGTATGAGTTTTGAAGTCTTCCTGCTCACTCAGGCAAGTAAAAGTGACTTTCACACTTAAATAGCTCAAACATCACATTCGCAACCCCACTCACCCCTCTTATCCCGCCCATGGATGAGGTTTGTACAAATGTCTCCTACCCGCCTGCCCATCGCGCCTGTGTGTGACGTCCTGAAGATCGCACAGGCCCCGCAAAATCGAGATCAATTGCTGCCTCAAGGGCCTTAACCGGCCCATTAATTGATGGCGCATCCGAACTTATAGCACCCGCCTTCCCAAATATCGCAGTGGCTCGAGGTGACGTGGGGACACTCGCCTGACACCACCGGGTGGGCGTGAGGGACCCGTCCCCGCCCGCCAAGGGGAAAATTCTGGCCATGGATTCTAACACAAAGTGACAACTTGTTTATGGAGTTGCAGTTCATGAGCAAAAAAAAAAAATTGGGCGTTAAAACAATTGAAAACAACCAACGACTCTCAGGTCTCACAAATCAGTGTCACATTCCTTTCCTTGTCTGGAATGGCAGATCAAAGGCTGGCACTTTTAAGGGTCCAGGAAGGGTGGTATGAATTTCCTGTAATCACCAGATAGGACATAATGTCAACTCTCACTAGTGATCTGATACACCCCAATATTTAATAAAGCTTCCAGCACACTTAGAGCAACTTTTAGGCACCACCCTGCCCCCTACACCCACTTATCAAGGCTGAACAAATGACAGGAGATTTCAGTTTCAGTTTACAATCACCATTAGTCTGATAAACTCACTGTGATAATCACACAGATAGAGAAGTGCTCTTGTATCTGTAGATTGGAGATAAGTGATTTGCATATAGCTGCACCAGTATTACTATCAGGGAGGGAACGGTTGGATGGAGGGCCCTTATATATAAAAAGAACGAACACCAAAAGAAAAATATTCACATATTTGAGCTGCACCATTTAAATAATCAAGTCATAGGATGTAAAATCTCCACTGTGCTCACTATGGTCACTGCCCAAGCACTGCACAGAATACTGTCTTCATGATATTTCCCATTGCTGAAATGACAAGACTCTCTGGAGGCAGGAATCCAACATCTTGCTTACAACTGACTCCAGGACCAGGTTTCTGGCAGGTGGGAATCAACTGACATTCTTTAAATTGTCAATTTTCTCCCCTCCAGTCCTGAAGGCGACATTCTAGACGACGACACAGATACTTTCCACTCCAGGTCACATTCCAGCTAGACACATCCTCAGCCAATGACCATACACTTGCACTTTCCAACTAGAGGTTGGATCTGACAGGAGAGTAATTATTGAATAGCTCCAAGCATAGGAAACCCTGGCCAATTTATTTAACCTCTTGCAGGTATGGATCATACTGAGGCCAGCTGCAGTGTCCCTTCCATTTCACCCCACCCCATTGAAACCACCTAACCCTGTACCAAGCTCGGATCGAACAAAATGGGGAGCACGGCACAAGGGCAGGTTATGATGACACAACATGGTTGAGCCGGTTCAAAACTTGGGCAGTAACTTTAAGTTAACTCACTGGAAAACAGAGACAAGCACAAACGCACAGTATACACCCGGCTTCATAAACACATGGGGCTCACCTCGCAGAAGGTTCCTGAATATCCCCGAACGCAGCGACAGTGGAACCCACCAAGCAGGTCCTGACACTGCCCTCCATTCAAACAAGGTCTGCTTGCACATTCATTCATGTTGTATTCACAATTTCTGCCAACAACTCCACGTGGGCAGATGCACTGGTATCCTTGTACACCGTTGCGCTGAAATGTTAAAATGTAACGAGGTCAGAGATAGCATTAAAACTCGTCAGTGCCTCTGCTCACCATAGGCCCACTATTGCCACAAAGCCTTTGGTTGCTGTGATTCTGGAAATTCTTCCCTCTGAATTCTGTGATTCCGAGATTCTCTCTCCACCTCTCTCTCCTCCTTTAAAGCCCTTGTTAAAAATCTACCCCTCTGACCAAATTTACATCACCTGTCTTTATCTCATGTGGTTCCGTGTCATTTTTTAAAATCTTATAACGCTCCTGATGAAGGTGCTATACAAATACAAGTCAGTCTCGAGGGAAACAGAAGGTTGAAGGGACAACTACACGTGGGAGAAATTTCAGAGGTCTCTTTTCTAATTACTTGCAGTTATTTAACAGCTACGAGATGCAATGAAGTGGGGGGTGGTGGGGCGGGGTGTGTGGGAGAGGTGTTGGCGAGAAGCACCCTGGGAAAAAGGCGAGAGAAGTGTCAGACACGGACAACAAAACAGAGACACACTCGGGGCACGGCTGAGATGGGGAGAAAATCAGAATAAAAAGACTAACCCAAAATTGGGAAAGAACCCCATAGGGGCCCAGGATTTTTTTTCTCTCCCTTTAGCATCAGAGACACCAGGCACTACAGAGAAAGTAGCGTCTGAAGAATTCTCTATTTGTTGACGTTCTTGCATGTTTTTGTGTGCAGACAGCACCCCTTTGGGAACCTCCAGCTTTTTCTCAGACACAGTGAGGGAGATCCCAAAGATTGCATCACCTCTGTAGGGAACTGGGAGAACCCAGTACTACATAAAACACACAATTACCCCTGAAGAAAAGGTCAGATACATTTAAACTTGCAGCAAAATTTAAGACATCTTTAAGTTTGCTGCACGTACAGAAGCAGGCACTTTTCAGGAGGTGAGAGTTTAATTTTCAATTTTTTTTTTCTTTACTCTTTATTGGGATGTGGACATCGCTGGCGGGGCCAAAATTTGTTGCCCATCCCTAAGTGCCCTTGAACTGAGAGAGAAAGTGTGTTCGTGTGTGTGTGTGTTGGCGGGGGGGGGGGGGCGCGGGGTGTGCGAGGAGTAGAGAGAGGGGGGGCATTAGTGAACCAGATGGGTTTTTATGACAGTCAATGATATTTTCATGGTGACCATTATTGAGATTACCTTATATTCCAGATTTATTAACTTTAAATTCCAGCTGCCTTAGTGGGATTTGAACCTATGTCCCCAGAGCATTAGCCTGGGTCTCTGGATTATTAGTGTAGTGACAATACCACAACGCCACCATCTCCCACCATATTACTCTTCACATGACAGTTACTGTACTAACATGTGGATACTGAAAGGGGAGGTCTAACTCAAAGGCTAGCAGTGAAGTTATTTGTTTGCCTTGAAGGATATGCTGATGGCAGAGATGAATTAAGGTGGGAGGAGGCTTGTACCCAGCATAAACACTGACATAGATTATGCAGTACCAAGACAGCTCTATGGAATTCTAATTTTAAAATCCTGTTCATACCTTGCATGTTGCTCCATTCTGGCACTGTCCATGGCAGCCGTCGATATCTGAAGAGGTGACAAGTCCATAATTACACAAGGCATACCTTAAGGGCCTGTAATCTGATTTACTGTTTGAGCTTGCCCTATTCATTTCCCAATCTGCCTAAATATAAAAATTGAACAGCAGCACTGACAAAAGTACAAATCCCATGTGCAGGCCTAGGGCTACCTGCAACTCATCTGCAGTTGAATTCCCTCCAGTGAAGGGAGGGGCTTGTTTCAAAGCACGAGGAGCTTTCACTACTCTCTTCCTGCTGCTATAACCCAGAGACAAATCCCCCTCTTATGAACCGAGGTACACGAAGGACTCTGGGCAGCCTCCCAGGTGCTCAACATTCATTCAGGTTCTCTACATGTGCGAGGATAGGCATTGTATATCGGCAGGTTATTGGTAGTGGAGGCTGTCTCACCCAAGCCCAATCCTTTCCTTCGGCACCCTCACTTTCCAGCAACTGGTCAGGGAGCAGTGATCAGAAGCAGAATTTCCAGCCAATTTCTCTCCTGGTCCCTAAACTGTGCAGCCTTCCCAGCAGCTACACAACAAACACGGACTGATACTTCCTAAGACTGCTATCTCCACCACCTAGTATGGCCAGGATAGATGTGCAAGTCATTCAGCCATCCTGACTTCCACATAATGTTGGGTCAAAATCTTGGAACTCCCGACTTAAAAGCACTGTAGGTAGGAATACCATGGAATGCAGAAATTCAAGGTGACAGCTCATCACCATCTTCAAGGGCAATTAGGAGTAAGTGCTAAATGCCAGTGGGCACCATATCATGAGGATAATCAAGGGCCTTGATGATCTGTACCACTCCCAGTTACTCAGTGACCCAGCAGTGGAGGTGGCTGGGGGTGGAGGTGAACCTGTGCTGACTCTCAGTATCATCTTTGCTCGATGAAAAACACTAGTCAATTGTTAACGCAACACATCAAAACTATATACAAATATAAAGTGAATACTGACGGATGTCACAGTTCTGTCCAGACCATTCCAGGAGGCAGTCACAGTAATATCCACCAATCAAGTTTCTGCAAGAATAAGCATTAACGCAAGGCTCCATCTCACATTCATTAGCATCTGTGAAAGGACATGGAGAGAAAGGGGGGAGAGAGAGAGAGATAAAGAGAGAAAGGGACAGTCAGCAACCGCAGCTTAAAGCAAGCAAGCAGATTAGCTGCAGAAAGACCCAAACATTTAATCACCAAAAACCCACTTCATCTAGTCACATCTTTTAAACTGATCAGCAGAGATCATCACTGGAACTTGAGCTGGGTTGAGTATATTTTGACTCTGTTCCTGTCAAGTTTGCTGAACCATGTGACGATTTTTTCTCAGCAGTAGGACCCACACATTGAGCTCACACCTATGGACAGAGCAGAGAGTAGGAGCTCAGCATCTCCAGCAACTTTGCACCCCCATGACAGTGAGCTCTTAAGGCCTCAGAGATCGTAGCGCTGAGCATAAGATTGTCAGGTTTCACAGATCTTTACTCGGACCTTGCCATCTTTAGAACAAAGGAGCAGGGCAAGGCCATTCAGCCTGTTACTCCATTCAGTTAGACTGGGGAGGTCTATAGCTTAACCCCATCTACCTAGCTGGTTCCATAGCCCTTAATATCCTTACCAACAAAAAAAAAACTCCCAGCCTCAACGTATTCTAAAGGGAGAGATTTCTGCCACCCAATGTGCAGAAAGTGCTTCCTGACATTACTCCTGAATGACATAGTTCTAGCCAGGAGCATCCAACCTGCAACCTTCAGCATTTAGCCAGTGGGAGATACTGAGGAAAGGGGTGAGGTGGTGGTGGGAGGAAAATGGTTGCCAATTGCAAAAAGAATCCCAAATAGTCTTCATAATAAAAAAAAATCACCAAAAGACGTGATTAGGCCTAGATGAGCTAATGTAGGAGCAAAGGTTTCTCCTGCAATGATATCCGTCAGATTCCCACCCAAAGAAAACACTTCAAATTTATTACAGGGTCAGGTGCCTTCGCATGATATTAACGCATTTTCCCGGCCACCACAGCAGATCATATATTTTGTTTCCCAATACAGCAATCACCACAATTTTAAAAACAGGAAACAGAAGTTAGTGAATTTAAGGCTTCAGGAAAGAAATTCAGCACCACCACCAAACAAGGCACCAGACTGAAGCAATGCCAACCCTATTCAAGCCAAGCCACCACAGCTCCAGGAACCCAACCCCCACACACCCCTAGACTGCTTCCAAGAGCTGGAATCATTGTGTAGCATGATCCTACGCATCAGCAGGCCATTCAGCCCCTCAAACTTGTCTTCCCATTCAATTAGATTATGGCTGGCTTGTACCACAACACCATTTAATCTGCCTGTTGAAGAATACTATCTGTAGACAGGGGCCCTGCTGGCAGATTTATCTGCAACCCGTCTATTTATGAGCAGAAGCCCATGTGTAGCTCCTTACCCAGCTGGCAAGTCTTCCCAATCCACTGTTGTGGACAGAGGCACTCAAATCCATTAGCACGATCAATACAAGTCCCACCATGTGCACAAGGGCTGGACGCACATTCATTTATATCTAGAGACAGACAGAGAGAGCGCCCAAATCAGTAATGTAGAAACTTAAATAATTACTGCTCAAAGGCTAACACAAAACATTAGGTTATACAACTAGGTCCAGATTTCCTCAAATCTTTGCATTCTGTTCAACCTCTACACTACAAACAACCCATCACTAAAATGAACAGAAATGATCACTTGGAGGGAATTAGCATGAGCATTCAGGAAAAATGACACACATCAGCCCTGTATATAAGGATTGGATAACGTGTTTCATGATACCTTCAGTTCATTACTCCAAGTCACCCACAAGTACCAGTTTTGCAGCTCCAGTTCCATCAGTAGACTGTAGATTTCAGTCAGCTCCAGGGGACGAAGTGCATTCTGTCTGACAGCTCAGAGCAACTCCTGGCTAAACTGAGATGCTAAACTGAGGTCTTGTTATCCTTCATCTCCATGGTATTATTTGAAGAGAAAACAGCGGGGGCTCCATCCCAGTGTCCAGGCCAACATTTCTCCTTTAGCCATCACCACTGGAAATAAATTGAATCTCCATTTTTTGGATTTTGTGGTGTGAAAATTGGATGCTATACGTGCCTAATTAACAGTCCACTGTTAATGAACCGTATGTAAAGTGCTTTGGGATGTTTAAGCAATCCAATAAAGAGCTATACAAGTTATTTTTTTCTAACAATTTGTTCATTTACAGGTTGTGAGCATTGCTCACAGAGCCAGCATTTATTGCCCATCCTTTATTGCCCTTGGGAAGGTGGTGGTGAGCTGCCTTCTTGAACCACTGCAACCCTTGTGGTATAGGTCCACCCACAGTGCTGTTAGTAGTTGTTCTGGGTTTTTGACCCAGGAACCATGAGACACCGTGATATATTTACAAGTCAGGATGGTGTGGCTTGGTGCGGAACTTGCAGGCAATAGTGTATTTTCTTTTTATTTCTTTGTAGAATGGCAGTTCTATAATGGGTAGGTCATTTAACAATAGGGGGGGATGCAGCAAAACCTGCCTGCTTTCCAATGCAATTTTCCCTATCATGTCTCACCACGTTGGGTTGTCTTGAATCTTGCAAAAAAGGAATCTTCCAAAAGCCATTCAGAGGGCAAACTCGGTTGGCCAGATTGGTGCACACCCTCTTTCTCAATGAAAAAGATGGAAGCTTACCATTGGGCATTTTGGCTAAAGCCATCACAGACATCACCCAAAACTTGATGCCCATGTGATGGATGGAGGCCAATGCACTGACAGGAAACTACTGGGCAGCACAAACCTCCCAACATGTGCAACTCCCAAGAGATGTAACTGCAAGAATTCATCCATTCTTGCCACAATATAAAGCTTCCATAAAAAAACTCCAAAACAAGATGCATAACCTAATTTTCTGACTTCTTCCCCCCTCCATTCCCCACCAAGTGCTTCCTCCACCCATCACTGGCCAGAATCTGCATACCCTCGATTTGCCATTTTCCTGTGAGTGCAAGCACTGTCCTGTAGGGTAAAGGGGCAGATAACAAATGAAAACAGAAAATGCTGAAAAAACAAAGGTCTGGCAGCTTCTTTGGAGAGAGAAACAGAGTTAACGTTTTGAGTCCATATGACTCTTCTTCAGAGTTCTGAAGAGTCATATGGACTTGAAACTTTAACTGTGTTTCTCTCAGACAGATGACAAATACTGACAGCTTGACTGAGGGAATCACATTAAGGCAGATGAATTATCTGTGGTGAATCATTAATCTCAGGCCCAAAGGTACCACCTTTAAGTCACAACAACAGCCAAAGGGACAAGGTGAGCCTCAAAGCTCTGATTAAACTTCTTTAAATGAACTAAGTAGAAATGCACATCATCCTGGAACCAAATCGTCCTTGGCCCTCTGACCTCTACCCTCATTTACCCACACTTATGGTGTAACTACACGTCTTCAACATAAAGCAGCAGACTATAAAAAGTGGAAAGTTTGTGTTCAACTTCGCTCACTTGGAGATTCCTAATCCTCCTCCATATCCAGTACAGCTGCTGGGTGGTTGTAACTTCCTGCTGCTGTCCGATGAGTGTTACCAGGAGTTAGCGACCCCAGTCTCTGTGCTCAGTTGACCTGTTGGTGCTGTCCAATGAGCTCTGAAGTTGGTGACCATTTGGTGATGTTAAGAGGAAGGCCCATTCACTAGCAGGCTCAGCATTATGTGTAAATCCCCCAATGAGGTCACTGACACTCTCCAATTGTGAGAAATCTCTCAGATGATTTCCCCCTCTTCAGTGTTATGCTCCTCAGTCCTCTCACAAACACAAGCTTTAGACAAGGATACAGATGAGCAGCTTCTCTCCAAAGGGGATGATTACAGAGTCGCTGTTTTCACTGTGAATAATGGATGGATAACAGGTAGCCTGAACACTTCTCATTGCTGTGTACTGGGGAAAATCTACAGAGAAATTATAGGGAAATGCAGATTGATGCTAGTGGCTGCATAAACTCATTTTGAACTTTCTGACCTCCAAAGACTTACCAATACTTTACTTATTTATTACAGCTACAGCTATTCCAGACTCAAATTCTGACCTTGAACATCCTTTATTTTAATCGTTCCACCATTAGCAGCCATGACTTCAGCTGTCAAGGCCCTAAGCTCTGGAATTCTCTCCCTAAACCTCTGTCCTCCTTTAAGATGTTCCTTAAAATCTACCTCTTTGACCAAGTTTTCTGGTCATCTGCCTGAAGATCACATGTAGCTCAGTGTCAAATTTTGCTTTTAATGCTCCTGCAAAACTCCGTGGAACATTTTAGTACAAAGTCACTATTTAAGTAGAAGTTTGTAGTAGTGTCCTACCAATTGCACAGGTTGTCCCATTCCAACCTGAAGGGCAGTGACACTCAAATCCAGTTGTGACCTCATAGCAGGTTCCTCCATTTGCACACGGGTTGGATACACAAGCATGCTCAGCTATAAAAACAGATAAAAGGCCAGAGAAAGTTAGAATGAAACTCAAACATGGATAAAGAACCCTCCCCCACCCAAGTCTTGTCAAACCCAGGAGTAATAGAGGTCAGTTTCCCAAATTCTGACTGATGCTGCAAACTCAGTAAATGGTTTAAAACCAAGAACGCACATTATTATAGGCACCGTTACAACACTGGAAATCTGGGTCCAAGCCTAAATTATGGATGAGACAATGCACGGTCTGAATATGAGTCCGCACATTTAAGATGGAAATTACAGTAAAGATGGAGGCCATTGGTTCGCTGTGCCCATTTCGTTGTCTTTATTGTTCTAGATTTTCCTTTCCAAACACTTACCCCTTTAAATGTCACAATGCCAATCCAACGACCCTTTGTGCTAACGTATTCCATGTTCTATTAACTCTTGTGTGAAAAGATTTTCTTTAAACTTTCCCTTTGATTCTTCTAGCAATAATCCTCAATTTGTGTATCCTCTCCTATAGGCTCAATGGGTAAATGCCCCACCCCTTCTCTGTAACCTCCTCCATTCCTCTAACTTATCAAGATCTCTGCACTCCTGCAATTCCACCCTCTTGAGCATCCTCAATTTTAGACTGCTTCACCACTGGCCTTCAGATTCCTAAGCCCTAAAGCTTTGGAATTCCCCCCCTAAACTTCTCCTTTAAGTTGCTCTTTAAAACATCTCTTTCTTTGCCTGCAAAGTATTTCTCTCTCATCCCCTGCACCACCACCATCACCCCCCACCCCACCCACCCCACCCACCCCACCACCCCCCCCAACCCCACCCCAATTAGCCTGTCAATATACCACCTTGTTCACACACAAAGAACAGCTGCAGGGCAACAGAGCCAATAGAAGTGCACCCCTTGCTAAAGCACACTAGCAAAACTAAGAGCTTCACTGTACGTGGGAGCAGAGGTGGCTCCATAGCTATGGCATACTTACCAATGTGACAGGTCTTGCCGGAATACCCTTCAGGACAGACACACTGGTATTCGTCAGGCTCAGTGTTCATACAGGTCCCACCATTGATACAGGGATGGTGCGTCCCACAGTAATTTAAGTCTTCAGGAATAAAAAGAATTGTTTTGAATTAAAGGGTTGAACTCAAAAGCCACATGCACACATTGAGATACCAGATATCCAACCGAGTCTGTGAACAAGTGGCGACTTGCTATTTATCCAGGGCAAAATGGGCTCATCAATCACTGACCAGACAGACACATAATTCAATCTTCACATGGACATTAAACAGATTTTTTTTAAAAAAACTGCCCTTTGACAAGCTAAACCTCGTTCTTAAAAGGTTGGAGTCATTATTACAGCAGTGAGCATATCACACTGGAAGATCAACACCACTAATAGTTGCTTAATATGTAGATGATCAAAAGTTATCAAGATTCTGCTAGGTACAAACAGATGACCTCTGTTCAACAAAATCACAAACTGCAGGTTTGAACACAGAAAAGTGACATTTGTGTAGAGGGATGGGAAGTGTGTGGGGCAGACTGCCCAGAGACAGTAGCTGGAGTTAAATGTTGCCAAATCCAAGGAGCCAGATAGACCTCTGACAAAAAAGACTTGAGGGACACATGAAGCAAGCAAGAAGGGCCTGAGGGTACTGCTTCTTGGTCAGTCCCACATAGTGTACACCATCAGCATCTTCTTAAAGACAGGAAAAAGATCAGCACTAGAATTTCAGTGAGGTGTAGTGGTGGGTGGATCAAACTTTCACTAACTCAAAAATACAGATTCCACTCATCAAACTGGACTTATATCTGGAAATGTCCCTGCAGAACGCTGGAGAGAAACACTGGAGCGGGAAGAACTCCTGTTCGCTAGAAGTAAGAACACCACGAGATGACACACTGAAAATACCTTGCACTGGATTAATTCGAGTTCTCTATAGAATATTGGTGCCAATAATGTACAGAAACAGGCCATTCAGCCTAACTGGTCCATGCATTGTTTATACTGCACATGAGCCTTCTCGCACTCGAATTCAGCATTACCTTCTATTTCTTTCTCCCCTCATGTCTTTACCCAGCTTCCCTGTAAATGCATCCATGCCATTGACTTCAACCTCTCCTCTGTTAGTGAGTTCCACACTCTGGGTAAAGAAGCTTCTCCTGAATCCCTTCTTGAATTTATCAGTGACTACCTTATATTTATGAACCCTAGTTTCAGGCATCACCACTGTAGATAGTGCCCCAGAATGTTTTTAAACACCACACTTTTCAGTATATGTACACACGCACACGCACGCACACTATTCTTTCATGTACAAAGGTGCATTTCAGAGATTTGGGGGAGGTGGAAGTGGGGGTGGTGCAGGAGAAGGGTGCTGCAACATGTTCTGATGGGCAATTTACCAATGTAAAACAAACTCCCTCTCCACACTACATCTGCCCAAGGTGCTTGGGAGACACATACCTTTGTTGCAGAGCAGGCCCCCCCAGTTGGTTTCACAGCTACACTGCCATGGCTCCATGCAAGTCCCGTGGACACAGCCTGGGTATGGGATGCACTCATCACAGAAGTGTCCTTGCCATCCATATAGACAGCTGAAAAAAACATGGATGAAATAAGATTAATTGCTTTGCATAAGAAGAAAAATCAAGACTCAAAGCAGCTTCAAGCTACTGCAGTAACATTATTGATTTGGCATTAGTTATCAACTGTGGCACAGTGCTGACAAACTGAGATAAATTCACAAAAGGTCATGAATCAAGTCCCACTCCAGGCTGACTCTCCCAGTACAGTATTGAGAGAATGCTGCACTCAGTGTGCTGTCTTTCAGGTGAGACATTAAACTGAAGTCTCATCTATCTGCCTTTTCAAAAGTCCTTCCAGGATCCAGTTAGTCATCAGCCTGAAATATTAACTCAGTTTCATTCTCCACAGATGCTGCCTGCCCGCCCGAGTATTTCCAGCATCCATAGCATTTTGCTTTTGTGACAGAATAATGCGTCCCTGGTAAAGGCCCACAAAATTCTGGAGTGACGATAGTTGGGAGGAGCCTTCACACAGTTCACAGGATCAGTTCAAATTCCATCAAAAAGAGTTTGAGAATTTGAATTCAAATAAATATGGAAATTAAGAAAAGAGACCATAACTGTCATAAATCCCCATATGGTTCACCAATGTCCTTCCGAGGGGAAAACCGGCTGTTCCTATCCAGATTAGGTCTAAATGAGACTCCAGTCCCATATCAACATGGCTAAATCTTCTCTGAAGTGTCCTAGGAAATCAGTTTGTTGGATCACCATTCGCCATGTGGACTGCAGCACTTCAATTCCCATGGCAAATAGAGATGGTCAACAGATGTCAGCCTTGCCAGCAACACCCATATCCCAAGAATTAACTTTAAAAAAGAGACACTGTCAAGATCGGAGGCTGCTGCTTCACCTTTAACCACCTCAGGTCTTCCCGAGGAACTTTACAGCCAATTAATTCCTTTTTTGATTGGTGCGTCATTTCCTACATCACAGCAATGACATCAGCCAATTTGTGGGACATTGCAGTGAGCAAATTGGCTGCTGTATTTCCTACATAACTTTAGCAGTGCCTCAATGGTTGTGAAGAACTTTTGATTACTATAATGTTGGGCATTTGCAACTCAGCAGTGGAAAGCTGAAACCAAACTTATGTTTTAACATAAATTGTGGGAATTAGAGGGAATGCTGCACAGTGTGCTGTCTTTCAGATGAGACAGTAAACTGAAGCCTCTATCCACCTGCCTTTTCAAAGTCCTTCATGATCCAAGTCTGGTCATTAGGGAGAAGAACACAAGGTTATAAGCATTCCACCTCAAACGCGTTGAGATACAATCAGACGAGTCCTTTCCATCTCCACTTCACTGAAAATTGACCCACATTTGCTCCTGCTGCTTCAAACATGCTGTCAACATTCCATGCACTAGGAGCCTCATACTCTACTGATGAAGAATAAAATTATTCCATCTTGTAGAAAGATTAGAGAAACTGGAATTGGTTAATAGGAGGTGCACTGGAGTTGTTCAAAATTATGAAGGATCTTGATAGTTTCTCCTTATCCTCAATTGACAGGAAGATTGGTAACCAGGGGACATAGAGTTAAGATAATTGGCAAAAGAACCAGATGGAGGGTGAGAATTTTTATTTTATAAACAGTCTGTTATGATCAAGAATGCACTGCCTGACAAGCTGGAAGATATTCAAAGGTAACTTACAAAAGTGAATTGGATAAATACTTTAAAAGGAAAGAGAAGCCGAGTGGGGCTAATTGGGTCACTCTTTCAAAGAGCCAGCACAGATACGATGGGCCAAATGACCCCTTCCTGTGCTATATCATCCTGCTCCTAGCACTGAAAAACATCCAAACAACAGATAGCTCCTCCAGTTTAAAGACTTACAGGCTTGTCAGAGGCAGAAGCAGGGAGCTATCTGGTGAAAGGTTACTTCATCTATTGTTGCAGGCCAGCACGCAGCTATTTTTATTGCTGGCAATGATTAAAATCACAGCTGTCACACCGTTATTCTGGGGAAAGTTATTTTCGGATGCCTCGCAGGGACCAGAGTCATTGTCTCCCTAACAGAGTTATTGCAGATTTAGGTTCCAGCTGAAGGATTCCTACTGGAAACCAGAGTCGCCAGTCAACAAGGACCATGGTGGTGGGGGAGGGGTTGGAGGAAAAGGAGGAGTTCTGTTCAAATTTCAAATAGTACCAGCAAATCTACCAGATAGTATGAATAAGTTTAAGAGAAAAAAACCAGATAAACACGCAGGAACAAGGAAGAGAGAGATAAGGTGAAGGAGTGAAACAAAGTAAGGTAGGAAAAGGTTTGTACAGAGCATAACCACTGGTATAGACCAGCTGGGCCAAGTGACCTGGTTGTGTGTGTAAACACCTCACCAACCAATGTTCCAACTAGTCAGAGGGAAGGGAAAATAATTCATTATCCATGGATGGTTCTGTAGTTTACAAGACGAAGGCATCTAGTTTTGTCACATCATTGGCAGAAAGCTTCAAAGTCTGAAGTAAAGAATTACACCAAGTGCAAAAATTGGTAAAGTTTTACAGAACACAGCTGTACCAGGATGGATGGATTAGCAACTAAGAGAGGGGGAAAGGGCTAAATTTTCAAGGGTGGTTTATGGCTGATTTGAGTCCTTGGGACTGTTAGAGAGATTAAGGTTGGCTTTTCTCTTCAGAGTCAATTACTTTGCTTCCTCAGCTTCAGAACTGCTTAGCATTCAGGCAAGTAGACAACAGAAATGACTGGAACATAGTGGAAAAGGAATGTGCATATTTGCTGCAAGTTACGCTGCTTGCATCAAGCCTAGACAGGAAGGTTGCTATAAATGAAAGCAATCCACATTACGCAAATAAAAACAGAGAATGCTGGAAATACTCAGCAGGTCTGGCAGCATCCACGGAGAGAGAAACAGAGTTAACGCTTTGAGTCCGATATGACTCATCTTCGGAACTGCTCTGAACAAAAGTCCTTGACCTATAATGTTAACTCTGTTGCTCTCAACAGATGCCGCCAGATCTGTTGAGTATTTCTAGTATTTCCTCTTTTTATTTCAGATTTCCAGCATCCTAAGTAGTTTGCTTTTGCATTATATAAATTTTGGAATGTATTTATTAGTCTGTGTTAACTTGACCGACTAGCGCTCTCTACTAGATCTTTTGGCACTCTCTTACTGGTTCTTTTGTCGCCAAGCCAGAGGGAGCCGTTATGCAAAGGTCCTGTCTGCCCTCTCAGGGGACTTAAATGATCCCATGACATTTTGAAAGGGAGCCAATATTCATCCAAACATCTAAAACCAATTATCTGGCCATGGTCACTGTGGGAGCTTACTATGCACAAATTGGCTGTCAGGTTTCCGAAATTACGACACTTCAAAAGTGCTTCAATGGCTGTAAAGCACTTTAGGACAGCCAGAGGTCATGCAAGCATGAAAGGAAGTTCTTTTTTCCTTTGTGGCTTCAACCTATCCTCTTAAGGCCTGAAAACATAAACTAGGCTGACACCCCAGTGCAGCAGAGAGAGAGAGATCAGGAAATCCAAGCTCCTGAACTCTATCCAGCAACGGCACAGAATGGACAAGAATCAGGCTATGTTGCCCCACAAAGTTAAATCGTTTCTTGGTACTTACGGTCTAGATTCACAAAAGAAAGAGTACCAGCAGAGAGCTGGTGTCACCATGGAGCAGTTCCCTAGCAGTAGTTGTTAATTTTAAGTCAAAGGGGAGAGAAACTGGGAAAGTAGAAACTTTCCCATTCCTCCACAGTGATGGCACTCATATGATCACATTCCAACATCCACAACGGTTCTGGAGGAGAACACACTTTAGGTTCTCACCGCCCTTTATGTGGAAACTGGCCTTCTTGATTTCACTCCTAAACGGCCTAGCTCCAATTTTAAGATTAAGTCCCCTTGCTTTGGAGTTCCCCAGCCTGGATTATGCAAGATTTATGCCCTTAACGACTTAATCCTCTAAGCTCCGGTATGATTCTGTAGTTCAGGGGTCAATACTTCGGAACTCGGCTCAATCCAACTAACATGTAATCTGCTCACAAATGACTTAAACTGGGAACCTCAATGCCCAGATAAAATTTACTGTTCCATAATTTGACCGGCACAGGCTCGATGGGCCGAAGGGCCTTTTTCTGTGCCGTAGACCTCTGACTCTAATTCCTTGCCCCACGTTTTATTTAGTCATTCATCCAGCAATTCAATCCAGAGGAACAGAAAATACTACACAAAAACATTGGATGTTAACGGGGATTAGGTTTCTAAACATGTTGCTGTCTCCAGAAGCCATCTGGCAATAGGATGAGTACACTCAAGAGTACACACCACCTTAAATAGATGATTTATGATGGAATCACAGTGTTTTCCCACCCACTTTGTATGTGATCATGTTCCAGAATTAACAAGCCACTGCCAGGGCCTTGTCCAGTGGCTATTTTGTAAGTCTGAGCCCACCAAACGAGCGTCATCAGGCTATTCAGGACATCACACGAATGGCATCACGTGGCTTCAGTGTTTACTACCCACAGGATTCACTGCAGCAACTCACCAAGGCTTCTTCAACAGCGCTTCCTGCATGACTACAACCTTCACCAACTAGAAGGATGAGAGCAGCAAGTGCATGGGAACACCACCACCTCCACACTGACAATGAGGTACTTCAGTGGGTGTAAATCATTCTGAGATGATAAGAGGTTGTGAAAGGCAGTATATAAATGCATGTTCTTACCTTTGTTTAAATCAAGGAACAAAGAAAGTGGGGAAAAAAGTACCACAGCATTAACGATTTTAAAAAAAGTATCCCTCAAAAGCTTCCTTCTACATCCCAATAAAGTGAGGTGGTAAAATGAAATGTCATTTTTACAGGGACAGCTATTTTACTTCTGCGGAACAACTAGATGCTTCACTTAAAGAGAAGAATGAACCAGTTTTCTCTGAGCAGGATATCTTGCTGCCTACAACATCAACAGGTACACAACAGAATGAGTCAACTTTCCATGTGGAAATCCAATTCATGCCACTTCTGGCACTCACCTCGCAGGCAGGAAAGTACAACAAGCCAGCAGCAGGGAAAGGAAACTGTCTTGGAGATCTAAATGGAACTGCTGCAATACCCAAGAGTATCACAAAGAGCAAAAATGCCAAGCTCTCATCTGGGGAGAGGGCTTCAACATTCACTTCACACAGCTAACACAGGCTGGGTGGGGCACCAGCTTTACACTCTGGCCTTCTTTGGTGCAACTTCCAAACAAATGACCTCTATCACCTAGAAGGACAAGGGCAGCAGGTGCATGTGATCACCATCACCTCCAAATTCCCTCTCAGTCACAATCTTGGCTTGGAAATATATCACTGTCATACCCTCATCTCCACTGGGTCAAAATCCAGGAACTTCCTACCTAACAGCACTGTGAATGTACCTACCATGGACTGCAGCCACTCAAGATGGTGGCTCACCTCCCTCCAGACTAACTAGGGATGGGCAATAAATGCTAGCCTTGCCAGCGATGGCCAAACCCTTTGCATTAATAAAAGAAAGTAGGCTCTAATGAAACCCAGACTGATGGATGAATGTGGCTGGCTGGAAGGATCCAAAATGAGTTCATACAATTTGAACCCACTAAGCAAGGAGCTCGAGCACAAAAAGTGTGCTGAGGTGAAAAAAGGAACAATGCTTAATCGCATGTAGAGGAGAATTCTCCCACTTGGGGCTGAATCACTTTGATGCTGTGGAGGGAGCTTCACTCCACAGTGGTGTACAGGTCAACTTCTCCTGCCATGGAAGGCTTGAAATAGAAAAATCTCTATTCCCCACTGCATCTCTCCTTCCTCGATAAGCACTCTAAAAAATTCACACAAATGGAAAGTGTAAAGGATTTCATCCCCAAAGATAGCACATCCGGGATTTCAACAAACATTAAATAACTAGTCCATTTTACTTTTAAACTTATTGCTGTGATTAAACAATTTACAATTAGATAGATGGTGATTTTGCAATCAGCCTCAAGGAGCATATCAACATAACAGAACAGCAACAGCTTGCACTTAGAACGCCTTTAATGTAGTAAAGCATCCCAAGGCACTTCACAGGAAGTGAACAAAATTTAACACCGATTCACATTAGTGCAGGTGATCAAAAGCTTGGTGAAAGTGATAGGTTTGAAAGAGAAAAGGGAGATAGAGAGGCAAGGAGTACTGAGGAGTTGGGGTTTGTGGGGAGTAGGGTATCTGAGACAGCAGAAATAAAAAGAGACATGACAACAGAAGAAATGTGTGTAAGAGGGGTAAAGGGGAGTGTGTTTGGTGGGGGAAGGAGAGGAGAAATAAGTGAGAAATAAGTGAGAAAAAAAAGGAAAATAAAAAAGTGATAGGCTCAAGTCCAGATCAGCAGCCAAAACATAGATACGGCTTGATAAAAGAAAATAAGTTACATAGGCCTGCTTACATGGCTGGTAATTAGGGAAGGAACGGAGATAATAGGAAAGAGTTCAGAGTTAGAGTCAGAGGTCCTGGTGGGTAGCATGGAGTCAGCTTGGAGCAATGAACTGATATGCAGTTTCAGAGACAGGTGTGGAGGGGACTGAGCTGGAGGCCATTGCTCTGCCATTCAATTAGATCATGGCTGCTTGTGCCTTAGCTCTATTTATCTGCCTAAGCTGCATAATCTGACAAAAGGTCTATGACCTGAAAGGTTAACAGCTTCTCTCTTATGCTCCCACAGATGCTGTTTGACCCATTGAGTATATTTAGAATTTTGTTTATATTCCAGATTGGCATCATTTGTAATAATTTGTTTTTGCGTTTTTTAAATATCTTCACTGGATGTGAGCATCGCTGGCAAGTGCCCTAATTGCCCCTTGAGAAGGTGGTGGTGAGCTGCCTTCTTGAACCGCTGCAGCCATGTTCTGTAGGTACACCCACAGTGCTGTTAGGGAGGGAGTGCCAGGATTTTGACCCAGCGACAGAGGTAATGAAGCAATAGTATTTCTATATCAGGGTGGTGAGAGACTTGGAGGTGGTGGTGTGCTCATGCACTTGCAATCCTTGTATTTTTGGTCCTTCATGAGGGCGGCTTTGCAGGGGTTTGTCTTTGCTGTATTGGGTGGCTAGGTTGATGCTGGGTGATTCTCCAGCTTTATTCCCATTTGTTTTTTGTAATTGAATATAACTGAGTGGCTTGTTATATTTTTTCAGAGGGCAATTAAAAGTCAACCAGGTTGCTGTCCAGAACGGCAGACTTCCTTTTCTAAAAGAACATCAGTGAACCAGATGGGTTTATATAGCAATCCAGTAGTTTCATGGTCATCATTACAGAGGCTAGACTTTTATTCCAGGTTTATTTAATTAATTGAATTTAAGGTCCCAGATGCCATGGTGGGATTTGAACTCATGTCTCCAGAGCATCAGTCCAAGTTTCTGAATTACTAGCCTGGTAACAGAATCACCACGCTATCATCCCTGCTCTATAATACCCTAGCTAACAAAAACCTATCGATCTCAGTCTTGGAAGTTTGAGCTGTCAACGGTCTTTTGGGAGAGTCAGGTTCCAGATTTCTATAAGTCTTTGTGCAGAAAGTAACAATTATAAGCCAGTACGTGTGGCACTGAGCCACACCGACCAGAAGATCCAGGTTTGTGCTGAACATCAGGCTAATCAGGCAGGAGGGGTGCGCAGTAACAGACCAGGATTCAGTTGCTGGTGACTCCCATAATCAAAGTCTCTGCAGAGGCGTGGCCCTCACGAGGAGGGCTACCTGGATGAGGTCCAAGAGACACCCACAAAACACCCTGCCAGCAACCACAAGGCCAGAATCAGCAGAGAGAGAGAGGTGGTGGTGAAACTTGGAAAAATAACTGCAAATCTCATCTTAACTCCCCAGGTGGAATCAGGCTGGATTTTATTTTGAAAATGACCGTTTCAAGATCATGTTGAAAAGAAACGGTGTGTTTAAAAAAAATGTATGACAACAGTCTATATCTGTTTTGGATTGACTAATGGGAAGTGGAACATATATTCCATTACAACAGCGCTTACACTGGCTGCAAAATACTTTGGGACACCCTGGGATTGTGAAGGGAGTGAGAGAAATGGAAATTATTCCTTCAATTGCATAAAATTGGGTTGAGAAACCCAATGGTGACTAGGGGACCTCAAGTGTTATTGTCCCCATTCATGTGCATTACAGCAGCTGGACATAAAGAAAGTAATAATTGCTGGAGGAGTAAAGACCAAAATTCACCATCTGGTTTCACAACACAATAATGGAGTTGTTAACTAATCACAGTGATCAATCTCTATCACCGTGTCTACAATAGACCTAGGCACGAGGTGACAAAAAACTTGGAGATGTTTGGGAACCATAGGTCCAAAGTCACCTGTTCCTCCTGAGTCTGTTACAAGTCGCTGCATGTTATGTCTCAAATTACTTACATACCATATCTGAAAACATTATTTGAAAGAAACCCAATTTGCTTTTGAATATATCAGTATTAATCATTTTGTGTTCCATAGGTTAAACACTCTCAAATATTGTTTCTGACCAGTTGTGAATTTACCCCCATTCAAGCACTCTTCTGGAGATGATGAAACAGCTCATCACTGTCCGTTTTAGCTAGTCCCTTTGGAGTCCTAAAAACAGCAATCAAACCTGCGTCAGAAAGCAGAGCCCGCTCCACCCCACCCCACCCCACCCCTGAAAAACGTGGTGAAAGCAAGGATTCATCAGCCTGAGGGTACGAGGACAAAGTGATTACAAAGTCACTCTTTCAAGGAAATGAAACAAAATGGGAGAGTTACTTTATCCTGGTGAACTAAGTAAGTGTCTAAAACACTGGTATATTTTCCTGCAGCGTCATGCTGCACTACATTTCGCTAATTGAGTTGATGTGTGGAGCCTTGTGACATTTCGTATGCATTCTTCAATATTTAATGATTCGGTGTATTGTTACAGGCCTTCCTGTTTGCACTCATCACATCTCTCTGGAAGAATAAAGCTGGAACCAGTTCAATTTCAAGAAGCAGTGGTATCAGGTGATCAAAGTCTTTATGCATTAAAACCACTACTTAGCAGAGCCTTTTCACGTCGACCCTTCCACCCTCCCCCATCCCTACCCAGATAACAAAGGACTTTCTCTTTCTGAAGTGGCTTTCTCCTCTGCCAGTCTCCCTACACTAGACATTAACCTCAGCCAAGAAAGCAGTTGGGTAAAACAAAAGCAACTCATGTTGCTTTTTTAATATATTGGCCAGCCAGGGCCACCAGGGAGTGAGTTGTAGCAATGCAACCTCCAGTGCTATGTCAACATGTTCAGTTACATTCCAATGTGCTGCCCTGTCAAACTCCAGTTAAAACAAAAGATGCTTCTAAAATTCTTTTGCCTCATAGTACCACCAAGAGGGTGCAGCATTGTCAGTAGTGCCTTCTCCCTGTGGAGAAGTTAAACTAAGGAACCTGCTCACATGGGTAGGAGAGATTCCCTGACACAATTTGAACAAAGCATGGAGTTCATTTTAGTGCCTTCAACATTCATCTTCCAAGTAGCACCGAAAATTACTAACTGGTTATTTACGTTTGTTTCAATTGGACTGCAGCTCACTACCACCTTCTCAAGGGCCACTAGCGATAAGCAATAAATGCTGGCCCAGCCAGCGAAGCCCATATCCCGTGAATGAATTTATAAATTCAATCCATTGGCTGTGAAACACTGACAGCTGAGTGCTAATTAAATACACAAATCAGCATGCTGACCAACTAAACTTAATTATCTGAATCTTCACATGATGCTAAACAGAGGCTCAAACAGAGACCCCGTGTACCTGCATTGTCGGATGTAAACAATCCCAAACAGCTTATCAGGATAAGACTTGGGCAATTCCAGCCCAGTCAACACTGCAAAAAAAAGCTCATCAGCTCCTGAGCTGTCAGACTGACCACAGTATCAAACAATGAGTGAATCAAGACAAGGAAGTAATTTACTCGCCCTCTCCAATTTATCTGCCCATTTACATCCCCTGCCTATGACAGTGTTGGCAGAAGTGACCACTGCACAGCTGTTACGAAGACAAGACTGCACTCCACAATATGGTGTTGTGTGGTGAAGCACTGCCATTGTACTAAACAGATCTAGTAGCCCAAAACCCAGCAGCTGTGGATCATTAGCAGGATTGTAAGCTATCACAATCTACAACCCTGTAGCATTGTACATCCTTCATTAAGTGCCACCAAGCTAGGAGTTCAAAGCTTGGTTCATTGTGGAATTTAGAAAGGTATGTCAATAGCAGAACCTAGCACTGAGGCACAAACCTAGTGAAACGGCTACCTGCACACTAAACAGCAAAAGCATCAGGCTATAGACAGAGTTACCAGTAGATCAGAAATAATCTCCAAACCTTCCACATTCAGTCAACCACTGGAAGTTTTCATATTGACAGTGACTGCAGTTTTGCTGGGGCTCCCAACAAGGCATCAGTGCCATCCTCAACCATATTACAGTCCAGCACAGGTAAAAAAAAAAAGACCAGGTGAAAGTATCTTAAAGAGGCCATTTGGTCAAATCAGTCCATGAGCATTTACCTTCTACACAAGCAAACAATTCTAATCGCATTTGCCCACCCTGCTCCCATATCCCTTCAACCCCCTTTGCATTCATGCATACATACGAACATATGAAGTAGGAGCAGGAGTAGGCCATTCAGCCCCTCGAACCTGCTCCACTATTTGATGAGATTGAGGCTGACCCGATTGTGACTTCTACTTTCCTATGTACCCCCTATTCCCTTTCAAGTCATGGACAATCAAGAATCTATCCAACCTAGCCCTAAAAATATTCAATGATCCAGCCTCTACTAAAGAAAATTCCACAGACTAATGATCCTCAGAAAAAATTTCTCCCCATTTCTGTCTTAAATAGGAGACCCCTTATTTTTAAATTGTGTCCCTTAGTTCTTGTTTCTCCACTAAGGGCAAAACATGCTCTCAGCATCCACCCTGTCAAGACCCCATTTACCAAATACCAGTCTAATCTAAAAGCAGAATACTGAAGATGCTGGAAATCGGAAATAAAAACAGAAAATGCTGGGAAAACTCAGCAGATCTGGCAGCATCTGTGGAGAGAGAAACAGAGTTAACATTTCGAGTCCGTATGACTCTTCAGAGTCTTCTTCTAACCTTCCTCCTAAGGTATCCCCCACCATCATAGATATCAGTTTCCAGTCATTTTGGTTCCCTCAATATTATTAGGAAATGAATGAGTGCAAAAGCTATGTCGCTGGCGTTGGTGAAGGTGGGTGGATAGCTAGCTATTCCTCTGACTGCACTGAGCAGTAAAGCTATGATACTGGCATCTAACCAACGCTAAAAGAATGCCTACTCACAAGGACAGAACAAATCTAATCTAGCCAATTACTGTCCTAGCAGTCTCCTCTCAATCAATCAATCAGTCTTCAGAATTGATAATTGTAAGATGTAGACACTAACAGCCTGCTCAAGTGACACTCCGTTTGAAGTCTGCCAGAACAACTTGGCCTTAGATTCCATTGTAGCCTAGATGCAGATATGGATGCGAGCTAAATGGCAAAGGAATGGTGAGGGGAAGGTGTTCTCCATTTCAAGGCAGCATTTGATGAGCCAACACCAGGGAGCTCCAGCAAAACTTCAGTCACTAAATGTCAAAGTGAAAACCTTCTGGTGGTGGAAGATTTAAGAGGAAGATAACTACAGCCATCAAAAGGCCAAAGTCTCAGGACATCACTGCTGGATGTCCTTCAGGGAAGCTCCCTCAACCCAACCAACTTCAGCTGCTTCATCAGCTGGTCAGAAATAGAGCTCTCTGATGATGATTCTTGTATTTAGCTTCTCCAATAATGAAGCAGCTCAAAGCAGGAGATGGACAACATCCTGACTAGAGCTGACAAGCAGCAGGCAACACTTAATCTCAAAATTAGAGAAATCCTAGACATCTCTTCATGTGCTTTAATGTTGCCGCTATCACCAGCATAGGGGTCACCACTGGCCAGAAGCTTCGCTGAACTAGCCACATCACTGGGACTACAAGAGCAGGAAAGGAACTGATAACTCAGCACCAAGCACTTCACCTCTTCATCATAGTCCCATCTGCTGCTCCAGGTGAGATCAGCTAATTCAGCACAGACTGAACTGTGCAATGACTTTACCCTGTCACCAGGGAAGTACTGGGCTATAGGTCATGTCACAGAACATTACCTGCCGTTTGTCTGCTCTCAATCTCTGGCTCTCAATCACCAAGTAAATTTTGCTCACCAATGTGCTTGGTCATTTAGGTGAATTATACTGAACCTTTAAAGACAGGAGGGCCATAGGACAGACTCTAGTCAGCCAACACTCTGCTCACGCATAAACTTGGACATCTACAGATAATACGAAACATATTCGCTTCAGGACATAAACAGGAGTAGGCCATTCGGCCCCTCAAACATGCTCCATGGCTGATCTGATGTGGCCTCAACTCCACTTTCCTGCCTGTCCCCCTTAATCTTCAACTCCCTTGTCAAATCAAAAATCTGTCTAACTCAACTTTGAATACATTCAATAACCCAGTCTCCATTGCTCACCAGTGGAGAGAATTCCAAACACTAACGACCAACTGAGAGAAGAACTGACTTGCATTTATATAGTGCTTTCACAATCCTAGTGAATATCAAAGCACTTCACAGTCAATGAAGCAAATTTGAAGTATAGTCAATGCTGTAATGCAGTAAACGCAATAGCCAATTTGCTCACAGCTAGGTCCCACAGACAACAATGGGACAATGAGCAGATAATCTGCTTTGTTTTTGATGTTGGTTTAGGGATAAATATTGACCAGGACACCAAGGAGAAGTGACTTAGCTTTTCTTTGAAGAGTTTTTATCTGAGAGCAGAAAGGGCCTCAGTTTTACTTCTCACCCAAAAGGCAACATTTCAGACAGTGTAACATTTCCACAGTGCTTGCGCTGGGAACATTAGCCTGGATTAAGCATTCCAGTCTCTGGAATGGAGCCCACAACCTTCTGACTTAGAGTGAGTGTGCTACCCACTGAGCCACAGATGACACAACAGATAACACGTCCCAAACACCTAACTCCAGCCACCCCTTCCCTCTCACCCCATCCCGTCTCGTCTCCTGCGACGAGAGTTCAAATAGTTAGATCAGAATCATGCCTTGTTCCTTCCTCAGTCTGCATACGTGTTTATGTCGCTTCCTGTCTTAAAAAGGAATGTCAAAAAATAAAAACATTTCACCAGCTGCTAGCCTCGGAGTGAGAAGAGAGACAAACAAAATCAAGATTTTTTTTTAAAATAAGGAGCAGCTACATTGAAAAGAAAAGCTTTTAGCCTTTTATTGAACAGGATGGGGTTGTACAAAAGAGAACAATAGAATAAAATTCCAGGTCCATTATGGCCTAAAAATAACTGTGTTGCAAAAGAGGAGAGAAAAATCAAAAGTGCCCACACACCAGGAAGGAAAGGGGATTCAACACAAAACAGGAAAGCCATAAGAATTTTTAAAGAAAACACTTGAATACAAATTAATTCACAGCATTCAAGACTGAAAAAAATTGGACATTTTGTGAAATAAATAAAAAACAGTAAATGCTGGAAACACACCAACTGGCACTTGGAAGAAAGATGGGCTAATTTCTTGCATTGGAGGTTTTGGACATGAACATCCCTGGTTGAGTATTTCCAGTTTAAGACTTTCAGAATATGTATACACAAGTATATTTTCTCATTAGTGTATCAGCAACACTTCTTTAAATTATGACTGGTAAATTCAACAATACACTTTTTCCAAAAGTAATGTTATAAAAACCAATTCGCTAACTTACAATTCCATGAAAATTTCTATCAGTCTTCAGAATCAGCAAGAGTTCAAAATCCAACAAGCTTCGTAAACTTAGTCACTCAAAACTCTGCTGCCCATGTCCTAAATTGTACCAAGTCCCATTTACCTATCACCCCTGTGCTCACTGACCGAACATGGTTCTCCCAGTCAAGCAATTTTAAAATTCTCATACTTGTTTTCAAATTCCTCCATGGCTTCTCCCCTCCCCATCTCCATAATCTCTTCTAGTTCTACAACCCTCAGATCTCTGCGATCCTCCAATCCTGGCTTCTTGAGCTTCCCTGGTTTTCATTGCTCCACCCCATTGGTGACTGTGGCTTCAGTTGTCCGGGCCCCAAACTAGAATTCCTTCCTTAAACCTCTCCACTTCACTTTCTTCCTCAAGACGTTCCTTAAAACCTACCTCTTTGACCAAGCTTTTGGTGATTGACCTAATATGGTTCTGCATCATGTTTTATAATGCTCCTGTTAAGCGTATTACTTAAAAACGCTTTATAAGTTGTCATTTTGGGTCAATTCAACAGTTCCTAGTGAGCACAGATCCACAGCATACCTTTGCATTAAAGTAAGAATCTCCCTTCAAGATCTCAAGACAAGTGGGGGAATGGAAATTCTTTCACTGGTGTAGTCCTTTGTGCTTTTTGGGGTTAGGGTCGAGGAACCCATTAGTGCTCAAGTGCCATTCCAGATTCCAGTCCTATAATCCAATTTGAGGCTCTGTATTGAGACAGTACTTCACCAGTACTCCATGTGAAGTAATAGAATCAATCAGGAGTAAACAAGCATAATCTATATAATAACCTAGCAGCCAGCATGGATTCAGAACATAAGAAACTTGAGTAGGAGTAGCCAACAGAGCCCCTCGAGCTTTCTCCAGCATACAATGAGGTCATGGTTGAACTTGGATCTCAACTCCAGCTCCTGCCTGATCTCCATATCCCTAGATTCCTTCAGAATCCAAAAGCCTATCCACCTGAGTCTTGATATACTCAACAACTGAGCATGCAAAGCTTTCTGGGATAGAGAATTTCAAAGATTCACAATCCTGAATAAAGACATTTCTCATCTTAGTCCTAAATGACTGACCCCTTATCCTGAGACAATGACCTCCAGTTCCAGATTCTAAGGATCCTCCCAGCTTCTACCCTATAAAGCCCTCTCAGAATCATATGTTTCAATACAATCACCTCGCAATCTTCCGGACTCCAGAGAGTAGAGGCCCATTCTGCTCTCTCTCTCCTCACAGGACAGCCTTCTTATCCCCAGGAATCAATCTAGTGAATCTTCAATCCTTTAAAAGGAAGCATATCCTTCTTTAGATATGGAGACCAAATCTTACACTGTATTGCAGGTGTGGCCTCACCAAAGCCCTAAACAACTGCAGCAAGACTTCTTTACTCTTATGTTCCAACTCCCTTGCAATAAGGGTCAACGTACCATTCACCATATAATTGTCTGTTGTGTCTACATGTTGACTTCCTGTGTTTTAATGCGCAAGGATACTCAAATCCCTCTGAGTACCAGGGGATTTAATAGTTTCTCACCATTTAAAAAAAAATTCTGCTGTTCCATTCTTCCTACTTTACATTAATCAGTCTATATCCCTTTTCAGACTGTACCACCCCACCTCACAGCTTACCAACCTTGCTTTATACCAGCAAACTTGGATATATTACATTCAGTAATTAATTCACATTACCCAGAAGAAGATGATCTTGCCTGATGAAACGACAGCCCATATGGACTGTGGAATGCTGCATGACATAGCATACCTCAACTTCCTTAACTTCAAAAGGCTTTCTATAAAGTAGACAGTGATAGGGTTGATTTATTCAAATGCAAATCAGGTAGATTTCTTTCAGAAAGTAACACTTTTGGATACAGTATTTGAGTAATTTGAGACATGACGTGTGGTGAGTGGAGCGTGTCAGAGAAACAGGTGATTTGGGACTTATGGTTCCTAAGGGTATTCCCAGCCTCAGGTCTGGGTCTTTTGTAGCCTCATTGGTGAAGAGATTGATTGCGATGATTAGTGAATAACTCCATTATTGCTAGATCAGGCTACCAGGGTAGGTCTGTTCACCGTGTCAATGCGTCATCTCAGCCTTCTTTCAATACAGAAAAGATTCAAGCAAGCTTTAAAATAAAAACAAAAAAATACTTGGCACAAGTTTTTTTTTAAATAGATGAGAAGGGGTCATCAACAAGAGAAAAGGAAACACGCGGCAAATAGGGAGTATAGACACAAGTTGTATTAACAGAGCCAAATAAAGCCAGTACTTTATTTAGCCTTGTTCTTGGGCATGGAGGACTTCCAAATGGTTCAGTACAGTTATGATGTGCACTGAAAACAAGGGTCACATCCCAGACTTGGTGATAACCCGGCACAGTGCTTCATGCCAGAAGGTCCAACAGGCCTGAGTACTTATATAAAAACAAAAAACTGCGGATGCTGGAAATCCAAAACAAAAACAGAAATACCTGGAAAAACTCAGCAGGTCTGGCAGCATCGGCGGAGAAGAGTATAGTAGACGTTTCGAGTCCTCATGACCCTTCAACAGAACTGTTCAACAGTTCTGTTGAAGGGTCATGAGGACTCGAAACGTCAACTGTACTCTTCTCCGCCGATGCTGCCAGACCTGCTGAGTTTTTCCAGGTATTTCTGCTTTTGTTTAGGCCTGAGTACTTATTAGGTGTCTCCTTGTCGCAAGGGCACGGAAGGGAATGAACAAAGTGTAATTAAGAGCACCTTGTGCGATCCCAGAAAACCACACAGTACTTTACAGTCAACTGATGGATATTTTGGGGTGTAGTCACTTCTGTAATGCAGCAAACAGAGCAGTCAATTTGCATTTAGTTAAGGTCCTACAAATGGGCATGACATCATGACCAGTTCATGTTTAGTTTAATTTGTTAGAAAAGGGATAAATATTGGCCAAGACACTAGGGAGAACTCTCCTGTTCTTCTCTGAAGAGTGCCATGAGATATTTCACATCAATTTGAGGGGCAAACACAGCCTGGGTTTAATGTCTCATCTGAAAAATGGATCATACAGTGCAGCACTTGCTCAGTAATGCACTAGAGTATAAGCCTGAAATATGTACTCAAGTGTCTGAAGTGGGACTTGAACCTACAAGCTTCTGACTCAGGTGAGTTGTGTTACAGTGAGCCATAGCTAAATACACTTTTGACCCAGACAGTGTCATTAGTGACAGGGCTGAAGGAGACTCTATTAGAAGGAGAAGAATTATCAGTTCATCTTAAAACACAATCACTATTTTTCTTGCGTCTCCATTACTCCCATGTCCTTTTAAGACAAGGTGCAACAGGAAGGGGCTATCATTTTGAACAGAAATGTCAGGCTGTCAATCCGGTGAAGGTAGGATGGTAGGAATACCTGGAGTGAGTGCAGCTCATGGATCCAATTCTGCCTAGAATCTCAAGTATAACTCCTGATACAAAAATTTTTTTTTTTTTAAGTATAGTCACTTCTATAATACAAGAAACCCAGCAGCCAATTTGTCTGTGGTCAGGATTATTTCTGAAATCAAACAAGGCAAAAAAAAAAGGGGCTTTCTTGATGAACCCTGAATCCATAAACGTTATATAGCATACTTGCCTCATTGCAAGCTGCACCTAAGGGCATCAACCCATTTTTAAAAAAAATCAGAGACACAAAAGGATTCAATTTTTTCTGAAAATTCATTGATGGACAGTTCCATTGCATGAAGTTGTTTAAAATAAATTGGTTACTGACTGAAGTAAATACAGTACTCGAAAGGAGCGGGTTAAGCAATGCACTATCGGAGATTAAATTAAAAGCTGTTTGAAATTGTACAGTGCATCTTTCTTTAGGACAATTAGGACCGCGCTCCACTTAATCCAGTACCATGGTCCCAAGGCGACTCATTCAAATGTGTAGGAGGCTCAGTGGGTAACATTCTTGCCCCTCAGTTCTCTGGAGTGGGGCTTGAACCCACAATCTTCTGACTACAGTCCATAATCCAGGCTGACACTCCAGTGTAACACTGAGGGCATGTTGCATTATCAGAAGTGCCAGCTTTCAGATGTGATATTAAATAGAGGGTCCACCCGCTCTCCAAGGTGCTCATGACAGATCTCAACACTATTTGAAGAGCAAGAGAATTAGTTCTAGTGTACTGGCCAATAATAATCCCTAAACCCAACAATGCCAAAGCAGCTGAGCTGCTCATTATCATGATGCTGCTCACAAAGTATTTCATTGGCTGCAAAGCGCTTTGAAGATGAGAAAGGCACTATGGAAACGCAAATTCTTTTCCATCGTATTATAAATTGCAACTTAATGCAGATGGTTAGCTACAGTGCCCTAGGGATAAAAGCAGTGTCTGGCGTCAAACTAAACCACATAGTTTCAAATTATTGTCTCTGTTCCTGCTCCTCATTGCTATCTGTTGGGCAGGGCACATACATAGGCATCAGGTGAAGGCAGGATCAGTCTCAGGTACAAAATAATATAAAAAGCATTGTGGAAGTTAAAAGTTGCTTTAGATTTGATAGAATTTACAGCACATAAACAGGCCATTCAGCCCAACACTAGCCTCCTCCCATTCTCGTTCTTCTAACCCTAGCCTAATCCTTTAAGTTTCCCTTAACGACATCTACGCTATTCACCTCAGTTATCCCAGGCAACGAGTTCCACATTAACTATTCTGGGTAAAGAGGTTTCCCTGTAGCACCAAGTGAAAGCTGAGATATGACAACAAGGCCATCATCACGGAGGAGGATGGGAGAAGAGGGACAAACATGAGGCAGATATTACTGTGTGTAGTACAGGCTAAAACCTGTGTTCGTCAGTTTAAGAGTTAACTAGGGAGCCTACTAACCCTAAACCGCTCCCTCTGCTGACTTCTTTTGCGTTATGAAGGCTTTCTTCAGGAATGCAGCCACAACATGCTGGTACAGGACAGGCTGCTCGCTTACTCCATCCACTTCCTCCTCCAGTGCTGACTCTCACCTTAATCTGCTGTTGACATGAAAGCATTCCACAAGGTATTTTCAGCAAGAGCCATTACACTCTGTGGAAAGCATGTGAGTTGAATGTTCACAAGCAGGCTTGAACACGAGGAGCTGCACACTCCGAAAAAGAGCAGTTTGTTAATGGGCTGGATACCATTTAAATCAACTAATTGAGGGTAGGAGCTGCACAGCAAATTTTACAGACTCAAAAAAAATTTATACATTTTGTAAAGTTCGCTAAAGTGTCTTGATTATTTTCTGCAAACTTTTTTTTTAATTTAACTATTTTGATATTTTATACTTTCAGTGGGGAACATTTCAGTTGAGCCAGGCACACGATCTATGATATGGCCCCAGGTGACAATTTACATGGTCAAGATACACAATTAGATTCACTTCCAATAAACCTGGTACTAAGAGAAAGAACAAGACGAGAGTCAGAGATTTTTAAGATTATGAAAAACACCTGGATTGGTTTCAATCACTTGACACCGCCAGAAAGGAATTTTCCAGATATTTATTCCTCCTTGCTGGCACTACCATGCTTTTCTTCTGTTTTTTTTTTAGGATTACATGGCTGTGGAAGGGTGTGGAGCAAGAGTCAGAAGGCAATGTCTAGTCACAATGCTCCAGTCAAATGGACCAACTGGTCTTTTCCTGACCATCATTTTCATAGGTTCATAACGGATTGTATTGATAAGCTGTGGTGCTCTGGCTGATGTGGAGGTCAATTAAAACTATAACAGGGTGAGGGGAAATTTCTTTATATGGAGGCCTGTTAGACCGTGGAGTCTTTTGCCACATGAAGTAGCTGAGAGACCAATAGTTTTATGGGGAAGTTAGAGAAATGCTTGAAATAGAGGAAGATACTGGGGAGAACATGGGAGCACTGCGATTGGCTTCAGATTGGTCTAGCGAACAGCCAGCATAGACCAGATGGGCTAAACAACCTGCAAATTTCAATGATTCTGCCATGCCCTTGAAACTACAGTCACTAAAGCTAAATCCTTGCCTATCTCAACATATCCTTAACTCCCTCTAATGAACTCAGGCAACAGTATCCACCGCTACTGACTGTCTAGACATGGTTTCAAACATATCCCATCCATATGCAAGAGTTAACTGCCTCAGAGGGTGCAGAAGATTCACCGTAGATGAGGGACCTCAGTCCACATGGAGAGATTAGAGAAGCTAGGACTGTTCTACTTAGAGCAGAGAAGGTTAAGACGACACCGAATTAAGGTATTCAAAATTGTGAAGTGTTTGATGGAATAAAAGAGAACTCGTTTCCAACAGGAAGATCAATAACCAGAGAAAACAGATTTCAGGTAATTGGTAAAAGTACCAGACGTTACTGGATAAACAGTTACAGGACTATGCAGAAAGCAAGGGAAAATCAAATTAATTGCATTGTGTTATTGAAAAAAAATAGGCATAATTTGCTGAATAAGTCACACCGATGCTATAACATTCTATCAAAGTATCTATTAACCTACAGCACCATCCATCCTCCCCCAAACACCCCCTTCAGCTCGAATCCATAGCCCATGCCTATAGTTTATGTTTATGTCAAACAATTCCATTAGATCTTTAACTGTGCCCCATAAACTCCATGAACTTCTATATTCCTGGGATAGAGGGGGATTGGGGTAGGAGGAGTGGGAGAGGAGGAAGGGGGAAAAGAAGGATCAGTTTCCTGCTTTTTACCACTAGCTGGAACATAGAATCAGAATAGTCTAACACAGCAGGTGGCCATTCCATCCAACACTTTTGAAGTGAGCATGTGTCAGACAGGTTTAGGTTCAGACATGGTGTGGTCAAGCAGTGTCAATCCGAACATTCTGGTTCGCACATAGGGAATGACAATTTGACCAAAGTACTGAATGGCTGCTCGGGTGTCAGGCATTAGTCACTGGAAGGGGAATAGGAATTAAAAAGGTGCCAACAGTTCAGCAACAGAACTATACAGCATTGTTTGTACAGGTAAATTTCTGAAAACCAGCAACTTCGGGACCAAGTCTGTGTCAGGTTTCGGATCTTACTGGTTTTTGGGTCAGGCACTTTGGGCTGGGTCAAGGGTCACTCGGACCACTCAGAGCACGGGAAAAGACAGGTGTGGGAAGCTGCTAACTAGTTGGCGTGCCACCACGCCATTGCGGTCTCTAGTGAAACAAGTTATTTTACTCATCTAATAACAATTAAAGTTCAAGCACTGCAGCTTAAAAAATGTCCAGTTTTTGGACATTACTGGTTTTTGGATAGCTGGGTTTGAGACAATGTACTTGTATTTCAAAACTAATTCTTTGGGCACTTTGCAATGAGGCACTATAGAAAGACAATTGTTTGTTCTCTCTTGGGAGCACCCTTGATGGTCAGGTCAAGATACCCCATCACACACCCCCAATACCAGCAAAAGTAGATTAAGGTTCTGCAGGATTTTGCTTTACGTAAAATAGTTGCCGCACTGCTACATAAGTCACTGCACATGAAGCACCTTGAGATGTTTTGAGACTTAAAAAAGATGTAAAGCAAACCAACTTCTTTTGTAAAAATATAAATCCACAACAGAAGTAGACAGGACTTCATAAAACACTGCATATTTGATTGATCCAGCAAAAACACAACCAAAGTCATCCAGAGTTCAAAGCTCAAACTCTCTTGTGTTATCATGAGAGCCATAACAAAAACATGGTCAGGGCCCTGGTCTCAGCAGCCTTAGGATAAGCCTATGTTTCTAAAGCTCTCTCACACAAAAAAGGATTGTGTTGCTATGGAAACCCAGTTGCAAAGTTACACTTGTTCAAAGTGGTACACAAAGGTGCAATGCCATGTAAGCTCATGTAAGCTTTCAGGCTCCAATATCGCACCGTGTGAAACTCATGACCCTTGGCATGGTAGGAGGGGAAGAAACCATAGATTATGGTTTGTCACAGAATCTTACATCACAGAAGGTGGCCACTTGGCCCATCATGCCTGTGCCAGCTTGTTGAAAGTGCTGCGCAATTAGTCCCACTCCCATGCCCTTTCCCTGTAACTCTGCAATTTAAGTATTTATCACCAGTTTCTTTTGAAAGTTACTATTGAAGCTGCTTCCACAATCTTTCAGGCAGCGCATTTCAGATCTTCATATCTTGCTTCATTGGAAAAAAAAGTCTCTTCATCTCACCTCTAGTTATTGATCCCATCATCTTAAATCTGTGCCCACGGTTACCAACCCATCCACCAGCAGCTTCTTATTTAACCTTTCAAAACCATTCATAACTTTTGAACATCTTTACTAAAATCTGTCCTTAAGCTTCTCTGCTCTAAGGAAAGCAATCCCAGCCCAATAAGCACATAAGAATTAGCAGTACCTAGAGGCTGCTCTGCCATTCAATAAGATAATGGCTGATCTTATCTTGACCTCAACTCCGTTTTTCTGCCTGGTCCCCATAACCCTCGATTCCCAGATCGTTCAAGAATCTGTCCATCTCAGCCTTGAATATATTCAATGGCCCAAATCTTCCAGTCTACAGACTGTCGGAGATAGGATGTATGACCCAAGGTGGGCACTGGGACCCCACTTTAGTCCTGATGCACTTAGCTCCAAGGGAATTTCCTGGGAAGTTTGAACTTGTAACTCCAAGCCCCTCTTCCTAGCACGACAGAAAGGAGGGTCTAGGATGTAGTCATTCAGAATGGCTGAAGGTGAAAAGTGGTATCCCACAAGGATCAGTGCTAGAACCACCATTCACAATTTAGGTTTTGGAATCAAAAACACATACTATAGATTGTGGTGTATAGGTCAACAAGGCAGCCCAATTGTTTTGGCTCCTAAATCGTGTTTTTGCATATACATGGTGCATTAATTTGACCCCCTAATGCTATACTCACATTAGTTATGAGCCTCAATTTTCCACCCCACAAATGGATGTTTTACTTACTGGTACCTTACAACTCAGTGCAACGGGTCAAGCAGGCAATAGGGGCTGTGTTGCGAAGACACATTGCAATTTAACATGACCATCCCAGAACAGGCTCCACGTAGTTAGCAACAAAGATGGTGACCACCCACACCAGTGGTTCACTTTTATACTCAGCGTATATGCCAACTCCTGTTTTTGGAGGGATTTTTTGAGGCCTCAAAGGTCAACTTATATGCAAACATCTATTGTACTTTTTAAAAGTGAAACACAACAGTCAATTTGTACACAGCAAGCTCCCCACAAAGAGCACTGTAGCAATAAACAGATCATCTGTTTTATCAGTTTCAGTTGAGGGATATATATCAACCAGGACACTGGGGAGGCCCTTGCCCTCCTTCAAAATAGTAGCTATGGGATCTTTTAATTCACGTGAGGGAGCAGACAAGAGTCTCAGTTTGACGTTTCATTCCAAGGTGGACACTGACAGTGTAGCATTTCCTCAGTAATGCACTGCAAGCGTCAGCAAGGACTGTGCTCAAGTCTCTGTGTAGAACTCACGATTGTACAGGCTCATACATCCACCCCATGAAAGATACTTTCCATAGGAGCAAATGTAATTTTAAGTTGAGGGATGAATGGCACAAGGCCAGGGGCAGAGGATGAGGAATGCCACAAACAAAAAAGCACATTAGCATCATGCCACACCACTGTACAGCTCCAAACTATTTTTTTTAGTCCCCCTCCTCCCTACATTCAAGTCTGCTAATGACTTTTCTTTAGGTCTCAAATTGCCTACTGGCAGTGTGATTTGCAGCCTCAACTATATCCGTCCACTGAAGGCTATATTTAATAAGTAAGAAGAATATAATTAGCCCTAGCTCGTCAGGACTCAGTTACCCTTATGATACATCCAGAAGAATTTTTAACCCATTGGTCACGTGGCATTTAGAGATCCTGAGGACACACGTTCGCAAGAGCTTCCAAGTCCTGTGCACTCAATGATGGACAATCAACGCCAAAAGCCCAGGAGTGTCTGCGTAAGATTTTACAACCGTTGTACCAAACCTAGAGTACAGGGCAACAGTGCATCATTAATGTTGCCTCAGCTTTTCCCCATGTGACCTCCGACACCTTGAAGCAGAGCTTTAGACCTACGAAGGTTAACATGGGTTTGAAGTTTAGATACTAAAATCTGCCACCTCATCAAAAAGGAAGAGCATTTTCTCCAACATTATTACTCAATGGGCAACAGTTCCTGTGCAGTCACGGTCGGCAGCTTGTATTTCTGCAAGTTTAAAGCAATGGCCTGCTCTTAAACGGGATAGCTTTCCAATGTAAATCTCATGGACAGGGGTGTTGGGAGAGCAAGAAGAGGGGCAGGCCAGGAGGCAGTAAGCATAACTTTACATCAACTGCATTTTAACTTAAGGGTGGAATCATGGCCACAAAAGCTTTGGAATTCCAATAGTAGAGGTTACAGGGGAGGAATGTGTGGTCATAGTAACCTGATTGTTCACGGACTCCTGTATACATTCTATAATTCAGTGAGCACTCACACACTCCTGTACACATTCTATATTTCACTGAGTGTTGCGTATTCTTATACACATTATGTAATTTACTGCGAGTGCTCTCAGCCCAGGATATATTCTATTATTCACTGCGAGTCCTCTCAGCCCGTATACGTTTTATAGTTCATCGCGAGTCATTCAGCTTCTTAGAATATATTGTATAATACACTGTACTGACAAAGGAAAAGAAAATGCCATTGTGTTCACTTCCAAATTTTTTTTTAGTATTGCAAAATAAAACTAGACTCAAACCTCAAGCACCACAGTAAGCAATTTCAGGCTAAGATCAATTTAACAGCCATATGAGCATCAACACCTTCTTTCTTTCCCAGAGCCATAAAAATCAAACATGGAGTATTTTATAAGTTGATTTTTAATGCATGCAAACTCTCTCCAATGATCTCTTTTGGACCAACTGACTACTGCTAAAATAATGCAACCATGAAGCATCCTAACAACAAATAGCAGTTACTAAAAGATAGTTTAAAACAACTATTATCCAGAGTGGCGCTCACTTACGTGCATTCCCCAGGGACTTTACATCCTCCGTGGATTGAATGGCAACCCTGCTTACAAATAGCTGAAATAAGGAGGAAAAATTCTGAAATGGTCATTTCTTTCAAGTGTCAAATTAATTTGATCATATTCCCTCACATCCCAGAGACCAATCTCTACTTTTATAGAATATCACACCCACTGACCAACCCAAGGCTAGCTGGCAATAGCACAGTGTCATTCTGTCCTCACCATTCACACGTCCACCCCTCAGTGATGGATAGAGTATGAATAATTTGAGGCATTATCTGTGATAAACGTATCCTGCTTGGGAGGACCAGGTGACCTGGACTTCATGCCTGGGTGTGTTGTAGGGTCACAGAATGATTTCTCCGATTAGTGAACAACTCCATTAAGAGTCAGAGTCATAACAGCACAAAAGGAGGCCATTTGGCCCATCAACTTCATTCCAGCTCACTGTAGCGCAACCCAGTCAGTTCCATTCCAACACTCTATCCCTCTAGCCCTTCAAGTTTATTTCCCCCAAGTGTCCATCCAATTTCCTTTTGAAATTAACGATTGCCTCTGCTTCCATTATCCTTACAGGCAGCCAGTTTCAGGCGATTACCATTTCCTGCATTAAAAAAAATTTCTTCATTATATATCCTCTATCTCTTGTCCAAAACCTTAAATCCATGTCCTCTAGTCCTGTACTATTAACTAAAGGGAACAGTTTTTCTTTGTCTACTTAACTAAGCTGGTCATAAATCTTGTACGCCTCTATCAAATCTCCCTTCAACCTCCTTTGCTCCAAGGAGAATACTTCAGCTTCTCCAACCTAACCTTGTAACTAAATCCACCCTGCCATCTCTGGAATCATTTTAATCTCCTCCACGCCCTCTCAAGGGCCCTCACATCCTTCCTAATGTGCGGTGACCCGAACTGGGTTCATTACTCTAGTTGTGGTCCAAGCACAGCTTTTTTATAAAGTTCAGCAAAACTTCCCTGCTTTTGTACTCAATGCCCTGATTTTTGAAGTCCAGTCTTTTTCTACTTTCTCAATATGACCCATCACCTTCAAAGATCTGTGCACATGAACCCCCAGGTCCCTCAGTCCCTGCACACGCTTTAGAGCCCTGCTATTCAGCCAAAATGCATCACCTCACACTTATCAAATTCCAACTGCAACATATCTACCTATTCTGCTGGCCTATTGCAGTAGACTGATATCATCCTCACTGCCTGCCACACCCCCAAGTTTGAAATCATTGAAATATTTCACTCTGTACTCCAATATCCAAGTCATTTACATATACTGAAAAAACAATGGTCCTAATGATGACCCTTGGGGAACACCACCATCTACTCTGAAAAATCTATTTACAACAACTCACCGTTTTCTGTCTGAAACCAAACTTATATCCAATCTCACACTGACCCATCTATTCCATGTGCCTTAACATTGTTAACCAGCTTTGAGATAATTCCTCAAATGCTTTCTTAAAATCCATAAATGTGTTATTATTATACCAGGAGGCCACCAAGAAGATAAAAGAACTGGAGGCAGATTGATGTTTGTTCATCCAGCAATCCTTTGCTTCATGGAAAACAGCCTGAGTCACAACCAAAAATCACCTCCTTAGCAGCAGACACCAAGTGTAACCCTCACGTCAGCTGTGATTTGAAAGTGCAACACTGGCCGGAGATCAGATTTGAAATTATAAAAGGTTTGTTCTGCTCTACATTGGTGATAGTTTTGATACAGTATTGATGATAAGTCTCCATTATGAAGCTTAAGTAGTGCAACATTCTGCTTTGAAAGGAGGGTGGGATTAGAAAGGGCACATGGGTGTCCTCGGGCTGGCATGGACAAGATGGGCCGAATGGCCTCCTTCTGTGCTGTAACTTTTCTATGTTTCTATATAATCCTCACTTTAATGCAATCCATCACATAAGCAAGTTATAAAATCTTACAGCACAAAGGCAGGCCATTTGGTCCATCATACCAGTAACAGCTTTTTGAAAGAGCTATCCAATTAGTCTCACTCTCCTTGTTTTCCCCCATAGCCCTGCTAATGTTTCTCTTTCAAGCATTTACCCCTTCTGAAAGTTACAGTTGACCCTGCTTCCACCACCCTTCCAGGCAACCATTCCAGACCACACAGGAACCCCTTCAGCCCTCAGGTATCTGCCTTTTTCCGATTCTGGCCTTTTGCACATCCACTAATTGCTCAACCACTGGCCTTCAGCTGCCTAGGCCCTGAACTCTGGAATTCCCTCCTTAACCTTCCACTTCTCTTTCCTCCTTAAGATGCTCCTTAAAACCTACCTCTCTGACCAAGTTTGCTCACCTGCCCTAATATCTCCTTATGTGACTCAGTGTTAAACTTTATTTGTTAACCTTCATGTGAAGCACTGTGGAACATTTTATTACATTAAAAGGTACTATATAAATGCAAGTGTTGTTAAAAAAAAATTCTCATTTCACCTATGGTTCTTTTGACAATTACCTCAATTCTATGCCTGCTGATGACTGACTCTCCTGCCAATTTCTCCTCAAGAGTTTCTCCTTATTTACTCTGGACAAAAACCTTCATTTTGAATACCTCTGGTAAACCTCCCGTTAGTTTCTCTGCTTTCAGGAGAATCCCAGCTTTCTAGTTTCTGCTGTAATTTAAGTCCTGCTCCCCTGGTACCAGCCTAGTATCTCATTTGTATCCTCTCCAAGGCCTTACATTGTAAATAGATGGATTCCACTAATGGGGTTAAGACTCAAGCTTGCATTTTGCTGCTCCAGTTTGGTTTGAACCACACCCACAAGCAGGGATCTCCTTACCTTTCATGCAGTCACCCCCCATCCAACCCTCCATACAGAGTTTGTTCCCGTTCTGGTCGCAAACGAAGTGGCCAAAGACGTCATCACGTGGGCGGCAGAGTTTGTTGCAGCCGGTGCCATAATAATTTTCCTCACACTTCACACGGATCCTGTAGTCAAAGTGAGCCACGGGTCCATTATGATGCATGGTCATCCATTGGGCCCCAGGGTTGATCATTCCCGTGTGAGCAGCTCGCTCAATGAGCTGCCCTTCACCTAAACAAGGAGGAGAAAGAAATGACTGTATATATCATAGTGCTTTTTCTAGAGTGGACAATGAAGTTATCACTGGCCCCATTTAACATATTGGGACCAATATGTTCAAAGGACATGGCAGTAATTAATGAACTCTTCCTCAACCCCATATCCCTTGATGCCTTTACATGACAAAACTTAACCATTCTCAGCTGTGGACTTTCTACTAGACCTCCAGCACCACAGCCTTTTTAAGTGTGTACTGAATTTCTACTATTCTTCTCCTGATTTTTGCTCTTGAATGGCCTGGCTCAAATTTCACTCAGTGATCACACTCTTGCCCATATCATAAGGTATGTATTTAAGTCCTACTCCAGAGACTTGGACATATGATCTAGGCTGATGCTCTAGTGCAGTACTGAGCAAGTGCTGCACTGCACTATTGTCTTTCAGGTGAGACATTAAACTGAGGCCCATCTGCCCCCTCAAGTAAAAGATCTCATAGCACTATTTAAAGATCAGCTGGAAAGTTCTCCAGCCAATAAATAACCCTCAACCAATATCACTAAATACAGCATAGCTGGTCATTGTCAATTGCGGGAGCTTGCTATGCACAATCAGCTGTCAAAATTCCTATATTAAAATAGTGGTTAGGTTAATAAGCTGTAACTTAATTAGCTGTAAAGCACTTTGTAATTTTCTGCCACCACAGGATATCCCAAAGTATTTGCAGCATAGAAACAGACCATTCGGCCCATCAGATCCATGCTGCATTTATGTTCCACTCATTCTGATCTAATAATCAACATATCTTTCTATTCCTTTGCCATTCTTGATCTCTAAACTTCCTCCAAAATGCATCCACGTTATTCACCTCAACTACTTCCTGCGGCAGCGAGCTCCACGTTCTCACCACTCTGAGTAAAGAGGTTTCTCCTGAATTCCTTATGGGATTTATTAGTCACTCTGCTATGTTGATGGCTCCTGCTTCTGGTCAGTCTGACAAATGCAAACCCTTTCGTAACCTAATCAGGCATAACATGAATGTGAGGCTCTCTTTGCTTCTCTTTCCTTAGGCAACATCAGGCATGATCTGTGGCTGCAGCACACCTTTTATATATAAAGGAAATAAATCAAACTATACTTGTCTATATAGAAAGCCAAATATTAGGAGATTTTCCTGTACAGTCGAATAGCTAAAGAGGCTCCACACGTAGGTTTGCGGGCAAAGGCAATCATTAGCTGAGTATTACAGAGCAGGGAGGCAAGTCCCACCTTCAACATCCATCTTGTGTTGAATTAGTTATTCTCATTCTGTGTTAAGGAGCCTCAGGGAGAGAAGGGAAGGGGAAATCCACACACTTCTCCCCTCAAGAACTAGAATCATCAATGCTAATGACAGTCAGATGAATCCCACTCGTGTGAGTGTGCATGCACATATGTATTGAACGAGGAGAGGATCAGGTTGGGGCATCATGACTGAATAGCAGCACTCCTGCCCAGATTCACTTGAGCAAAGGACTAGAAGATGCCAGGCATTGCAAGTCGGGGGAGGAGGAATTAAGATAGTTTTTAAAAATAAAAACCAGGGGAAAAAAATCAAACACCTTTTCTTCTCATCACCTGAGTCTTCAACATCTAGAATGGAGAGAATCAACTTTTCAAAGATTCAGAGAGGGAGTAGCTGGGGGCTGCACAGTTCAATAACCACACATTGTTTCTGAGTTTCCGAATTTCCCTACACACTTTCCAGGAAGTTCTGCTGAAAGGTTTTTTTTTCCAGCCAGAACGGAAATGTTAAGGAATTCCGAAACAAAGCAAATATCAGGTCTTGCTATTTTCTCAAGACAGTTGGACTCACCACACCCACCTAGCACAAGAGAGCCACAGAGACAGATTTAAGAGAGCCACACACTTCAGCTGTTGTGTGCCATAACAGGGCAGACTTTGAAATACACAATGAGTTTCCGCATTCCTTCCCTTAGTCTCCGACTTCCCACGCTGGTGAGGCTGCTTACATTAAAATGTTGACAAAGGGCTTTACCATGTAGTGCTGGGTCAATGATGTCATGTCCAACATTCAATCATAGCCGAGTAGGTAGCACTCACGCTTAGGTCAGAAGGTTATGGGTTCAAGCCTCATCCAAGATGTGAGCAAATAATCTAGGCTGACACTCGCAATGCAGTACCTATGGAGTGCTGCACTGTCAGAGGTCCCAGCTTTTGGATGAGATGCTAAATCGAATTTCCCTCTGCCTTTCATGTGGCTGTAAAAGATCCCACATAGTGTTCTTCCTGTGCCCTGAACACAAACAGATTATCTGGCCATTCAGATAATTTACCAGACGGAAACAGGCCATCAACATAACTGGTCTGTGCAGTGGTCATTCTCCACACAAGACCCCTCCTACCCAATCAGCTTATTCTTCCATTTGTTTATCTAGCTTCTCCTTAATGCAATAATGCGATTCATCTTAACCATTCCAAGGGTAGCAAGTTTCACATTGTAAGGAACATACCTTTTTATTTCTGTCAGACTGTTGTAAAGAACATATCTTTTTATTTTCTGTTGGGCTGTAGTAAAATTACAATGGCTGCGGTTGAAAGACATGTTCACTGAAACAGATGAGAGATATGTGCAATGTCGCAGTCATGGAACAGAATGTGCCATGAAAGACAGGATGGTGCCAAAAAGGAGTCCAAGACCAAGGGAGCTGCCTGACAACAGCATTTTAATTGGCTCCTGACCAGGTTTTGTGTGACAGCAGTGTAGCTCAATAGCTCCTAGCCTGAAAGGAACAAGACCTAAAACCTCTTTCTCATGTGTGGAAGATTTCAGTAATTCCACAACAGCTAGCTGGCTTTTCCTTCTCATACCTCTATAACCTGCTCTCTCTCTGAAAACCCATATCAAGAGGCAAAGGGGAAAATCACTGAGAAACATTGAAAGGTAAGTGCTCAAAACTAAACACTGAAAGTGCTAGAAGACTATTTCATGTCATCAACAAGAACCAAAAGGAACTTGGAAAACATGAATCTAAATCAACCCATCGAATCCTGTACTCTGGAATTGGTGCTATTGAACTGTTTTATCTCACCCTTAAAATCCATGTTTTTTTGTGTATCTTATCTGTGTGTTTATAGGGATTTAAGAAGGGGGTAGAGTTTAAGTTACAGCGTTAGAAATTAGCAGTTCATATTGCTTTCTTTTGTCACTGGTTAAAGACAATTTATTCAATAAACAGTTATTTACTTATTAAGTTTACAAACCTGGTCTCATATTCTGTTAACCTAAATTAAACAGTAAGGTAGAATTGGGGCAACCTGGTGGTTTGGTCAAACTTTTCACATTTGTCGCAGCTCGAGGAACAGGCTTGATGTTACAGCACACTATCCCCAGTGAGTCGTGACAACATTCTAGCCACTCAGGTGAATTGATACTGTTTGAAGGATCTTGCTGTGCATCTTTTGGCTGCCACATTTCCTAAATTACAAACTGACTTGATTGGTTGTGAAGCGCTTTGGGACATTGAGGTTATGAAAGGCGACATAGAAATTGAAGTTTCCTTTCTTTCACATAGGCCACCAAGCCCAGTTTCAATATTTGGCCTGTTGAAAAGTTAGCCAACATCAAGCAGGGTAGTGAATTTACTAGAATCCATCTTTGTGCTCCTATGGGGAACGGAGAAAGAGTTGAAGCCAAAATTGTTTCTGTGCCCAACTGCTATGCAGCGGAAGGTCAGCACATGTGGATACTGAATGTCGACTGAATTGGACTCAGCACTGATGTCAACAATTGAATGGCCTGTAAAATTTATTGTTTTAGGGTCATACACAATATAGTAAAGCTTAGAACAAGGTGATTTCTCATGCAATGGGCTCAATCTTGGCCCTGCTTGCCCTCACCCAAAGGATCTTTAAACACTTCCTAAATAAAAGATAATTCGTAAAGAACCAAATGGGACAGATGAAGAACATAAATGTAGTAACAGGTTTAACAGTAACTTTTAAATGGAATTTTAAATACTTGAAAAGAAGAAATTTGCAGGATTCTGGCAGGGTGGGGGGAGAGAGAGAGAGAGAGAGAGAGAGAGAGAGAGAGAAAGGGAGGAATAGGATTAAGTGGATAGCTTTCAAAGACCCAGCACAGGCTTGGTGGGTGGGCTGAATGGCTTTCTTCATGCTGTAAGATAAATAAAGGAATCAAATAAGACTTAGAAAAATTCAAGATAATCAGGCAGAGTCAACATGGTATTGCGAAAGGGAAATCATGTTTAACCAACTTATTGGAGTTCTTTGAAGGAGTCACGTATGCTGTGGACAAAGAGGAACCAGTGGACCAGTGGATGTAGGCCAGAAGGCATTTGATAAGGTGCCACATCAAAGGTTATTACAGCAAATAAAAGCTCATGGTGCAGGGGGTAACATATTGGCATGGATAGAAGATTGGCTAGCTAACAGGAAACAGTAGCCATAAACAGGCCTTTTTCTAGTTGGTGGGACATAATGAGTGGTGTGCCACAGGGATCAGTGCTGGGGCCTCAACTTTTTACAATTTATATAAATAACTTGGATGAAGGGACTGAAGATATTGTTGCTAAATTTACTGATAACACAAAGATAGGTGAGAAAGTAAATTAGGAAGAGGATATAAGGAGGCTACAAGTGACATAGATTGGTTAAGTGAATGGGCAAAAATCTGACAAATGGTGTATAATGTGGGCAAATGTGAAATTATCCATTTTGACAGGAAGATTAACAAGAAACATTATCTTAATAGTGAGATTTCAGAGCTCTGAGAATGAGGGATCTGGGTGTCTTGGTGCTTGAATCACAAAAGTCTAGTATGCAGATACAGCAAGTAATTAGGAATGTTATCATTTATTGAGAAACTAAAAGTAAGAAGGCTATCCTTCAGTTATACAGGGCACTGGTGAGACTACATCTGGAGTATTCTGTACAGCCTTGGTCTTCTTATTTAAGAATGCTTTAATGTAAATGCATTAGAAACAGTTCAAAGAAGGTTTACTAGACTAAAAGCAGGAATGGGCGGGTTGTCTTTGAGGAGAAAGGTTGGTCAGGTTAGACCTGTATCCATTGAAGTTTGGAAGAGTAAGAGGAGACTTGACTGAAACCTTTAAGATCCTGAAGGGTCTTGACAGAGTGGAAGCAGAGGATGTTTCCTCTTGTAGGAGAATCTAGAAGTAGGGGTCACTGTTTTAAAAAAAAGGGTCACTCATTTAAGACAGAGATGAGGAGATTTTTTTTTTCCTGAGGGTTGCAAGTCTTTGGAACTCTTCCTCAAAAGGCAGTGGAAGCAGAGTCTTTGAATATTTTTAAGGCAGAGCTAGATAGATTCTTGATAAGGGGGTGAAAGGTTATTGGGAATAGGCAGGAAATGTGGAGTAGAGGTTACTATCAGATCAGCCATGCTGCCATCTAAGTAACCAAACTACCATTTAATTCTGGACCAGCTAGTGCTATTAGGAAGGAGTGAAGGGCTGAAGAGACTACTCCTGCTCTTAATTTGACTGTTTTTATGTGAATAGATCATTAATATTACTATAACCATCAATCCACTTTTTTGACAATAACTATCTCACTCCTCTCTAATAGCACTAGCTGGTCCAGAATTAAATGGTAATTTGGTTACTTAGATGACAGCATGGCAATGGAGCCCAATATAAAGCATCACCTAAAAGAATTTGCCATTCAGCCCAACAGGCCTATTGCCAGCATTAGTACTCCAAATCAGCCTTCTCTCATCCTACTTCATTTCACTGCATCAATATATCTAATATTCAGGTAACACTTTCATGTTTTACTTTTAAACACACTCCAAATTCATTTAAGAATTAATTTCCGAAATTACCTTTTACAAAGTATCCTGTGGTTTTAATAGTAATAAACATTGCCGTTCTAAAACTATAAATATTTAAGATAAAACCCTTCATGCTGATGTACTTCCTGTAATTTATTATAAATTCCTGTCTTCACAATGGAACCTGGCCATGTAAACTTGTCACGCGGTAATCACATTCTCTCACCAGTGGGGGCTCTCCAAAGTTGTAATCAGGATACATTAGAAGATTTCCGCTACAAATGGGGATGGGGGCTAAAATATTTTCTGAAAGATTTATAAAGCACATCATCGCCCCATTTTATTCAATTTAAAGAGATTAGAACAAAAAGCCCTCCACTTTCAAACAAGCAAGTGGCAGCCAGACCTCTTGCTGTACTGCAAATAGCACAATCTTTCCACCCAAAGCATCTGGAAAACATCTGTTGTGCCTAGTTCTAAACACTATAGTCAGTGCAACACCCAAGATCAATTGCAAATTATTCCAACCATTTACACACTCATCTAGGGTCATGTGAGCCCTTGCAGAACAACAATGCTTTGATATGCTCAAGATATGAGCCAGGGGATGAGGGACCAGTGGAGTACTGAAACCAGGAGCAGCCAATGTAAAATGTTACAATTCTGTTCTTTACATCACAATAATGCCTACGCTTCAGGAATACCTCATTAAGTGTGACTGCCAGAGGATATGAAGGGCATTACAGAAATGTAAGTCTTTCCTTTATAGGAGATCGCAAGATGGTTTTAAACAAACATTTTACCTTTCTATTCAGCGGGTCACACCTTCAAATTCATGAATCAAAGCAAGTTATTACAATTTGGTAGGTGCTGCCTGAAAGAGTAGTGCAAAGGAGCACTGAACAGATACTGGACAAGAGAAAAACTGCAGGACTATGAGGATAGGTGGGGTGGGGGGGGGGGGGGGGGTGCTAGGGGGCAAAGAGAGGAGATCGGGGAGTTGGGACTACTTTAATAACTCTTTCTGGGAGTTGGCACAGGCAGATGGGCCGAATAGCTTTGTTCTGTAATGAAAGAACCAATGAAATTCACCTCAAGATGATACTCAATGTCTCATTCATATCACAGGAGGTTCTCGAGCAGTTCCACGGTGTAAATGGGGTTATCACTCACCCCTATTAGTTCAGGGCTCCCATGGCATACTACTGAATTGACCCACTCACAGATATATTCCTCAATGAAAATGCAGAGTTTAATCCCACTCAGCACCCTATTTATTCAATAAGAAAAACAGTTTTGCTAAGTCACAAGAGAACTATTAAGGTCCTGCCCTGACAAGTGTGATTAACAGATTTGTCAACTCCACCCTAGCTGAATTTTATTTGGACGGTACACGTACTGTCACTTCCTTGGGCTTTGAACTCCCTCCTATTCCCTTTGTTACTGGCAGGGGCCCAAATCTCCTTTTGAAAAAAGAAAATAAATGGCTGTTTCTCTTCACAATTAACAGCAGGTAACCAAAACCGTGATCTTCAAACACCAAAGACTATCAGCAATTGGGAAGTGTGCTTAACACACTCCTCTAACCAATTCTGACGGCTCCTTCTCCTGCTATATGCTGGATCACGTGTACACCTCCAGGTAAACATTCTTAAGTGTGAGTGAGCTGCTTTGCCTTAAGGGAACCACAGAATACACTGATCCTGCTGTTGACTTGCGCAAGGACGCACACTTTCAAGTACCTGTTCCTGGATAGTCACCAGAGACAGGATCAATGGCTGATTATTGCCCCTCCCAAGCCTGGAGACATTGAAGCTAATTGCAGCACTCCCAGTCCCTGGCAGCATAATCAGATAACTATGCACAAGCTAGGCATCAAAATTCAGATCTTCTTACTCTGGAGGACTAACTGCTACACTTAAGAGTTACATGAAAAGGCAATCCCCCAACCAGAATTCAGGAATCGACCACAGGTGTCCTGACACACAACTAACTCACTGAAGTACAGAGCAGTGCACAGTGCAACAAAGAAAGACTTGTTTTCTATCGCGCCTTACACAATCTCAGAACTTCCTAAGCTCTCTACAGCCAGTTATGTACTTGAGGTGCAGTCCGCGGTTGTAAAATAGGAAATGTGGCAGGCAATTGTGCAAGCGTCAACGTGACAATGATCAGATAATCTAATCTGTTTTAGCGTTGTTGGTTGAGGGATAAATATTGACCAGGACACTGGGGAGAACTTCCCTATTCTTCTAAATAGCACTATGGGATCTTTACAGCCACCTGAGGGGGCAAACAGGGCCTCGGTTTAAATGTCCAAACCAAGACAGCTAAATCAGATAGCGCAGCACTCCCTCTCTAGAATAATTGCTCAGATGTCTGGAATGGAGAATAAATTCAACCTCCTGACTCAGAAGTGAGGGTACAATTCTTTGAACCACTGTTACTGGCATGGATCCAAAATTAATTTTGAAAAAGGAAAAAAATACTCGTTTTTCTTCCCGATTAACAGCAGGTTGCCAAAACCACGGCCTTCAACCAAAGACCATCAACATTCAGGGATTGTGTTTAAAACACTCCTCTAACTTAGCGTGCTCCCTAGCATGCTGCATCCACATGCACACCTCCAGGTAAACATTCTTCAAGTATCAGCAAGCAGTTTCACCTTCAAGGCACCGCAGAATACTCCAATCCTGTCATTGTCTTGGCGTGCACATGAACACACAACTTCAAGCTGAAGCACGTATCTGGGAGAACAAGCAGCACGCGCAAAGCCAATAGCACTGCACGCCAGCGAAGCACTGACCAACTGAGCTACATGATTCAGGAGATGCTTCAAAGATTAGTTGTCAACTAATTATCACAACTTGCATTGATCTGGTGTCTTAACATAGTAAAACATCCCAAGGCACTTCATAAAAGTCGTCAAGAATTGACAATTAGGTCAGCTGACATTATGTACATGAATGCACCGAGTATAGTTAATAAAATTGGGGAGTTACAGGCACAGCTTGCCTTGTGGGATTATGATGTCATGGCAATAATGGAGACCTGGCTTAAGGACAGACAGATCTGGGTGTTAAATATTCTTGGTTACAAAGGAAAGGGAACAAAGGAGGGATGGAATTTTTGGTTAAGGAGAGTATTGCAGTACTGGAGAAAGAGGATGTGTCAGAGGATTCAAGGACAAAATCGATTTGGCTAGAACTAAGGAATAAGAAGGGTGCAATTAGATTGCTTAGTGTAACATATAGGCCACCAGCTAGTGGGGAGGATATAGAGGAACAAATCTGCAAGGAAATTACAGAGAGGTGTAAACATCACAGAGTAGTTATAACAGGGGACTTTAATTGCCTGTATATAGACTGGGATAATGGAATTGTAAGGGGCAGTGAGGGACAAGCATCTCCAGATTGTGCTCAGGAGAATTTCCCACAGCAGTATGTGTCCAGTCCAACAAGAAAGCAGGCACTGCTAGACCTGGTTCTTGGGAATGAAGTGGCCAAGTACGCAGTGGGGGAACATTTAGGGGGCAGCGATCATTGTATCATAAGGTTTAGGATGATGTTGGAAAATGATATTGGTCAATCCGAAGTAAGCATAATCAACTTGGCAGGGACCAGACTTCAATGGGGCAACAATGGAGCTGGGCCGGATAGACTGGAACCAAAGATTGGCAGAAAAAAAACAGTAGTTGAACAACGGGCTACCTTCAAAAAGGAGACTGCTTGGGCACAGTCAAGGTATGCTCCCTCAAAAGGGAAGGTTTAGGACAAACAAATCCAGATGTCCCTGGATGACAAAGGAGATAGAAATTAAGTTAAAGAAGAAAAAGTGTGCTTATGACAGGTGTCAGGTAGTAAATACAACTGAGAACTAAGCTGAATACAGAAGGTTCAGAAAGGGTGAGGAAAAGCAAATATGAGAGGCAAAGAGAGACCATGAAAAAAGACTGTCGGCTAACATAAAAGGAAATCCCAAAGTATTCTATAAACACATCAATAGTAAAAAGGTGGTAAAAGGAGAGTAGGGCTGATTAGGGACCAAAAAGGGATTTACACATGGATGAGGTGTTAAATGAATACTTTTCATCCGTCTTTACCTACAAGGCAGATGCTTCCCAAACCATGGTGACAAAGGAGGAAACTCACTCATTTGAAGGGTTTAAAATTGATAAGGTGGAGGTATTGGATAAGCTGTCAGTACTTAAAGTAGATAAGGCACCGGGACCAGATGAGATGAATCCAAGAATATTGAAGGAAGTGAGGGTGGGAATTGCAGAGGCACTGGCAATAATCTGTTGATGTTCCTTGGATTCGGGGGAGGTGCTGGAGGGTTGGAGAATTGCAAACATTATGGCCTTGTTCAAAAAAGGTTGTAAAGGTCTGCCCTGCAATTACAGACTAGTCAGTTTAACTTTTATGGTGGGGAAACTTCTAGAAACAATTATTTGGGATAGAATTAATAGTCACATGGAAAAATGTGGATTGATTCAGAAGAGTTAACATGGATTTGTTAAAGGGAAATTGTGTCCAACTAACTTGAGTTTTTTGAAGAAGTAACAGATGGTTGATGAGGGCAAGACTGTTGATGTGGTGTAAATGGAATTCAAAAGGTGTTTGATACAGTGCCACACAACAGACTTGAGGAAAGTTATAAGTCATGGAATAAAAGGGACTGTAGCAAAATGGATACAAAATTGGCTGAGCGATAGGAAGGTAAGTGTAGTGGTTAATGGATATTTTTCAGGCTGGAAGGCAGTTTGTACTGGAGTTCCCAGGGGTCAGTATTGGGACCATTGCTTTTCCTGATATGTAGAAATGAACTAGAACTTGGTGTGCAGAGGAGAATTTCAAAGTTTGCGGACAACACAAAACTTGGGAGAATTGTAAACTGTGAGGAAGACAGTGTAGAACTTCAAAAGGACATGGACACATTGGTGAAGTGGGCACATAGGTGGCAGATGAAGTTCAATGCAGAGAAGTGTGAGGTGATATACAAAGAACATGGAAAGACAGTATAAAAGAAAGGTTCATTCACTCCGGGACACCCTGGTCCACTCCTCCATCACCCCCTACAACTCAACACCCACCTATGGCATCTCCCCATGCCCACGCAAAAGATGTAACACCTGCCCCTTCACTTCCTCTCTCCTCACCATCCAAGGGCCCAAACACTCCTTTCAAGTGAAGCAGCATTTCACTTGCATTTCCCCCAACTTAGTCTACTATCTTCGTTGCTCCCAATGTGGTCTCCTCTACATTGGAGAGACCAAACGTAAACTGGGTGACCGCTTTGCAGAACACCTGCGGTCTGTCCGCAAGAATGACCCAAACCTCCCTGTCGCTTGCCATTTTAACACTCCACCCTGCTCTCTTGCCCACATGTCTGTCCTTGGCTTGCTGCATTGTTCCAGTGAAGCCCAACGCAAACTGGAGGAACAGCATCTCATCTTCCGACTAGGTACTTTACAGCCTTCCGGACAAAATATTGAATTCAACAACTTTAAGTATTGAACTCCCTCCTCCTTCCCCACCTCCTTTCTGTTTCTTTCCCCTTCGTTTTTTCCAATAATTTATATAGACTTTTCTTTTCCCACCTATTTCCATTATTTTTAAATCTTTTATGCTCCCCCCACCCCCCATTAGTGCTATACCTCGAGTGCCCTACCATCCATTCTTAATTAGCACATTCGTTTAGATAATATCACCAACTTCAACACCTGTGTGCTTTTGTTCGTCTGTGACATCTTTTGATGATCTGCTCCTATCACTGCTTGCTTGTCCCTACAACCACACCCCCCTTCACTTCTCTCCCGCACCCCCCCCCCCCACCCCCCCCAACCCCCACCCCCCACCACCTTAAACCAGCTTATGTTTCACCCCTCTCCTTGGATTCACCTAGTTCTGCTGAAGGGTCATGAGGACTTGAAACGTCAACTTTTTTCTTCTCCGCCGATGCTGCCAGACCTGCTGATTTTTTCCAGGTAATTCTGTTTTTGTGTTGTAAAAGAAAGGATACTATTCTGAAGGGTGTGCGGGAGCAGAGAGACCTAGGTGTATATGTACAAAAGTCATTAAAGGTGGCAGGACAGGTAGAGAGAGCTGTTTCCAAATCATACAGTATTCTAGGCTTCATTAATAGGGGCATAGAGTACAAAAGCAGGGAGGTTATGATAAACTTATATGAGACACTGGTTAGACCTCAGCTAGAGTCTTGTGCACAGTTCTGGGCGCCACAATATAGGAAGGATATGGAGTGCGTTGGAGAGAGTGCAGAAGAGATTTATGAGAATGGTTCCAGGGATGAGACACTTCAGTTATGAGGAAAGATTGGAGAAGTTGGGACTGTTTTCCTTGGAGAGAAGGCCAAGAGGAGACTTGATAAAAGTTTTCAAAATCATGAGGCATCTGGGCAGAGTAGGTAGGGAGAAACTGTTCCTGCGCCTAAATGGATCAAGAACCAGAGGGCACAGTTTTAAAGTGTTTTGCAAAAGCAGCAAATGCAAGGTAAGAAAAAACTATTTCACACAGTGAGTAGCTAGGATTTGAAATGCACTGCCTGGAAGTGTTGTGGAAGCAGGTTCAATTAAGGCATTCAAGAGGAGCATTGGATGATTATTTAAATAGAAACAATGTGCAGGGTTACAGGAAAAAGACAGGAGATTGGCACCAAGTTAAAATGCTCAGAGAGCTGGTGCAAGCACAATGGGCCAAATGGCCTCCTTCTACACCATAACAATTCTATGATTCTGTGAAAAGAGATAGGTTTTGAGGAGTCCCTTAAAAGGAGAGAGATGGAGGGGTTTGGGGACAAAATTCCAGACCTTACAACCTAGGCAGCTGTTAAGTACTGTAAGGTACAGCGACCAATGTTGAAGTGAAGGGAATTGGGGAGCCAGAATTGGAGGAGCACAGAGGTCTCAAGAGGGTTGTAGGGCAGGAGGTGGTTGGAGAGACAGGGTTTAACCACAAAGATGAGAAAATTAAATTAGAAACTTTTAAATTTGACAGTTACAATTCCAGCAAGAGAGTCAGTAAGATGAAGAAACTTCACCACCATGTTCGCTACAAAACTTCCTCTCAATTTTGGAAAACTGGAAAATCGGTGGTTCAGTTTGACTCACGTTCATCCTCAGAGACAGAAGCTCATAGGTGCAAACCCCATGATCAGGCCTGAGCATGTACACCAAGATGATATTGCACGAACATACAAATTAGCAGTAGGCCATTCAACCCCTCGAGCCCTTTTCACCATTTATCACGACTGATCTAATTGTAGCCTCAACTCTACTTTTCTGTCTACCCACCATACCTTTTGACCGCCTCCTTGTCAGTCAAGAATCCATCTAATTCAACCTTAAAAATATTCAATTACCCTGGTCTCCACGGAGGGGGCACTTTATTATTAAAGACTACTAGATGACCCTCAATCTATACAATTTCCCTCATCAAGAATCTCATCTCTGTCATGATCTGATAGAGTGACAGCATTTGTCCTAAGATCCTTCACAGCATTGTAATCAGCCAGAAATGGACACCAAGACAAAGGTGGAGACATTAGGATTGATGATGACAAAGTGCTTGGTCACAGAGGTAGATTGATTTTAAAGAGAGGGAAAAGTCAGAGATTGAGTGTGTGAAATTGCAGAGCTAAGGGCCTGGACGCCTGAAAGTACAGCTGCCAAAGATGGGGCAAAGGACGTGGATGATGCACAAGAGACTAGAGTTGCAGCAATGCAGACAGCTGTAGGGCTGGAGGCAGCTACAGAGATAGGGTAGATGAGAAAGGCTGTGGAGAGATTTGTACACAATTAGAGTTTCAAATGTCACCAAAGGACTTTGTGGCCAAAATTAGGGGCGAAAAGATTGTTCCCGGATGAGCTACTAGAAAGTTGCAAGCATAGTGATATCGGCGCCCTCAGAAGAGAAGGGTCACTGGGAAGTTATAAAACACTCTCAAGAAAAAGGACTTGCATTTATATAGTGCCTTTCACAACCCTCAAGGCATCTCAAGCATTTCATAGCCAATTAATGACTTTCAAATTGCAGTCACTGCTGTAATGTAAAACGTAAAGGATTGAAACCAGTCTCAGGAAACAGCTAAGGCACTGGGCACATTTTCCATTGCCTGCTGCAGGCATGTTGTGCAAAATAATTGAACACACTGGCTTTAAAAGATATTGTATGCAGTAAGCAATCAGTACAACCTGCCCAAGCAAGACAGACATTGAGCAGAGACCTCAAAGAGTAAAGTATTTCCAACTCTTAAATTTTGGGATATTTATTCAGCATTACTCCAGAATGGATCACCAGATAGAATCAGAATAATACAACCCATGGCCATTCGGTCCATTATGTCTCTTTGAAAGCTATTCAAATTAGATCCATTTCCCCTGTTCTTTTCCAAAATCCTACAAATTTCTAGCCTGCCAAATATTTATCAAGTTAATTGTGAAAGTTACCACTGAATTTGCTTCCATCCCCAGTTCAAGCAGTGCTGTGACTCTGTCACTGAACCCTTCAATCACGCTCTTTTCTAAAGATATGCTTTGCAACTTCCAAACTCTCTGAAAATCTTCCAACAGGTGTGGAATTAGCCACCTTGAGTTTCTCTTCCTAAACCCTTAACTCATAAGTTCCCAAAATGTGGGTCTCGAGCCCCGGTTGCATCACAGGTCATTTCTGGGGTAGTGAGCTGTCCCTCCTCCAAGGCAGCAATGGCAACTGTGGAGAGGAGACTACCCAGTCCAGAGGGAACAATGGGGCAGCCTCAAACACACTGGATCTGCGCTGCCAAACAGTAAGAGGTGGGTGGCATCCCCAAAGTGCTGTTTAGTCTTAGAAAACAATTATCAGTGAGCGCCGAGTGGACCCTGGATGTTTGTGCGTCAACTTTGCACCAGCAGAGATTGGCTGTGTCCAGGGTGTGTGAAAAACCAGAAGGTCATGTGGTTGGGCCCTGAAGGTGAGTAGTGGCTTCAACCTTAACTGTTTGTTGTAGAGGCTCCTTACCCCAGGATAGCAACTCTGCTTCCACAGGTACTGACACCTAGACTGCTAGTGGGGTGGGGGGGGGGGGTGAGTGTAACAGCTAGAGGGGTTACTAAGTGAGTGTGACTTAGGAAGAAGGGTGGCTCCGTGGGTGAGTACGTGCGGAGGGGGTTGCCAAGAGGACTGCTGTGCGATTGTGTAGAGAAGAGGGTTGGGAAGACGGGTGTGTGTGTGTGTGTGTGTGTGTGTGTGTGTGTGTGTGTGTGTGTGTGTGTGTGTGTGTGTGTGTGTGTGTGTGTGTGTGTGTTAAGGGGGTAATGGGAGGGGTTTGGGAAGAGGGTGAATGTGTGTGTGGTGAGGGAGGGGCTGATTATAATGTGTGTGGGCGAAAGGGGAGAGGAGCTTCTCTGAGCCTTCTGTTAACAGGGAACATGAAGAGCTTATACAAAAACAGAAAATGGTGATAAAACTCAACAGGTGTGGCAACATCTGTGGAGGGAGAAACAGAGTTAACTTTTCAAGTGAAGAGTCACATGGACTTGAAATGTCAACTCTGTTTTTATTTTATATTTCCAGCATTCACCATACTTTACTTTTGTCAATATGAAGAGCTTGGCTGAAACCAACATGAAAGGAAGGAAGAATATTTTAAAGTTCTTTAAAGGCAGATTTCCATATTTATATGATGCATTTCATGCTTATAGATAACGCGCAAACTTTGATTATATACGGAATGTTACTCTGCTGCTTTATTACTGTTTTGCATCTGCTGGCATCTGGTGTCGTGTTAATTTTTAAGTGTTAAAATGGGGTCACTTGGAAAAGTTTGGGAAGTGGTGATGCCTTACGTTTGTACATCTTAGTTTCCTTTGCTTATAAAGCTGCTTGGAATGTTTCACTACATTAAATGTTCAAACAATCAATCCCACATCATGAAAGATGGAGCAAGTTTAACAAATTGAGCAATGTTAAACAAAGACGCAAATTGGACAATAGCTAATATCTTGCATTCACTTGTCCAAATTAATTAATAGAAATTCTAGAGTCCCTGGCTTGGTTAGGACACAGGCAGTGGGGGAGGGGAGGGGGGGTAAACTATCAGTTTTCAGCAGTCTCACAAAAACCCCCACAAAACAAAGGGCAAAAAAACATTGCTGCATAAATGTTTTAAGAAGTTAATGGGTCCCAAAGCCAGCCTTTGCATGTTATGCAATTATTGGACAATGCTCATGTCACACTTCACTGCGGAGGTTATCCGAATCCTTTTTGCACCTGGCTTCCCTTTCTCTGTAGGGGATTACTGCGAACAGACAATGACTCATTATGAAAATGAATGAAAGCCAGTGCTTTTTATTTGGTGAAAAAGTCATTTGCATCTTCCGAACAGTGACAGCATGACAGAAGCCAACCAACCACTCTCCACCAGTTTGAGAATGTGGCTGAACCTCATCCCTGCAATGCAACTGCTCAATCTAAAATAAATGACAATTTTAAAAGTATCCTTTTAATTCTAAATAAATTTGCTCTCTCCACGAGCTCACCACCACACTTAATAGGCCTTCCCAAGCATCCATTCTGCAATGTACAAACCTTGGAGAACAAGTTTACATTTCTATGGCATCTTTCATAATCTCAGGACATCCCAAGCACTGGACAACCATTGAGGTGCTTCTGAACTGTGGTCACTATTGTAATGTAGGAAATGTAGCAGCCAGTTCTGTATAGACAGCAAAGTCCCACAAACATCAATGAGATAATGACTAGATATTGTTTTAATGACTGAAGGACAAATATTAGCCAATACAGCAGGAAGTTGTTCCCTGCTCCACTTAGAAAGGTTAGTGGGGCCTTTTATGACCACTGACAGCCAGCAGGGCCAGTCTGACATCTCATCCAAAAAAACATGACTGACCACAACAACTTTTATTACGTTGAAGGTGCTATATAAATACAACATGCCAAAGTGCTTCACAGGAGTGTTATAAAACAAAAATCAATATCAAGCCACAGAGATATTAGGCTGGTAACCAAGAGGTAGGTTTAAGGAGTGACTTCAAGGAGAAGAGCACACTTTAAGGCAGAAATTCCAGAGCTTAGGGCTTTGGCAGCTGAAGGCAAGGCTGCCAATAGTGAAGCAATTAGAGGATACACAAGAGGCCAGAATTAGGCAAGCACAACAATTTTTGGGGTTTGTGGGGCTCGAGGAGATTACAGAGATAGAAAAGGAGAAGATCATGGAGGGATTTGAAAAAAAAGGGTGTGAATTTTAAAATCAAGGCATTGCTCAACAGGAAGCCATTGTAGGTCAGTGAGCATAGGGGAGATGGGTGAACAGGACTTGGCAGCAGAACTGCCTCACTCAATCTGGATCATGGGTTCAAGTCTCTGGAGTGGGGATTGAACCTCAACCTTATGACTCAGGCACAAGAGTGTTACCTACGAGGCAAAGATTGACACTTGCATCAAAGGGTTTTAAACTATGATGGGCATCACAAGGTGACCTCACCAGATAACTACATTGGGTAGTAATCAGGAGCAGAAATCTTAATGAATTCTTGTTCCTTGCTCACCATATAAATTCAAGTTGCTGATACACAAAAACAATTTTGTCACTATAATCACTTGAAAGAGCAATGAAGCTGCCATACAAGACATCACAAGCCCCTTTCAGCCTGCGCCCAGCATCAGTACATGTGGGGTGAGCAAGGAACCCCACCTGTCTTTGCTTGCAGCATTAAAATTCCACTGAAGAGCCAAAAGTGCATAGGAACCCTTCTGATGTGCACAGCAGCCCAGCACCACACCAGGAGCTCAGCTCTGCATTCCACAATCAGTCAAAACTAGACACATGACAAACTGCAATAAAAGGGTGTGATTTGTCTTTCCATTCAGAGAGAACACGTTATGTTCTTCTAAGTGCTAAAATCTAAACTGAAGAGGGGGGAAGAAAGTCACAATTACACTTGGAACTGTTACAAAGACAGATTTATTCAAAAGTTACTCCATCTTTTATATTTGCAAACTGGTGAAAATTACAAGCACTAAGTATTTACATCATTCCCTACATCCTGACTTTACGGTACATTATGTAAGATAAGCTCAAGCCACTTTCCAGAGCCAATTCACTCCCAATGCAGTACTGAGGGAGTGCTGCACTGTCAAAGGTGCCAGCTGCAGTCATATGAACACACAAATTAGGAGGAATAGGCCATTTTGTGCCCCTTGAACCTGCTGCACCACTTGATAAAATCATGGCTGATCCTATTGTGTTCACTACTTTCCTCCCTACTCCCTATTCCCTTTGACTCCCTTAGAATCTAACTTAGCCTGAAAAATGTTCAACGACTGCCTCCACTGCTCTTGGAGAAAGAATTCCACAGACAAACAACCCTCAAAAAATGTCTCATCTCCATCTTAAATGAGGCATCCTTTATTTTTAAACTGTCCCCGCTAGTTCTAGTCTCTCCCATAAGGGAAGACATCCTTTCAGCATCCACCCTGTCAAGTTCCCTCAGGATCTCATCTCTTTCAATAAGATCACCCCTCATTCTTGTAAACTACAATAGATACAGGCCCAACCTTTCCTTATAAGACAACCCCTTCATCCCAGGAATAGTCAAGTGACCCTTCTTTGCATCTCTTCTATAGTGCAATTATATCCTTTCTTAAATACAGAGACCAAAACTGTACACAGTACTCTAGGTGTAGTCTCTCCAACACCCTGTACAGCTGTACAAAAACATCTCTATTTTTATATTTCATTCCCCTTACAATAAACACAAACATCCCATTGCCTCTGAATTACTTGCTGTACCTGAAGACTAACTTTTTGCAACGCATGTAGCAGAACACCCAGATCCCTCTGTACCAAAGTTCTTCAATCTCTCTCAATTCAAATAATGTTGTTTTTCTATTCTTCCTGTCAAAGTGAATAAGTCCATATTTTCCCACAAGATAGTCCATCCACCAAATTTTTGCCCACTCACTTAACCTATCTATATCATTTTGCAGACTCCTTATTCCTCTTCACAATTTACTCCTATCTATTCTTGTCTCATCAGCAAATTTAGCTACTGTACATTGGTCCTTTCATCCAAGTCATTGACACTTGGATGAGGCCCCAGCACTGATCCCTGTGGCGCTCCACTGGTTACAACTTGCCAACCTGAAAATGACCCATTTATCCCTACTCTCCACTTCCTGTTAGTTAACCAATCCTCTATCCATGCTAATAGGTTAATCCTAAACCATAAACTCTTATTTTGCCTAGTAACCTTTGATCTGGCACTTTGACAACTGCCATTTGAAAACCCAAGTACACATCTACAGGTTCCCTTTTATCCACTTTCCTTCCTCAAAGAAATCTAATAAATTAGTCAAAAACAATTCCTCTTTCACAAAACTGTGTTGCATCTGTTGATTGCATTAAGACTTTCCAAATGCCCTGTTACAGCCTCCTTAATATTAGATTCTAGCATTTTCCCTATGACTGAAGTAAGGCTAACTAGTTTCCTGCTTTTTCTCCCTCCTTTCTTGAATAGAGTTACATTCACTATTTTCCAATCTGATGGAAAATCCCAGAATCTAGGAAATTTTGGAAAATTATAATGCACCCAGTTTAGCAGCCACTTCTATTAAGTCCCTAAGATGAAGTCTATGAGGACCCAGGGACTTGTCAGCTTTTAGTTCTAATACATTTTTCAATACCCTTTTCCTGATGATTGCAATTGTTTTAAAGTTCCTCCCTCCCTTTCACCTCTCGATTTATAATTATTTCAGGGATTTGTCTGCCACAGTGAAGAGAGAAGCAAAATATCTAGTCAATGCATCTGCCATTTTCTACCCCCCACCTCCCCCTCCCCCCCACCATTATTAATTCCCCAGACTCTTTTAGAGGACCAAAGCTCACACTAGTTGCTCTTCCCTTTTTCAAATACTTGTAGAAACTTTTACTATCTTATATTTCTAACTAGCTTTCTCTCATACTCCAACTTCTCCCACTTTTTTGTCATTCACTGGTTTTTATATTCTGTCCAATCCTCTGACTTACCACTAATCACTGTGGAGCTTTACGCTTTTTCTTTCAATTTGATACTATACCTTTAGCTTCCTTAGCCACGAATGATGCAGCTTTTCCTGAAATCTTTCTTTCTCATTGCAATGCATCTTTGCCAAGTGTTATGAAATATCACCTTAAATGTCTTTCATTGCATCTTTACTGACCTACCCCTTAACCAAACTGTCCAGTTCACTTTAGCCAGCACTGTCTTCATACCCTCATAATTGCCCTTATTTAAATTTAAAATACTAGTCTTAGACCCACTCTTCTCTCTTGCAAAATGAACAAGGAATTCAATCACTATTCCCTAAGGGTTCCTTTACTATGAGGTCCAAACTCAACCACTGCTCCCTAGGGTTTCCTTTACTATGAGGTCCGTAATTAATCCTGTCACACTGCACATAACCAGATATAGAATAGCCTCTGTAAGGCACAGTACTCCACTGAACACCCACAAAGTTTGTCCCATTTGAACTTTGTATCCCACTGCCCTGGCACATGCAGGAAGCAAGTCTGTTTACAAATCCCAAACAATGGAGCCACAAACAATGAAAAACCATGAAGAATGTTTCAGTTCTGTCATGCACATAAGCCTATCTTCAGGCGAGCACTTCACTAGTGCAACAGCCAGCATTCTTCCAAGATTGGAGTTCAGGCATTGTCGGAGCGGTGCAGTAGGAGCTTCAATCTATAGCATACTTAAAATCGCAGCACCAGCTTCAAAATTGCTCACCAACAAGGTCTCTCACTGAACACACACAAGCCCATTTTTTAAATTTAAAAAACAAAAATGTTGCAGCTTATCTGCTTACTCAGGTGTCAGCCTCAGTGAGTAGCACTCAGTCGGGAGATTGTGGCTTCAAGTCCAAATCTAAGCAATACTGAGGGAGTGCTGGACTATCAGAGCTGCTTTCTTTAGGACTAGACCTCTACCCTTGCAGGTGGGTGCAAAAGATCTCACAGCACTATTCTAAGAGCAGCAGCATCCTCCCTGCTGTCCTGGCTAATATTTTTCCCTCACCAACGCCTAAATATGTGTCAAGTTTTGTACAATGACACACCTATGAAGCACCTTTGGATGCTTTAAAACCCAAGTGCAAACTATTATTCCTGTATCAGATTATCTGGCATTTCCTCGTTATTTGTGGGAACTTGCCGTGTGCAAATTGTCTGTCATGTTTCCTACATTACAAAAGTGGCTATACTTCAGAAGCGCTTCAATGGCTGTAAAGCCGTTTGTGACATTGTGAAAGGTGCTACAGAAATGCAAATTCCCCTTTCTGGAACAATAGGTTAACCCTACTCAATGTGCCAAATAAAATTCAGAATCCTCACTTTTATTTGATTCTGGGATCGACCATCACTTTAACTGGTCTTGGACCAGGATCAGAACGAGAGTTTAAATTTATAAAAGCCCTACCAGTCACAACAGGAAGCAGACTCTCCACGCATGACCAGTAGGGTCTTGTGTCATGTTACCACCTTATTCATTCAAACTATCAATGTTTAAAAACATAACTGGTGTCAATCTATATAAGACACGATGGTGAAAGATTAACCAGGTGAAAAGGCAAACTCTTAAATGCAGCATCCACAGACAGGATTACCACAGTGGCTGATTCATGGGACTAAAGCTGGTCAAAGGCTCAAAATACATAGCCAGCAGGCTTTGAAGGGGCTGAGCCAAACCACAAACTTCCTCCAAACCACTGTCTGCTTATTCCTACACCTGCATGTGACAACATTGGGTATCAAAGAGAAAGGCACATCTGGCAGTGAGGTGGTCAAATTATGACCAAATCTGGAGTGGATTTAGTCAGGGTGGTGAATGTAACCAGTAGCAGAGTAGTCCACCTACTTTCTACGAGTACAGAGAATAGTATAGTGTCTGAAATCTCAATCTGAGAGTGTGTTGTTCTGGGGTTGGGGGAGAGATATAAACTGATCAGGTTACCCATCATCTCTCTCCCCACATTAGCTCATCCATCCCTTTCATTATGAACAAAGGTGGTGTTTTTAAATATAAAATATAGATTTGGATGAGGTTATCCTTAGGGAATGCACCACTGTGCACCAACTATAAAGTTCCCAAGTTGTGGATAAAGGAATGAATTTGTTGGGGAGCAGTACGCTAGTCACGGTCGCTCACCCCGGCTGCCAGAGGCCACCGCAATGACCACCAACAGCACCCAACACCCCTCAGTGCTTTTCCTCAAGGTGGGTCTCTGTACCCACAGAGCCAGGCAAGTCACACATTTATGTTTGAAGGTCATAATCAGTGAGATATTCACAAAACTCCTGGGTCAGCTGGTTTTAAAGTTATACTTAACCAGAAGAGCTGACACCAACTACACCATGAGCTTCATGCCTGTGTCCAGGGACAGAGACTTCTGTACATCTCTCATCAGACTATCAGTCAGTTTGAACTCCACTGTGTAATGCAGACACCAAAAGAGTGTAAACGCACTCTGCTATAGGATCTCAAATCAATTAAAAATTCTCAGGAAGTGGGCATTGCCAAGAAAACTGGCATTTACTACCCTTCCCTAGACACCAAGGTGGCATTGCTGGCTGGGCCTTCCATCTGAACCACTGGTAGTGGTTTTGATACAACTAAGTGGTTTACTTGGCCACAGTTAAGAATCAACCACTTTTATTCTCCACTAATTTTTCTACTTATTTCAAATTCTCTCAAACTGCTGTGGTGGGATTTGGACTCCTTTTGTCTGGATTATTAATCCAGTGACAAAATCACTCCACTGTTGTACCCTAATATCTATTTCTAAACAAGTTGTATTGCAGTCTCTACCCACAAGTGCAGCTGATAGAAGAAGAACAGGGCACTTGCCATGGGCTGCACAGTTGTGTAGATAAACACCTTGGATTCCACTGTGTTCTTCTCTAATAGAATGGTTGCAACATTTCAAAAAGAGGGGCAATTGAGATGGAACAGAGGGGAGGGAGACAAATCTCTATCTCACACACACACACACACACACACACACACTAATAGCATTCAGAAAGGCATGTTGCTGAATCAGTTTAATGATTCCATTGAAGGCCTATGGCACATGAACCAAAGGAAGGAACAGCAAATAAAGTGCATTCAGCTTCGTCACTAACTAAAGTCAGATATTCATTCAGGTGAGTCAGTTTCGCTCAATGACTGATCATCCGTTACGAGGATTACTTCATTAGTTGAAGATTTAGACCACCTGCCATTTAGATATTTAGAATCTGAATCCGACGTCATCCAGGTTTGCACACAGGTCTAGTTATCCAACATGTCCCTACACACTAGACGTCCCTCACTTTCTCAGTACGCTATTGTCCTATATTCCACCAATACGGTTTAGCCTGTCTCATCATTAAGCACCACACTATAATAAAAGAAACTTCCTCTTGCTGTTAAGTTTAAAAAGGGATTGTACCAATCCAACTGCTCATTGTCTGCAAGTCCACAGAAAAGAGGGGTCAATAGGATATTGTTCAGATCTCCAAACATTCTCAGCACGTAAAGCTTCTTTCAGCCACAACACCTCATCGCCTGGAACAAAAGGTTTGAATCAATCTAAAAATGGATTTGACGTCAGTGCCAACGTCATCTCAAGTTGGGTAATGCAATTCAACTTTCCACGTGAACAAACACGCAGTCTTTAGCTTGCAGGAAGCAAAACAAAGATTCCCTTCACACTCAGTTCTCAACCAAGTGGCCATTCAGGAGGTGGCAGGTAGGACAAGCAGAGCTAGGGTAGACAATTGCCCCCTGGAATGGTGGACAGGCTGTTTCTCACACAGCTCCACATGACATGCTTCTAGTCAAATTCCTAGAGGCAAGATCTTCCTCCTCCATTTCAGTGAGGAATTGGCACACACAATCATCAGGGGATGATTAAAAGCCAAATAGTTAAACTTCAAAAGCACGAATTACAATTAGTAAGTAAAACTAATGATACACTCATACTGTTGCACACAAGAAGCTAATTTTGAGTCAATAGATGATAGCAAACTGGCCGTTCATCATGGTTTTCTTTCCCATTAAAGCAAATGGAAGGAAAAACATTGTGTGGACCACAGCATCCCCCAATGTTAAAGTCACCCCGAAGGAGGCAAGAGCAAGTGTCAAATCAAGTGAAGCAGGGTTAGAAGGAAAACGAGACAACGTATAATCAAGACACTTTTACCATATTATTTAACTCCATCCCTTGTCCCTTCTATTACTATTAAGGCACCTTCAATGGTCAGAATACATTTAAACTATGACAGAGAAACTTCCAATATAAATGTGGACATAGGGATTTATAAATGTGGACATAAGAATTTACAAAGGATAAAGTTGAGATGATGCGACAAGGAATATAAGATCTTTATTTCTGCATGTGGTACAACTGCTACTCACTCCTTGCGCAAAGGTGGCTAACGTTAGAAATTGAAACATCCCCTCCTTTTCTCCACTCATTCACAGCATGGGCCACAGCCCATGTCAAGGGCACTGCAACTTAAATGTCTTGCACATGCACTGCCCAACACATCACTGTAACAATGTGGCATTCACATTTGACAGAATCTTTACAGTGCAGGTGGTGGCCATTTGGTCCATCAAGTCTGCACTAGCTCTCAGAGTATTCTACCTAGTCCCACTCCCCTATTTTACCCCCATAACTCAGACTCAGACTTTTACAGCACAGGCGGCCACTCAACCCATCGTGTCCACGCCAGTCAAAGATCTGACAACACTAATCCCATTTTCCAGCGCTTGGCCCACAGCAAGTGAATATCTAAATACTTCTTAAATGTTATGAGAGTTTGACTCAACAACCGTTTCAGGGAGTGAGTTCCAGACTCCTACCACCCTCTGAGTGAAAAACTTTCTCCTCAACTCCCCTCTTATTGGCCCCACTACTAATGGAAAAAGTGCCTTCCTATCCACCCTATCTATACCCCTCAATCTTATACACCTCTATCAGGTCCCTTTTCAACCTTCGCTGCTCCAAGGAAAACAACCCCAGCCTATCCAACCTTTCCTCATAGCTCAGGCCCTCCAGCCCAGACAGCATCCCAGTAAATCTCCTCTGCACCCTCTCCAGTGCAATCACATCATTCCTATAATGTGGTAACCAGAAATGCACACAGTACTCCAGTTGCAGCCTAACAAGCATTTTAAACAGTTCCAGCATAACCTCCCTGCTCCTGTATTCTATGTCTCAGCTAATAAAGGCAAGTATCCTAAATGCCTTCTTAACCACCTTATCTACCTGCCCGGTTACCTTCAGGGGTCTGTGGATATGCACAACAAGGTCTCTCTGATCTTCAGTGCTTTCCAGGATACAGTGGAATCCCTTGCCTTGTTAGCCCTCCCCAACTGCATTACCTCACACTTTTCCAGGTTGAATTTGCCACTGCTCTGCCCACCTGACCAGTCCATTGATATCCTCCTGCAGTTTAGGCTATCCTCCTCAATATTTGCCACACTATCAATTTTCGTGTCCTCTGCAAACTTCTTGATCATACCTCCTACATTTAAGTCCAAATCATTTATGTACACCACAAACAGCAAGGGCCCCAGCACCGAGCCCTGCGGAACCCCACTGGAAACAGACTTCCAGTCACAGAAACATCCCTCTACCATCACCCTCTGCTTCCTGCCTCTCAGCCAATTTTGGATCCAGCATGTCACTTTGCCTTGGATTCCATGGGCTCTTACTTTCTTGACCAGTCGGCCATGGGGGACCTTATCAAAAGCCTTGCTAAAGTCCAGGTTGACCACATTAATTACATTACCCTCATCAACACTCCTGGTTACCACCTCAAAAAAGATCAAATCTGTCAAACACAACCTCCACCTAACAAATACATGTTGACTAACCCTGATTAACCAGTGTCCTTTTCCATAACTATCCAAATCTAATTGAGCTATAGTCACTATCTCCAAAATGCTCCCCTAACTGATAGGATAACCTGGCACATACTTTCTTTTCATAACATAAGAAACTACAAGAGTAGGCCATTCAACTCTTCAAGCCTGCCCCGCTATTCAATAAGATCATGGCTGATCTGCCCCAGGCCTCAACTCCTTTGTGCCAGCTCCTCATAGCCCTCAACTCCTTAATATTTCAAAATTCTACCTACTGCCCCTAAACACTTTCAGTGATCTAGCCTCCACAACTCTGAGGTAGAGAATTCCAGACAATCACTACCCTCAGGAAAAATTCCTTCACATCAAAGTTTTAAATGAGTGTCCCCTTATTCTGTAACTATGTCCCCTAGTTTGAGATTCCCCGCTAGTGGAAACACCTTCTCAACACCAACCCTGTCAAACCCCCTCAGAAAAAAAGAAACTAGGAGCAGGAGTAGGCTATTCGGCCCTTCAAGCCTGCTCTGCCATTCAATATGATCACAGCTGATCCTCTATCCCAACACCATATTCCCGCTTTCTCACCATACCCCTTGATGCCCCTAATATCTAAAAATTTATCAATTACTTTCTTGAATATACTCAGTGACCCGGCCTCCACAGCCCTCTGTGGTAGAGAATTCCACAGGTTGACCACCCTCTGAGTAAAGAAATGTTTCCTCATCTCAGTCCTAAATGGCCTGCCTCGTATCCTGAGACTGTGACCCGTTTCTAGATTCCCCAACCGGAAACATCCTCCCTACACCCAGTCTGTCTAGCCCTGTTAGAATTTTAAACATTTCAGTCTGATCCCCCTCTCATTCTTCTAAACGCTAGTGAATACAGGCCCAGTCGAACCAATCTCCCCCTCATAAGACAATCCTGCCACCCCCGGTATCAGCCTAGTGAACCTTCACTGTGCTCTGTCTATGGCAAGTTTATCCTTTCTTAGGTAGGGAGACCAAAACTGCACACAATACTCCAGGCGTGGTCTCACCAAGACCTTGTACATTTCAATAAGATCACCCCTCATTCTTCTAAACTCTATGAATAAAGGTCTAACCTGTTTAGCTGTTCTTGATAAGTCAACCCCTTCATCCCAGGAATCAGCCTAGTGAATCTTTTTTGAACTGCCTCCAATGCCAGTATATATTGTACTCGAACACAATTTGTAACCTCATGGCCTAGCATATCCGCCACTCTACCATTATCATCAAGCCAGGGGTCAACCTTGGTTCCATGAAGAGCGCAGGAGGACATGCCAAAAGCAGAACCGGGCATACCTAGAAACAAAGTGTCAACCTGGTGAAGCTATAACACAGGACTACTTGCATGCCAAACAGCAAGTGATAGACAGAGCTAAGCAATCCCACAACAACGGATCAGATCCAAGCTCTGCAGTCCTGCCACATCCAGTTGTGAATGGTGGTGGAGAATTAAACAAATCACTGGAGGAGGAGGCTCCACCAATATCCCCATCCTCAATAATGAAGGAGCCCAGCACAGCAGTGCAAAAGATAAGGCTGAAGCATTCGCAACAATCTTCAGCCAGAAGTGCCGAGTGGATGATTTATCTGGGCCTCCTCTGGAGGTCCCCAGCATCACAGATGCCAGTCTTCAGCCAATTCGATTCACTCCACATGATATCAAGAAACGGCCGAAGGTGCTGGATACTATAAAGGCTACAGGCCCTGACAATATTCCAGCAATAGTGCTCAAGACATGTTCTCCAGAATGTGCCACACCCCTAGCCAAGCTGTTCCAGTACAGCTACAACACTGGCATCTACCTGGCTATGTGGAAAATTGCCCAGGTATGCCCTGTACACAAAAAGCAGGACAAACCCAATCTGGCCAATTATTGTCCCATCAGTAAAGTAATGGAAGGGGTCATCAACAGTGCTATCAAGAGGCACTTGCTTAGCAATAACCTGCTCACTGATGCCCAGTTTGGGTTCCACCAGGGCCACTCAGCTCCTGACCTCATTACAGCCTTGGTTCACACATGGACAAAAGAGCTGAACTCCTGAGGTGAGGTGAGAGTGACTGCCCTTGACATCAAGGCAGCATTTGATCAAATGTGGCATCAAGGAGCCCTAGCAAAACTGGAGTCAATGGGAATCGGGTGGAAAACTCTCCGCTGGTTGGAATTATACCTAGCACAAAGGAAGATGATTGTGGTTGTTGGGGGTCAGTCATCTCAGCTCCAGGACACCACCACAGGAGTTCCTCAGGGTAGTATCCTAGGCCCAACCATCTTCAGCTGCTTCATCAATGACCTTCCTTCCATCATAAAGGTCAGAGGTGTGGATGTTCGCTGATGATTGCACAATGTTCAGCATCATTCATCACTCCTCAGATACTGAAGCAGTCCATGTCCAAATGCAGCAAGACCTGGACAACATCCAGGCTTGGGCTGACAAGTGACATTCGCTCTACACAAGTGTCTGGCAATGACCATCTCCAACAAGAGAGAATCCAACTATCGCCCCTTGATGTTCAATGGCATTACCATCACTGAATCCCTCACTATCAACATCCTGGGGGTTACCATTGACCAGAAACTGATCTGGACTAGCCATATAAATACTGTGGCTACAAGAGCAGATCAGAGGCTAGGAATCAGGCAACAAGTAACTCACCTCCTGACTCTCCAAAGCCTGTCCACCATCTACAAGGCACAAGTCAGGAATGTGATGGAATACTCCCCACTTGCCTGCATGAGTGCAGCTCCCACAACACTCAAGAAGCTTGACACCATCCACGAAAAAGCAGCCCACTTGATTGGCACCACATCCACAAACATTCACTCCCTCAATCACTGACACAGAGTAGCAGCAGTGTGTACCATTTACAAGATGCACTGCAGGAATTCACCAACGCTCCTTAGACAGCACCTTCCAAACCCATAACCACTACCATCTAGAAGGACAAGGGCAACATATAGATGGGAACACCACCACCTGGAGGTTCCCCTCCAAGCCACTCATCATCCTGACTTGGAAATATATCGCCATTCCTTCACGGTCATTGGGTGAAATCCTGGAACTCCCTCCCTAACAGCACTGTGGGTGTACCTACACCATATGGACCGCAGTGGTTCAAGAAGGCAGCTCACCACCACCTTCTCAAGGGCAACTAGGAATGGGCAGCAAATACCAGCTTAGCCAGTGAAGCCCACATCCTGTGACTGAATAAGAAAAAAAAAATCCTCTCTTAAATACAGGGACCAAAACAGGACACATATTTCAGATGCAGCCTCACCGACACCTTGTACATTATAACAAGACTTCCCTATTTTTAAACTCCAACCCTCTAGCAATACAGGCCAAAATTCAATTTGCTTTCTTAATTACCTGTTGATGTTACTTTTCACATAGCAATCCAATTCTTTTTTGAATGCCTTGATCGAACCTGCCTCTGCCACCCTCAGTAAGTTAGTTCCAAACTCCAATCATCTTCTGGGTGAAAAAATTTTGCCTCACATCACTTTTACTCCTTTTGCCTATTACTTTGAACCTGTGCCCTCTCATTCTTGATACTCTCAAGTGGGGACAGTTCCTCACTATCTAACCTGTCCATACCTCTCAGGATCTTGAATATGTTATCAAGTCTCCTCTCTGCCTTCTTTTCTCCAAGGAAAACAGTCCCAATCTATTCTCATAGCTACCGTTCTTTATCCCTGGAATCATTCTTGTGAAGCTCCTCTGTACTTTTTCCAATGCCTTCACATCCTTCAAGTGTGGCACCATAGTACTCCAGATGAGGCCAAACTAGAGTCTTATACAAGTTCAACATGACCTCCTTACTCTTGTACTCAATGCCCCTATTAATAAAACCCAAGATAATATATACTCTATTAACTGCTCTCTCAACATGCCCTGCCATCTTCAATGACCTATGTACAGCCACACCGAGGTCTCTCTGTTCCTGCACCTCCTTTAGAGTTTCTCCCTTCGTTTTACACTGTCTCACCATAGTCTGACTGCAGGAATAAATCATTTCACACTTCTCTGCATTGAACTTCATCTACCACTTGTCTGCCCAATCCACCAACATGTCTATATAATGAAGTTCAAGGCTATCCTCATCACAGTTGACATTTCCAATCTTCATATCATTTGCAAATTTTTTAATCATGCCCTGAACACCAGAGTCTAGGTACTCCCAGGCGATCTCCCATCCAAGTACTAAACAGGCCCAAGTCTGCTTAGCTTCGGAGATCAAACAAGATTGGGCGTTTTCAGACTAGTATAGTCATAGGCACCCATAGGCATTCATAAAACATACAGAGGACTAATTAGCAGAAAGCAGTTCCATGGTGATCACAAGGGACTGGCTTTGGACAGAGAGGAAACATTAAACCCATCATCGTTGGTGGGTTTTGTAGCGATGGAAGAGTAATAATGTTGTCACCAAGTCTAATGTAATGGCATGAATACACTTAACAGTGGGTCAAAGAATCTCTCCATACAGGAGGTTGCCATTCAGCCCATTGCACTAGTGCTGACTTATTGAAAAGAGCTACCCAATTAATTCCACTCCCTTACTTAACATAGGAACATAAGAAATAGGAAGAGCAGGCCGTTTGGCCCATCAAGCCTGTTCCACTATTCACTAAGATCACGGCTGATCTGACTGTGTCCTCTACTTTTCATCCTGCCCCATAAACCTAGATTCCCTTGTCAATCAAAAATCTTTCCAACTCAAGCCTTGAATAATACCTTTTTCTTATAACCCTGCAAATGTTTCCTCAAGTATTGATCCAATTCTCTTTCGAAAGTTACTGCTGAATCTGCTTCCACCTCCCTTTCAGGCAGCACATTCCAGATCATAGCTCGCTAAATAAAAAGTTTCCCAACACTCCTCTGGCACTTTTGCCAATTATCTTAAATCTGTGCCCTCTGACTATTGAACAGTCCCACCAATGGAAATAATTTCTACCCTAACAAAACCCTTCACAACTTTGAAAGCCTCTATTAAATCTCCCCATAACCCTCTGTTCAGAAGAGAATAATCTCAGCTTCTCAAGTTCCCCTACATAACTGAACTCCCTCATCCCTGGTATCTCTCCTTTGCACCCTCTCCAAGGCCTTGACATCCTTCCTATAATGTGGCGCCAAGAACTAGACATAATACTCCAGCTGAGGCCCGGTCAATGATTTATACACGTTTTGAAGAATTATGCCTCTATTTTTAAAGCCAGGATGTTTTTCTCCTCTAAATATATAAATACCATCAGTGTCCTGCCACCTTCACAGATTTTTTTTGGGGGGGGGGGGGGGTGCAGGGGAAATCACATCAAAGCCTGTTTAATATTGTGATCTGCTTCCTATCGGATCTTAAAGCATCCCTCAAAACGGCTCCCACCACAATACTAAATCAGTATTTCACACCGGTGTTACATAGTTCAAAATACTCAAGGCACAAGCCAAGTTTGAAAGGACAAACATCTATAATTGGACTACAGAGTGCTTTTCACACTTCGTTTAAACTTGGAACATGTTCCATTTTTTAAAAAACACACCCACCATTACACTTAGCGCTGCAATTAGGGTTTAAACTAAAATTACTGTTCTATCCAATCCTCTTGGAACCCAATTCTTCTGGTCACGTTTTAAACCTAACAACTTGCATTTATATAGCAACTTGATACAGTCATAAGATATTAGGACAGATGACCAAAAGCTTGTTCAGAGTTCAGTTTTAAGGAATGTCTTAAAGGAGAGGGAGGTAGAAGGATTTAGGGAAGGAATTACACAGCTTAGGGCCTAGGGAGCTGAATGCATTGGTGGAGAAATTGCCATCAGGGATACTCAAGAAGTCAAAATTGATGGAGTGCTGAGATTTGAGAGGTATAAGGCCAAAGGACTTTACAATGATAAAGGTGGGGTCAGGCCATGGAGGGATTTGAAAACAAGGATGAGAATTTTAAAGTTGAGGTGTTGCAGGCTGGGATTCATGCAGGTCAGGCTCCTGGGAGATGGATAGGGCAAATCTACAGCTACAAGTCCTATATCCAAATGATTAATAGCCATGGCAAAAGATCACCCTGCTTTAATCTTAATTCTACCCATTCAGGACCCCTTACTAGAAAACTACCTAAAATACTTTCAAAATGCAGCCTGGGACTAAAAGAAAGAATCTATTCACCAGCAAGTCAAGGGTCATCTTAAGCATCTGAAAAATTACAACCTTGTAATGTGCTCACATGCTTCTATTATTCCAAGCATACTAACCTTAGGCAGATATCACATTCTATGATCTCTTAACCTCAATGACAGTATCTCCCTTACATCCAGAGCAGCAATTACCAAGATGTCCTTTGATAGGTTAGATGTAGCTTATTATAAATAACTCAGTTGGAAAAAAGCTTAGTTGTTCAATATTAGCTCCTTACTCAGTTTAGTTACGCACTGAAAAAGGTTAGAAGGTTCACTGCACTGATTCGTAGGATGAGGGAATTATCCTATGAGGTAAGGCTGGACAGGCTGGGTCTGTATCCACTGGAGTTTGGAAGAATGGGAGGTGATCTTATTGAAAAATATAAGATCCTGAGGGAACCTGGCAGGGTAGATGCTGAGGATGTTTCCCCTTGTGGGTCAGACTAGAACTAGGGGAAAGTCTAAAAATAAGGGGTCTCCCATTTAAGATGGAGCTGAGAAGGAATTTTCTGAGGTCCTGAGTCTGTGGAACTCTTCCCCACAGAGCAGTGGAGAAAGGGTCATTGAATATTTTTAAGGCTAAGATAGGTAGATTCTTGCTTGACAAGGGAGTCAAAGGGTATAGTGGTTAGGAAGGAAAGTGGAGTCAAGGCCACAATCAGATCAGCCATGATCTTATTGAATGGCGGAGCAAGCTCGGGATGCTCCTAATTCATACATTCTCCTCTCAACTCGAGGCCAAAGGGTAAACATTGGCCAGACACCAGGAGAACTCGAGCAGTCTGTTTTAAATACTTTTCCCACCCTCTCGATTACCAGAACACATGGGTAATCCTGTCCCTGCAGCACTCCAGCCAACCTGGCTACCCCATTCAGCATTTTGAAGAAGTGCCACAGGAAACAATAACTAGTCATCCATCCATTCCCCCCTCAGCGGAAACAATTGGGGCCAGGTGTTTAGGGATGGGAATGGCAGGCACCAGTCTGTACCCATGGTAACATTATTCTGTTGTATAAGATTAGACTGAAAGCTAAATGAGCAAACTATACCCAAGAACATAGTGTAAGCAGTCATCAATTCATCTACCAAGTAACATCAGAGCTCGTTAAGATCACAAGATGTATGAGTTCTCAATGAGCAGAACTGAGTTCTGAACTGAAACAAAAAATTTGGATTCACAGCTTGGTTATGGAGCCTTTCAAAATGTCCAGAGTTCACAATCAGAGCATAGCACAGCTGGTGGTCATTCAGTCCATCAAGTCTTCCCTGGCTACTTCAAACAGCGATCGAGTAATCCCATTCCCCCCCCCCCCACTCAATGCCATATTTCTGACATTTTAGAGTGTTCAATTCCTCCCCACTCCTTCACCCTCTTTAGACAATTCTTAGGGGTGAAGAATTTAGAGGCTGGTTATTGGAATGCTCTTCGCCATCTATCATGATCAATAACATCAAACACTCCCAGGGAAGGTACAGCACAGGATTAGATACAGCTCGCTTTATACTGTCCCATCAGCACTCCTAGATTAGACAGAATTGTGGCTTGAGCAAGGTATCAGGTATGAATGGAATCCCTACAACTGGCAGATGTTTCAAATGAAGAAAAAAAAGTGGGTGAGGTGAATTACATTAATTAATTTATTTTATAAAAACACTTGAAATCTGAACTGTCACGAGCACATATAGAATCTGTATATAATTAGTCATCGAAAAAATTTCATGCATTGAAATTTACCCATTAATAGCATGTCTGGGCTCCTCAGACTCTCCTCTACCCTCACCAGTTCCAATTTACCCCTGGCAAATGCATAGCAGCACGACACACCTTCCCAAAAACTGCCAATATAGCACTGAATAAATATGGACTTTTTATTTGGTATGAGCCCAGGCAAGTTAGTGAAATACCTCAGAAGCAATAGGTTAGGGTACTCACCAGCTGTTGCATTGTCCTGATCCCACGCTTCCACAATTAATGTGTATGACCTCTGGAAAGGAAAGGAAGAAAAGGATATTCCATTACAAATTAGCTAGAGGCTTAAACCTCACAACAGGTCCAAACAAGGAGTCTCAAAATCTCCTGGCACTACCTGATGGCCTGTCCAATATTTATCCCCAAATCAACATTAATTGTAAAACAAACAACTGATCTGGTCAGCATCACACTTCTGTTTGTGGGAGCTTACCGTGCACAAATTGGTTGTGGCAGTTACAACATTTCAACAGTAACTACGCTTCAAAAGGAGACTTAAAAGGCCGTAAACAGCAGGAGGTTGTAGAAGGCATTACATCAATACAAGTCTTCCTTTTCTTCTTGCACCCCATCCAGTCAAATAATGAGTTGACAACAGACCCCGAAACGAGGGGAGGAAGACCCCCAGCGGTGAAGAGCTTTGGGAACTATAGGTCCAAAGTCACCTGTACCTCCTGATCCCGCTCCACTCACCACACATCATGGGCAGAATTATCCCAGGTTTGCACTAAGGACAAAAAGGACACTAAGGGGAAAAAGACGTTTTAGCTGCCAGCCGCAATGGCAGGTTTATATGCTGTTATCGTCCCAAACCCACCACATTATTTACGCACTACCAGGAAACACTCTATTTCGATGGCGGGCAGGTTCTCATTCATATCCCCCAGCCATCGCCGCACTGGGCGCCTTATTTAAAGTCCAGCAAGCACACATCTCAGTACTTCCAGGCCATGACTGCTGTACGGAAGACAGGATAGGATGGCCCTGAAAGGAAAAAAGACTGTAGCCTCCCCACCGCCCCCCCCCCCCCAACCATTTCAGCAATGAGTCTCTGGAATGCCTTTTGGATGCAGCGGAGCCCTGCAGGGATGTCCTATATACCCACGCTCTGGCTGCAGGATGGGTAGCTATGCCACCAACCAGGCTTCGGCGACAGTGGTCAGCGCCAACGCCCTTCAAAAAAGGACAGCCACCTGGCGCTGCCAGATGATGAATGACCTCCTTCATTCTGCCAGGGTAAGTCACTCTTCTCATCACTCTCAACTCACACATTCACAAACTCATCACACACCCACAGGGCCCTCCATCACTGCCAGATCAAGGGACATCACCATTCACTTTCTCACACAAACTGTCATTGTCCTCATCCCATCCATGGGACCACTCACCACCCACAGATGCCAAGCATACTTATCATCTGGCCCGACAGGCGTCCTGCTTACACTCTCTCCATCTCTATTAGCGTAGGACAAGCTGGCACACAACACGAGGGAGAGGTCATAAGACTGGTGGAGCAATGCTTGAGATTAAGGTCCATACCAACTTTGAAAACAGAGCCATCCAGCTGGCCAGCGACGATCTGGACCAGTCCTGTACTGATGGTGAGGTCGGCGGTGTATTACCAAGTGAGGGTCCAGCAGTGCAGCAACCATCAGACAACCATGCTATGAGTGATTTCTCCTGTTTCACAGGCCACTGCCTTGCACCAATCATCTCCCTTTACTTCCACAGGCACATCTGGGAAGCAGCCGGAGTGTCCATGACCCAGGGCCTCCAAACAAGCCTTAAAAGACACCTCGGAAGAGGAATCTGAAGGCACCCTCCTTGAAGTCCCATCACAGCATTAACCCACACCCTCCACCAGCGCAGACTCTCACACCTCAGCAAGACTTAGCTTTAGAACAGCCTCGGGATCACAATCTGGTGAGCATATTGCACTATCTGGTTCACAGCAGGCGGCGACAGGGACTTCCCTGGTGTCCGACACACTGAGGGCTGTTGGGAGGCCAGAAATTTGCTGAGTCAGAGTAACAAGACGAGCCTCTGGACTAGGTCATGTCACAGTTGTTGGAGCTGCAAAGGCAAGCTCAGGAAGGGCTGTCCATTGCACTCCTCAGATTGCAAGGCATGATACGAGTCCATCCACTTTCAGACTTGAGATGATAGCAGGCTGGCACTAATGCACCGAGGTCAACACTGGTAGGATGGCAGCTACCATGGTGACCTTGACCTAGGACGTCACTCCTGCGAGGGCTAATTTCATCGCTGATGCTATAGTTGGCCTCCAATAGTGTGTACGCGAGAGGGGTGCCGGGTAGCCCGATCTCACTCCAACTACCCCTGCTCCTCAAGCAGTCAACCTGGGGCCCTCAGACACCCATAGGGAGGAGGATCAGCAGGTGCACACTCCGGGTCCATCCATCTAGGTGACTCCGAAGTGACTGGCCCATCCGACTCCCCTCTTCCTGTGACCTCAGCAGCTCCAGCTCCACAGGCCAAGGAGGATGCACTGCCTTACAGCAGGGCCTTGAAAGGAGGCCGGGGCCCTCCAAATCTTGGCCTTCTGGAGGATACTTGCCAACGTCATCACAGTCAGGGCATTGCGGTCAGCAGGCTGTCTCCACCTCCGCTGTGGATGTTGGGAAGCACCAAGACGTAGCGGCAGGGCTAGGAAAGTTAAGAAGAATTAGTTGCACAGTCTGGGCACAGGTGCTAATCACTTGTACTATTGTTAATAAACTCCCAAGAATGTCTCCCTGCCTACAGCTCCTTGTTCTTATGAACAGTGTTCTTGTCACTTAGATGTGAAACCTTTTCGCATAAGGTAAAGGCAGGTGTCTCAGTCCAGGGCCTCTTCCCCATGCAGTCTCTGGACCAAAGTGATAGTGCGGCCTCACACTCCCTGGAAACATTACTGATGCCTGCACCTTGATGGTACCGGTCATTGCCGCCAGAATGTAGTAGGCAGGTGTCACAGAGTTCTCTCATTCTCTCTGGGTGCTCTCAGCACCTTTAAGGTGGGGCTGCCCCCTTCTCTTCAGCATCTGTGACCACTGATGCTGTGCTCCTGAAGGGCTCAGGTGCTGAAGGCAGACAAAGGATCAGATGTTTCTAAAGTTTCATGGCTGCGTCTCTATGATATGACCCTGATCACAGAGCACAAGCGATCTGCCCTCGCCAGACAGGAGTCAGACATTCTCAGAGTCTATGTGAAGATCTATGGAGTGTCCTCACTGCATGTCGTCATCATCATCATCCTCCTGCAATCGAGCAACTATCAGGGCCTCCACTGTATCTCCATGACAGGAGCATTCTCACAAAGGGTATTGGAGCTGCCATAAGCCAGACTGGAGTCAAATGTTCACAGATGGGGTCACCTCACTGCATGTCGTCATCACCCTCCACAAATCTGGCAGCTATGAGGGTCCCCCTGAGCGAGCCTGCCTCGTCTAGCCAGTGCAAGGGCCTCATCCCCGTCATCATTGCCTCCGAGGGCCTCCTCACCTACATCCCCGTTGGCATCCTCATCAGAGGCGAACTGCAGCTCTTCCATCTCCTCCTCAGCCAGCTCGTCTCCCCATTACAACCTGGCACTGCAAAGGGCGCAGCAGATGATGATGCAGCACGACACCCTGCACACACTGCAGGGCTCTACCGGACCTGTCCAGGCACCGGAACCTCACCTTCAGGATGCCAATGGTCTGCTCCACTAAGTTGCGAGCTGCAGCATGAGCCACATTATACCTTCGCTCTGCTGCGGTCTGAGGCAGCCGCACGGGTGTCATCAGCCACAGCCTCTGCGGAGAGCCCCTGCCCCCAAGGAGCCAACCCTGCAACTTCTGTGGACCCTGGAAGGCTTCAGGGGTCTGTGGCCAACTGAGGCTGTAGGAGTTGTGTACACTCCTTGGAAACTGTGCGCACACCTGCAGGATACGTTTTTCTTGGTCACACACCAGCTGCACATTCAGCGAATGGAACCTCTTATGGCTGATGTAGTTCACCGTGTTGCGACAGAGGTCTGAATGCCGCGTGAGAGCAGCCGATCGCACCCTGAACCTGTGAGAAACCAGAGATCTGGGTAAATCCAATCGCGCTTGCATCCTGGCTGCCCTGGTTCCAGGCAAAATGCACAATGTTGTGTGCCCTCGAAAAGATGGCATCTGTGGCCACATGGATGCAGGTGAGATTCCACAGAGGTCACCTGTGGAGCCTTGAAAGGAGCCACTGGCGTAGAAAGTGAGTGCCTTAACGATTCCCGGAGAGTGCTGGCCACCACTTGGATGGCCAAAGATTAGTGCGCAGCACGGCTGCCTGAAACCCCACCCACCTCCACCCTAGGCCACCTGGCCGATTAGCAGCAGATTTGCCCATTGGACTGCATGCTGTGCTCTCAGCTCAGGCAATCTCCTAACCCACACTGCAAGGCTGCACTGTTAGCTTGAGCCATAGGGGAGACTGCTCCAAACTGGGATGCTGACATTGCAAGGGTCTGTGAGCACCTCCAGCAGTGACTGCTCCATGGCCAGCTTTTGCAAGGAGATGGTACAATGTGCCCAGTCGTCCAACTGTTCTGCCGTCCACTAAAATGCTCATGACTTGCAGTCTGTGCCGGAGTGGTGAGGTTGGGACGGAGTGGGGGAAATCTCTGTGGTGGGGGTGAAAAGCTTTGGAGCACTTGGTGGCTTTGATGCCCAACAGCTAGAAAGCCCAACTCCAACCACATCAATGCCACTTCACCTGAACTGTCTGAGGTGCAGAGGAATGGTCACTTTATACAGGTTTCCCTAATGCGTGGCCACTTCCCTCGCCCACCCTATCCTCCAACTCCAAATGCTTGTGCGCTATATTCAACAGCAGGCCCTGGACCACCCCCCACAAGTTGCCTCAACAGCAGGGCTGACCTTGCCACTGCCACCCTCCGCACCCGCCCCCCCCCCCCACCCCCCCCCACCCCCCACCCCCACCCCAATTGAAGAAAAATCAAATCTGATCTCAATGTTTTCATGTCGCCTCAATGTCAGGGCTGCCCTTAACACCGACACCCCACCACCCCTCAAGCTTGAAGTCCAACAGGCGTCCTGGTAAGCACTGCACAACATTACTGTGTACTCACCTCTGAGTTCCCCTCAAAGTGCAGGCCGCCAAGTGCACATTGCTTACATTCTGTTGTGAAACACGTCGGCGTGCTTTCCCACACATGTGAGCGGAAGATCCAGCCTGGGAGTTAGGCGGGGAGGTGTTTGGAATGATTCCAGTTGGCTGGCCTGGTAATGATATGTTGATGTATTACAATGAGGTTCCTGATGTCTGATGGCAGGATATGCAGCCATCCATCAGCGGGCTCAGCGGACAATTGCGAACTGGTTTCCCACTGTTGTAAAATCAATTGCGCCACATTGTCCGCTCACGCCACCGATCACGGCCAATGCCAGTGGGCACGGAAAATTCCGCCTCGTGTCTCAAATTATTTACACACTGAACCCCAAAGTGTTATTTTCTAAAGAAAAATTAGAACTAATTTACATGTAAATGAATCAATAGTATCTGCTTTCACCACCTCCCTAGGAGTCTGCTCCATTAGATCTGCCACTCACTGAAACATTGAGATCAGATTTGATTTTTCTGCAATTAGAGTAGAGGCTGTGTCCTCTGGTTCTGGAAAAGGTGAAACAACTGGTCATGGTCATTTTAGAATTCTAAAAACAGCAGCAAGCATATCACCTCTCAACCTTCTGTGTCTATCCCAGTGAGATCATGCTCAATTTACAGAACCACAATGTGGGGGTACAGTGGCATTATGGTTGTCACTGGACTAGTAATCCAGTCATGAGCTAATGATTTGATGACATGAGTTCACCAAGGCAGCCAGAGCTTTAAATTCAGTTAATTAAATAAATCAGAATAAAAAGCCAGTATCAGTCATGGTGATCATGACACTACCAGATTGTAATAACTGGTTCACTATCATCTGTTAGGAAACAAAATCTGCTGTCCTGGCCTAGATGTGAACACAGACCCACAGCAATGTGACTGATTCTTAACTGCCTCTGAAATGGCCTAGCAAGCAAACTGTTGTATTCAAGGCAGCAACTCACCATCACCTTCAAGGACAATAAGCGCTGGCTTTATCAATGATATTCACATCAAACAAATGAATAAGGAAAAACTCCTCAATCCAATCTTTCCATCACCTCAAGCATTCTGGATGCTTACTACTATATTTCCATTCCAGGATGGGAGTATGTAATTTATGCTAGCATTCCAGTACAACACCAGAGGGATGCTGCACTGTCAGAGGTGTTGTCCTAAAGATAAGGTGTCAAACTGAAGGCCTGCCTTGTCTGCCTAATCATGCATTCCAAGCAAATAGTAAAAGATCCCATAAGACTCCTGAAAGAGCATAGAGTTTGGCCACTGGGCTGAATAATCCTGCCTTAACCAATACAAAAATACTCATACGTTAGTCGTATCTGGGCCTTGGCAATGTTTCAACTGAAGTGCTACCTTTAATATTGCTCTTCATTATTAGTTAAAAAGATATGCAAGGATTGGAGAAGATCTGGAAGAGGGCATAAGACTAATTCCTGAACATGTGGAAGGGTTGTGCTCCCTGAGACTTTACTCTGAGAAAGAGGATGATGAGTCTGGAGAATTTAGATGCAAGAATCATGACTCAAAAATAGGAGGATACAGCTAAAGTTAAGAATGTCAAAAGAAAGCTGGAGCTTTGGACAACATTTATTTTGGGTAATAGGGTGACAGTAGGTGTTAAATTCCTCTCCCTTCGCACAGAAATTAGTTTTAGTTTTTCTCGCCACATACCCATCAATCCTGGCTCTTTCTAGCACTTTTGAGTTATTTATCCCGATTATCCATTCTTCTGATGGGCCTGACTTTTCATATGGGCTCACAAGACAACACCCGTCCTCCTAAAAAAAAAATCATTCCTCTCACACTAGTGCTCATTTCTCCATTTCCGCCTAAACCAGAGTGTGGGTCCCGACACAAAGAAAACTTTTAAAAGCTGGAGTTTGGACAACTAAGCTTAGAAAATGAGAATACCACTGATGGTGCACAGAATCTCATCTTTTCACAAAATCAAAAGAGGTACTGAAAACATTACAACTTGGACTGAAACGCCATAGCATCATTTATACAAGTGCAAGTCCAAACACAACATTGGCTTGTAACTATGCCGCTCCTTCCTACAATCTGTGGTTTGACTTGAAATCATACTCCAGATTAATCATTCCCATTCCACCTGATATCCTCTATGCCTGAATAAGGGCTCCTCTGATTCTCCTCATTTTAAGAATGAGCAATCTTAGTTTTCAACCCTTTAATGTTAGGGTAAAAGCAAAAAACTGCGGATGCTGGAAATCCAAAACAAAAACAAAAATACCTGGAAAAACTCAGCAGGTCTGGCAGCATCTGCGGAGAGAAACACAGTTAATGTTTCGAGTCCGAATGACCCTTCAACAGAACTAAGTAAAAATATTTCACCTCTCTTCTATTTTTACTTAGTTCTGTTGAAGGGTCATGAGGACTCGAAACGTCAACTGTGCTCTTCTCCGGCGATGCTGCCAGACCAGCTGAGTTTTTCCAAGTATTTTTGTTTTTGCTTTAATGTTAGGGATCAGCTTTGTGATCACTTTCTGCACCATTTCCAAGACTTGTTCTTTATAATAAAACCATGTTAACTCCGCTTGATTGCATTAAAGAGAAATAGTATTTGACAAATTTATTAGAGTTCTTTGAAGATGTAACAAGCAGGGTAGGTAAAGGGGAAATCAGTAGATGGGGTGTATTTGGATTTCCAAAGGCTATTCGATAAGATGCCACAAAACGGTTACTGCACAAAACAAAAGCTCACGGTGATGAGGCAATATATTGGCATGGATGGAGAACTGGCTAATTAAGTAGAGTCAGGATAACTGGGTTATTTTCAGGTTGGCAAACTAATCAGAAGTGCCACAGGGATCAGTCCTGGAGCCTCAACTATTTAGAATCTATATTAATGACTTGGATGAAGGGGCAGAGAGTAATGCTAACAATAAAAAGATAGATAGGAAAGCAAGTTGTGAGGAGGACACATAGGTCTGCAAAGGGTGAGAAAATCTGGCAGATAGAGTATAATGTGAGAAAATGTGAGGTGAGGAATAGAAAATCAGAATAATTGAAAATTTACAGCACAGAAAGAGGCCACTTGGCCCATCATGTCTGCCCTGGCCAAAAACAAGCCACCCAACCTAATCCCACTTTCCAGGATTTGGTCCATTGCCCTGCAGGTTATAGCACTTGAGGTGAATATCCTGACACCTTTTAAATAGTAAGGGTTTCTGCCTCTAGAGTGAGCGTTTGAGGAATTAATAATGGAAAAAAAAGGAAATGGCAGAATTGTTGACAGGTATTTTGCGTCTATCTTAATTGTAGAAGACATAGAAAACTTACATATGAGCGTACGAAAAAAGTAGGCCATTTGGCCCCTTGAGCCTGCTCCACCATTCAATAAGATCATGGCTGATCTACTCGTTTTGAATTCCACATTCCCATCTACCTCCAATAACCTTTGATTCCCTTGCCTAACAAGAATCTATCTACTAAGACAAAAGCAAAATACAGCGGATGCTGGAAATCTGAAACAAAAACAAAAATAGCTGGAAAAACTCAGCAGGTCTGACAGCATCTGTGAAGAGGAAGATAGAGACAAACCCTGTCTTCCTCTCCAAAGAACCTATATACCTCTGCCTTAAAAATATTCAATGATCCCACCTTCAACACGTTTGGAGGCAGAGAGTTCCAAAGTTGCACATCATACCTCATTTGCCACCTGTTTTATGAGCTTAGGATGAAGTCTATCTGGACCCAGAGACCAGTTTGCTCAGTATCACTTCCCTAGTGATTGTAATTTCACCAAGTTCCTCTCTCCCTTCCACCGTCTGATTTACAGCTATTTCTGGCATGTTATTTGTATTCTGAGGACAGAAGCAAAATATTTGTTCATTTCATCTGCCATTTCCTTACCATCTATTAACTCCCCACTGTCACTCTATAAAGGATCAACACTCAACTTTACTCTTTTCCTTTTTAAATACCTGTAGAAACTCTTGCTGTTCGTTTTTACATTTCTAACCAGCTTCTCATGCTAATCTCTTTCTCCTGATTAAACTTTTACTCATTCTCTGCTGTTCTTTATATTCTGAACAATCATGAGCTGCCACTCATCTTTGCACAGTTATATGCTTTTTCCTTAAGTTTAATGCTTTCCTTAAATTCTTTTGTTAACTACAGATGGTGGGTTCTCCCCTTAGAATTCTTCTTTACAGTGGGAATATACTTATCCTGAATATTCTGAAACATCCCTTTAAATGTCTGCCACTGCTTCTCTATTGATCTAACCTCTAGCCTAGTATCCTAGTTTACTTCAGCCAGCTCAGCTTTCATGCCCACATAGTTGTCCTATTTAAGCTTAAGGTACTAGTTTTAGACCCAGTCTTCTCCCTTTCAAACCAGATGCTAAATTTAATCATGTTATGGTCGCTGCTACCTAGGGTGCCTTCACTTGAGGTCATTAATTAATCCTGTCACATTACACAACACAAAATCTAATATAACCTGCTCTCTGAATGTGTTGCTCTAAGAAACTATCTCAAAAGCATTCAATGAACTCCACATCCAAGCTACTACTGCCAATGATTTTTTCAGTTTGTAAATATATTAAAATCACCCAGGATAATTGCTGTCCTTTTGTCACAAATACCCAATATTTCTTGAATACTTCATCCTACATTGTAGTTACTGTTATGGGACCTTTAGGCCACTCCCACTAATGACTCCTTTCCCCTACTATTCCTCATCTCCATCCAAGCCGATTCTATATCCTGATCTCTCAAACCAAGGTCATCTCCAACTATTGCACCAATGCCACCTTTAACAAACAGTGCTACCCCTCCACCTTTACCTAGCTTCCTATTCTTCTTGAATATCATATGCCCCTCAATATTCAGGACCCAATCCTTGTCATCCTGCAGCCACATCTCCATAATGGCCATCATATCATATCATTCAATCTGCACTTTCAATTCATTTACTTTGTTATGAATGCTACACGCATTCAGATCCAGAGCCTTTAGTTTTGTCTTTTTGTTATCTTTGTAACATCTGGTCTTGACTGTTGATGTATTCTTGGTTTTATTTCTCTGTCCCTTCCTGCTACTCTATGACCCTCATTTCCCATATTATTATTACGCTCTCCTGCCTTGAATATCCTACTGGATTTGCCACATCTATCCAAGCTTGAACCCTCACCCCACCTTGGTTTAGTTTAAAGCCCTCTCTACTTCCCTAGTTAAGCGATTTGCAGGAACACACGTCCCAGCATGTTTCAGGTGGAGGCCATCCCAATGGTACAGCTCCCACTTTCCCTAGTTACTGGTGCCAGTGCCCCACAAACCAGAACCCACTTCTCACACACCAGTCTTTGAGGTACACATTTATCTCTCTAATCTTATTTGCCCCATGACAATTTGCACGTGGCTCCGGTAACAATCCAGAGATTACTACCTTTGAGGTTCTGCTTCTTAATTTGGTACCTAGCTTCTCATACTGACTACGCAGAGCCTCCTTCCCTAGTCTCCCCTATGTTGTTGGTACCTATATGGACCATGACAACTGGATCCTCCACCTCCCACTGCAAGTTCCTCTCCAGCCCTAAGCAGATGTCCCAAACCCTAGCACCGGGCAAGCAACAGTCATTTAGACTCTTGCTCTTTGCTGCAGAGAACAGTGTCAATCCCCCTCACTGTACTGTCCCCTACTATCACTGCATTCCTATTTGTTCTCCCCGCTTGAACGGCTTCCTGTACCACGGTGCAATGGCCAGCCTGCTCATCCACCGCTTTCATCCTCACAGGTTGTGAGCACCTCAAACCTGTTTGACGATTGCAAAGTCTGAGGTCCCTCCACTACTGTCTGCTCAGTCCCTTTACCTGACTCACTCATGGTCACATCCTCCTGTCCCTCACTGCTGACCAAAACAGACGATCCTGTTCTAAGAGGCGTGACCGTCTTCTGGGACAAAGTGTCCAGACATTTCTCCCCCTCCCTTATGTTGCGCAGCACCTGCAGTTCAGCTTCCAGATAATAATCCTGATCTGGAATTCCTCTATCTGGTTACACTTTTTAAACGTGTTTGTCCTGGATCGCCTAGGCATCCAAAAGATCCCACATTCCACAGAGGCAACATAACACCTATCCTGCCATTGTTACTTATGCTATTTAGTTCACTTAATTTAATTACTCACTTAATTAACTTAGAATAATTCCTATGTATACTACACCTCTTTCCCCCATGTACCGAATTCCCACGTGAATCTAATTCACTACTCACCCAGTCTTTGTCTCACTCTGGCATAGTCGCCTGTCTCCTCACGCATCCTTTACCAATCATACAGTTTGAAAAGTCTCTCTTATAGACCCTCTGAGTCACTAGCTAGTTTAGCTTCCTGCAGCAGCAATTACCACTTGAACCAACTGCTTTTGGGTGATTAACAGATAATTCCCATTCCAGACAATTCTCTAGTTAACAAGCTAATCCAATTTACTTGAAGGTTAGTAGTATATCAGATCTTGATTCGTAATCTATAGTTAAAACCCTGAAACTAACTTACCAGAGTTCACCATGTAAACCTAATTCACGACTCACTCAGTCTCCATCTCACTCCGACATAGTTGCCTGACTCCTCGCTCGCCCCTTACTAAGCTTCCCAAAGGTACTTGAAAATCAAGGAGATGAAAGGAAGGGAGGAAATTAAAACAATCACTATCATCAGGGAAGAGGTGCTGGGAAAACAATTTGACCTAAAGGCTGACAAGTCTCCAGGATCAGCTGCCTGCATGCTAGGATCTTAAAAGTAGCTGCAGAGATAGTAGAGGCATCTTATAATCTTCCAAAATTCCTTAGGTTCTGGGAGGGCCCCAACAGATTGGAAAATTGCTAATGTAACACTTTGATTCGAAAAAGGAGGGAAAAAGAAAGGAGACAGACAGAAAACAGGAAACTACAGGTCTGATGGCTTAACATCTGTCACAGCAAAATTGCTAGAATCCATTATTAAGGAGGCTATAGCAGAAAACTTAGAGAATCAGAGTAAACATGATTTTGTGAAAGGCAAATCGTGTTTAAACAATTTATTAGCATTCTGAGAAAGTAACAAGCAACATGGATAAAGAGGAAACTGTAGATGTGGTGCACTCAGGATTTCCAAAAGGCATTTGATAAGGTGCTACAAGGTTACTACATAAAATAAGAGATCATAGTGAAGGGAGTAACATATTAGCATGGATAAAGGATTGATTAGCTAACGGGAAGCAGAGATAATTTTTCAGATTGGTAAGCTGTAACTAGTGGAGTGCTACAAGGATCAGTGCCGGGACCTCAACTATTTACAATCTATACCAAAGACTTGAATGAAAAGACCCAAATGCATGGTAGCTAAATTTGTTGATGACAACAAGATGGGGGGATAAGTCAAGATAGGTAGTGAAGTAAGTTGCCAAGAGGAGGTAAAGAGACTACACAGGAATAGGGATAGGTTAAATGAGTGGGTAAAAATTTGACAGATGGAATATGTGGGAAGTATGAACTTTTCCACTTTGGCCGGAAGAACAGAACAGTAATATACTATCTAAATGGAGAGAGATTGCAGAACTTGGTGTTAAAGCAGGATCTGGGTGTCCTGGTACACGAATCACAAAGTGGAGGTACTGCAAGTGATTAGGAAGGCAAATGGAATGTTGGCATTTATTGCACAGGGGATAGATTATAAAAGTAGGGAGGCTGGCACAGGGTGTTGGTGAGATCACACCTGGAGTTGTCTATAGTTTTGGTTTCCTTATTTTAAAAACAGATTTAGATGCAGTTCAGAGAAGGTTCACTCAGCTCATTCCTGGGATGAAGGGCTTACCTTATAAAAAAGCTTGAACAGTTTGGACTTATACCCATTGGAGGGTTTAGAAGAATGGCAGGTGATCTCATTGAAACACAAGATCCTAACGGGACTTGACAGGATGGATGCAGAGGGAATGTTTCCTCTTGTGGGGGAAGACTAGAATTAGGGGACACAGTTTAAAAACAAGGGGGTCTCCCATTTAAGACAGGGATGAAGAGAACTTTTTTCTGAGGGTCTTTAGTCTGTGGAATTATTTTCCCCAGAAAGCAGTAGAGGCTGGGTTCAATAACCATTCAAGGCTGAGTTAGATTTTTGATAAATAAGGGAGTCATGGGTTACTTTTGGGGGGGTGGGGGGGGCGGTGGTGATGGTGGGGTGGGGTGGCAGTGGAGACAGGAAAGTGGAGTTGAGACCACACTTCAATTAGTCATGATCTTATCGAAGGGCGGAAATGAGCTACTGCAAGTCCTATGTTCCTGCAGATCCAACAAGTAATTAGGAAGGCAAATTTAATGCTGGCCTTTATTGCAAGAGGAATGGAGTATCAATTAGTGAAGACTTTAGAACTAGAATTTAGAAATAGGGAATCATAGCTTCAAAACAAGAGTCACCCATTTAAGATGAAGATGAGGAGGAATTTTCTCTCCCAAGGGGGTCGTGAATATGTGCAATTCTCTACCCAGAGAGCTGTAGCGGCTGAGTCACTGAATAAATTCAAGACTGAGATAGACCAATTTTTGAACTATAGGGGAAATCAAGGGTCATGGGGAGCAGGCAGGAAAGCCGAATTGAAGTCAAGATCAGATCGGCCATGATCTTACAGGATGATCGATACAGGTTTAGCATAACTTCCATACTTTTCAATTCTATCCCTCTAGAAATGAAGTGCTTAGCGCTTAAACCAGTGCTTAGTTTGCTTTATGGTCTTACTAACCTGTAATGCAACTTTTAGTGATGGGTGTATTTGTACTTCGAGATCCCTTTATGACTCTACCTCACTAGACTCGCTCCAAGTAATAAAATGCACTACCTCACATTTTTGTATTGAATTTCCATTTCCCAATTATTTGCCCATTCTGCAAGTTTATTATCATTCACCTGTAATTTGCTACAGTATTCCTCAGTATTAACTATCTTCCTTCCCTCCTCCTCCACCCCACCAACACCCCCCCGCCCCACCCCCTTTCCACACCCCCAACAAACATTTTAGAATCAGCCACAAAATTTAGAAGTAATTGTACTTTTAATTCCAAAGTCCAAATCATTAATGTAAATTGTGAACAGCAGTGGTCCCAGCACTGGTCCTTGTGGAACACCACTTCCCACCTTCTGCCATTCTGAATAACTACCTTTTATTTCAAACACTCTGCTTTCTGGCTTGAAGCCTACTAGCTATCCATTTGTCACTTGTTCCTTGACTCCACATTCTCAGATCTGATTCATTAGTCTATTATGAGGCACCTTATTGAAGTCCTTTTGAAAACCCAGACAAATTACATCCACTGTATTATCACTGTCTACTCTGTTATCTGAAGTCCAAAACATTAGTAATGCAGTGGTAGAGTTACTGGATCCCCAGTGACTAATTCTATAGAATTATGCTAATTCCAAGCTCTCCAACTCAGCTCTGCTAAGCCTTCCCACAGGAGAAAGATGGGAACAGGGGCATTCTCAGCAACTTGTTCAGTACCTCGCAATACCTGGTTTCCAAGCTGCTGTGGTACCTAGCGATGCATGAGGTGGAGTGACCAAATACATGGACAAGAAAGTTTAGGACAATGAAAAAAACAGATCTGATTTTTTTTTCACAAGCGAACCCCACGAACCCATCTTATCATATCCCCTTATCCCAATCTCCATCCAAGCACACAATTGGCTGAAACTCATTTATACTGGGAACAAGATCTCAATGCTTGACACCCCTGACTATGCCAGCCATGATCTTACTGAATGGTGGAGCTGGCTCAAGGGGCTGAGTGGCCTACTCCTGCTTCTAATTCATATGTTCATCAGATGATTACCCAGTATAATCAAGAAGCTTTTAACTGAACAAGCATTTCACAGGCCAGTTTAATTTCAATGTTGGCCAGTTTAAACCGCACAAAAAAATTAAAGGTCCTAAATTAAACCCACAAATTAAATCAGTAAGACATTACAACACTCAGAACAAAGCAGCACATGCAACATCCACACAAATCTTCATATTCCAATAGCACACACTCCCGCCCTGTTATTATAATAGCTTTGCAGCCATGCATCCTGTACACCATAACTAAGAGCAAACAACGGTGAAGGTCCCATAATTGGCACAGTCTCCATCTTAATTCTGGAAAGTATTATTAGGTCCTGAAAAACTGTCTAAGTTCAACATGAACTGGCGATATCACTCAAAGAATTTACAAGAGTGGACGAATGTGTCAGACGGATGCAGCAAGAACCATATTCCAGACACAGGGATTCACACCAAACTCTTCAATCATCACCATGTTCAAAGGTGAAACTTGAATCATGCTTCAGATAGGAAAGCGCTTTCCACCAAGGCTGCCCGTTTCATTGCTCATTGGCACAGTTTAATTTTTGAGCTACCAATGAGGCTCTGGAGTAATCCATCACTCAGACAGTGTGGAGGAAGTTTTCTGATCTAACTAATGCTGGATTTTTAAAAAATTTGTTCATGGATTGAGAGCATCGCTAGCTAGGCCATCACTTATTACCCATTCTTAATTGCCCTTGAGGTGGTGGTGGTGAGCCAGCTTCTTGAGCCGCTACAATCCATGTGGTGTAGGTACACCCACAGGACTGTTTGGGAGGGAGTTCCAGGATTTTGACCCAGTGACAGCAAAGGAACAGCGATATATTTCCAAGTCAGGATGGTGTGTGGCTTTGAGGGGAACTTGCAGGTGGTGGTGTTTGCATGTGCCTGCTGCTCTTCTAGGTGATAGAGGTCACAAATTTGGAAGTGTTGTCAAAGGAGCCTTGGTGAGTTGCTGCAGCACATCTTGTAAATAACAGACACTGCTGCCACTGTGCACTGGTGGTAGATGGAGTGGTCTCCCTGCACTGAGCGTGTTTGACTGGACAGCGCAGAGAGTTTTACTCTGTACCTAGACCCTTCTCCACCTGCCCTGAGTGTTTGATGTTATCAGCGAGCTCCATTTGCCACCCTTCACTTCGAGCGTTATAAATATTCAAAGATTTTGCTCATTGCCGACAAATTGCTTGAGTGACTGATTACAAATGCACATGATGCCCATTGGCCTAATTCACATGAACAACCACAATCTCCATAGAAGATAGATGGGGGAAACACAAACCAGGGTCAAACAGATCCACTGACAGAAATCAGCTACTCTTTAGTCCATCAAGTTACTGAAGGAGCTGCTAAACACAGATTAGCAACTTCAGTCAGAAATTCTGCATCACCATTTCCAAACTCTGCACAAAATAACCTGCCAAACATTAATGGGTGATCAAAGCATAAATGAAGAGAGAAAAAGCAAGACAAGCAAGAGGTGGCATTTGAAAGTTTAGTGACAACTTGGCCACAGAGCTCAGCAAAGTCCCATGTTAAATTCCCTGCCTATAGAGAGATGCCCAGCAAGGGATTGGTGAGGAGCATTACCAATTGATTTCTGGTCCTGTCGTAGCTCATGATCACTAGGCAATGACTTCTGTTGGAAAATGCACATCTGGACATCAGCTGAGGAGGAGGTTGGGATGATGCTGTAATCACCCTTCTGCAGTTTAGTAAACATGTGTCTGGGCTCCAATGATGTACTGGAATGTCACCTGTTACATGTACTGCCTTCAAGGAATTGAGTAGAACATTGCAAGTTAATTTTCCCCAAAAACAATTAACGAACACAGGACACATTTTTCCATTTTCCAGTGTGTCCTCACAAACTACTTCAGACTAGTAACGTTTGGCCAGGCTTTTAATTTATTAAACAGCTTTATGCAGTAAAAGGCAGGGCTCCTCTGCCTATGAAACTCCATTAATTACTATAAGATCCAGTTCGATGCCATTAGACTGGAGCCTGCCAGGCACATGAGCTAATGCTACAATCTCGATTTGGAGTCTCCAGGGACGACATCAAACCATGTGCTCAGAGGCCAGCAGATCTTTCGCCCACTGATTAAGGATCGAGAGAGCAGCCCACAAAGTGAAAAGAAACAACAATAGGGACATGTTGATGAGCTTTATAAAGGGATACAGGAGTGATTAACAGGGGTGGGTTTAAGCTGCTTACACAATTTGTTGTGTTTCAGCAACTTCCCTGTCCAAGGTATAAAAACAGGTCGCTCAGACCCTGAACAATTCTGCAGCCTCCACAGTCTTACTGTTGCGAATGAGGGCATCGACAATGAATAGAACAGTTTACCCTCCAAATATCGTCAACAATATTTGACAATGCTTCATGGTCAAGGTCTACAGGTTCTGTTACTCTACATTACAGCTTTTTTTTTGAGAAAAAAAATAATGCAGAGTGGGGGAGATTAATCAAGCTTGTCCCATGGAATGACACTCAGCTGTTTACTTAATTGTAAACTGGTCTTCAAACCCCCCTCTCCAATGAAAAGTGACTCCCTTCAAGGTCACCCCTAAAATAAATACAAAATCCTGAAGGAATCCTTTAAGAATCAGGTCTCAGCAAACACTAGATCAATACTGAGCAAAAATGTCACATCTGCGCAGATTCATTTCCAATTCTCCTCCACTGTTAACTCCTTTAATTTCCTTCCCTCACCCATACAAACTAGGTCTCACTATGATCAAATAACATCACAAGCCTCCAGTGAGTCTCCATTGGAAGAATTATGCTTTTATATAGTAGTATTCAGTGCCCACATTTCGAGGGGGAGAGGTGGTTCTGGTGGTTATAACATGCCATTATTCAATCACAGGAAAACGTGTACACAAACCACCGACATCCTTCAGCTCATCAATTAAGTAACTCAATAGTAACTTTCAAAAGGGAACTGCATAAATACTTCTAAAGGAAAAAAATACAGGGCTATGGGGAAAGAGCAGAGGAGTGAGGCTAACTGGATAGTGCCAACAAAGAGCAGGCACAGGCACGATGGGCCGAATGTCCTCATTCTGTACCACGTTGCTCTGTTCCCATATAGATTAGAAAAGCTCCTCATCATCATTTAGCCACAAAGAGGGGAAAGGAGACTCATTCCAAATGAGGGGGCAAAACCTTAAAATAAGAGCAAGGCTGTTCAGGGGTAATGTCAAGAAGCACTTCTAGTTTGCAGCTATCAGTGCTAGAGACTAGAGCAGAGAAAAAAAAATCATCCAGTAACTGTCATCAACTCCCAAAACCCACAAAAATAAGTTCCTTTCAATTACTGTTCTGATCATAAAGTCCAAAAAAGTTTATATTATGTTACTTAAAATTACTTAATGTTACCTGTTACTTTATACTGGCCATTGATTCTCAGAAACAAACACACTAAACAGTAAGAATGGTAAAATAAGCCTCAATGCCCCTTCCTCTGACTGGAGAAGAGAGGGGAGCAGGAAGAGGAAGGAGAAAAGGCAGCAAGGTCACAGCCAGGGATGCTGATCAGCATCCACTAGAAAGATCTAAATTGGAAGAGATCTAGATTAGGCTCTGCCACCATGCCCAACAGTTAAACAGCCTGACAACATTCACTGAAGTTCACACATGACAAAATGGCTAGTTGAATGAAATCATGCAGCAGTTTCCAATCCTGATCATGCCCAAACTGAGTGGCCTTGCCTTCAGCTGCATAGGGTTCAAGCTTAAGAATTCCTTTCCTAAACATCTCCTCCCTGGAGACAGTGATTAAAACCGACTTCTTTGCCTACACTTTGGTCATCTGTCCTGGTAGCATCTTTTGGCTGCGTCAATTTATGTCGGATTTCTCCTCCCTATGAAGAGGCCTGGGATGTTTTACTACATTAAAGGTGGAAGATTGATGCATGTATTATCCAAGAGACTGGTAAGAAAAACTGGGAATTTCAAATTCTAGACAGTTACCAGAATTAACTTGCCTCCTCACCTGCAAAGAATGTTTAAATCAGAACACAAAAGCAAAATACAGCAGATACTGAAATAAAACAGAAAATGCTGGAAACACTCAGCAGATCAGGCAGCTTCAATAGAGAGAAAAACAATTAACTGAAAAACTTCAGTTCTGATCAAAGGTCACAGACCTGAAACATTAATTATTTCTCTCCACAGATGCTGCCTGACCTGCTGAGCATTTCTAGCATAATCAGAGCATTGCCAGAACAAGAGAGAGTGACTGCTTAATATCCAGAGTCATAGGCAGAACACCAACTGAACTAAACACCCTTACTCACCTAGTTTACATCCCCCTCCTCCCCACCAACAACTCCTCACCAATTATTCTCTCAATATACTGACTATAGCTCTCTCATGATCAATACCCTTCCAGGTCACAGTGAAGCCTACCTCCAACAATCCAACATCAGCCCCACCACTGGTTACCAAATCTCTGGAAATTGGTCTCCAAATTGGAATGCAGCTATCTAGCTTTGCTTGAAACTGGTCAAGATGAAAACAACCCTTCCCAGTTTGAACACATTTTCAGCAGCACACAAATACAGCGCAAGTGCAAAGGTCTCAGGGTCTGGATAAAACCCCAAAGCTTCTACATTCAGAGCCCTGGACTAAACTTTGGCCATTACAGAGACAGCGCTTGAGAATCCGAGCTTACTTGGCCTTGTGCAACTTAAATTTTAACCTTTTGCTGCAATTCAAGCAACGGGCATTCACTAAGTCAGCCAGTGACACCACTCTCAAGTCTCGCCTAGTTAAAGCGGCGAGCAGCTGAACCTTACAGACGCCCAGGTTCAAATCCCAGTTGTGCCGTGTTGGCTGATTAGTCAGATGGCAGCAAGGGCTTTACAATTGGGCTCAACATTCCTGGGCTCAACAGCTAACTCCTTTACAAACAGCATGCCACAGCTGCAGTACATATGATCTACAAGAATGCACTGCAGAAACTCAAAGTTACCTCAAAACACCACCTTCCTAGCAGCCTCTGC